>NC_067475.1:141926301-142226301 GCF_947179515.1 Apodemus sylvaticus
TTATTGTTCCAGCGTGCTGGGATCATCCTGCACCCAGAGGAGAGGTGACCCCTTCTCTTTCTTTCATAAACTTTTTATACAATTTTTGAGGGCAGATTATAGCAACATCAGCTAGGCACCTAGCGATTGGTGGTTCTGGCAACCTTTACATTAATTGGCTGGGCAGGGAGGGGGACTCAGGGACCGTCCCTAAGGGCCAGTGGGAGGTTCCAAGTTGGGGCTCTCTGGAGCCGTTGGGGGCTACTTTCATCAATACCACCACAAGGCCCCTGATTCAGTCCTCAGCACTACATACTCTTTGTGTAGTAGTGTATATCTATAATCACAACACTAGAGAGGCAGAGGCAGGAGGATTAGGAATTCAAATTCATCCTTAGCTACTAACCTAGGCTACATGAGACTCTGTCTCAAAATAGTTTAATATTTAATTTAATGGTAGATCACTAACTCAAACTCATTTTAATAAGAAAGGAAATTAACAGACTTCATTAATAGAGAAGTCTAAACTGAGGTCTTACAAGCTTTAAACATGGTGAGGAACACAGATACTTGGGAACTCTGCTTCTGTCCTAACTGTATCTCTCTACTCCACTTCCTAGATGTTGAACTGCCCTGCCCCCAATCTTTTTGGCCTGTAATCCCACTTCTGAACTAAAATGGCTTTCCCAAGGATCCCTTGCTACCTTATTTGTCAATGCAAATGTGCCATTTAAGTCCTTCCTCTGTGATGCAGAGACCATGGAAGGGTGCTGCTTACTGTCTTGCTGCTCCTCATGGCTTGTTCAGCCTGACTTCCTGTAGCACCCAGGACGACCAGCTAAGGAGTGGGCTGGGCCCACTCACAACAATCACTAATTTAAACAATGAACTACAGACTTGACCACAGGCCAACCTGGTGGGAACATTTTTTTTTCACTTGAAGTTCCTTCTTGCAAAATGACTCTAGCTTATGTCAGGTTGAAAAAACAACTAGTCAGCACATCCCTACATATTGATGTTCTCCAAAATTAATCTTGAGTCTTCTTTTGTGGTGTCTTATTTGGTGATCTTCTACCACGGGATGCAGGTTTCAAACTCAAGTTCTCAGTCTTAGCCACAATCACCTTTACCTGCTGAACCATCCCATCAGCCCTGAGTTCTCATTTTATCTGAATCCTTTCCCTGAAAACACAAGGGCAATACCCACACAAACACTCATCCCATTTTATAAGCCAAAAAGGTTTCATCTTAAAAATCATATTAGAGAACCCATACACGTCTTTTAGCCTCATCTTCTTCCACTGGCTCATGTTTGTCCATCTCTGATTGAACTACACCCCCAGACTCCCACATCCTGCCTGTTACTCCTTCATTGCAACAGTATCCCTTTCTTCTACAATGCCTGCTCTTTAATTAGGGACTGACTACCTGTGCTAGACACTCTGTAACGATTTCTGCATTTCTTCTTGCTCTGCATGTTACGTTGTACTCTTCTTGCCTTTTTGGGTGAATGAAACAACGCTTTGACTTACTTTAGCCAATAAAATCTAAGTGCAAGGGTTGGGGCGATGCCTCAAACAGCAAATGCTTGACTGCTTGTTATGCAAGCATGAAGATCTGAGTTTGAGCTTAAGAACCCATTTTAAAACATACACCACAGTGGCATGCTCAGTGGCAGTGCAAGGGAAGAAGCAGGCAGGTTGATAGATCTCTGGGGCTCACAGGCTGCCCAGCCAGCTTAACCTACTTGCTAAAGTCTTCTGTCTTTTCCTTATTGATTAGTGGTTCTTTAAGTACTCTGGCCACAAGTCCTTGGTGAGTTCTGAGACTCACAAATGCATTCCTTCATTTTTGTGCTTCGCCTTTTTAACCTTAATGTTGTCTTTTGATGATAAAAACTATTAATTTTGCTGAAGTTCCACATGCCAATCTTATCCTTGGTCACCAATTCTTTTGCATGTGTTCTGTTGAGTAAGTTTCCACTCCCAAGCAGCAACATTATTTCTCTATATTAAGTTCTAGAATTGAATTATTTTTACGGTTAGGTTTTGGTTTTGTGAGTTTGGTGTTTCTGTGTGTGTGTGTGTGTGTGTGTGTATTTACATGAAGGAGTCAGGGAGCACACTGTATTATAACAAATATGTGGACATAAGAGAACAACTTTCAAAAGTTCATGCTTGACCTGACTAGGGTTAAATCTGTTTTACCCTGATTTTACCCTTTTAGCCCCCAACCTCCTGAAACATGTCACATCCGTCTTGGTATCACATTCAGGACTTTCCATGAACCTGATCATACCCAGATACATAACCAAAAATAACTGCTGAATGTATAGCCAAAACAAATATTGCCAGGTTCCCCTGACCTACCCCTGACAATGATGTCATTGTGGTTTTTACCTTTATACCCATTGTACTCCTGGGCTTTGTTGTCAAGAGTTCTTTGGGACAAAGGGCTGCTCTCAGTCATGGGCTATTAAAGGACTCTAATTTGGCCTTCTATATATGGTGGCTGTAACTTCATACCTTGTTGGAGCCTGGTCTCTCGTTCCCATTGCTAGTCTGTGCTGCGTACTCACGGCCAGGGGGCCCATGGCACTCCTGTCTTCAGTTCCAGGCTTATTGTAGGAGTGTTAGGATTACAGAAGCACATCACTGCTACTACTTTTTTTTTTAGATAGTCTCACAGTCTAGCAAGGACTACCCTGGAATCACTCTGTAGACCACACTGCTCTGGGACTCACAGTACCTCTGGCCTCTGGCTCTTGGGTGTTGGAATTAAAGGCATTGCCACTACACCCAGCACACAGACTTTTTACATGTGTTCTGAGGTGTGAACTCAGGTCTCCAGGTGTGTGTGGCAAATGCTTTTACCCACTGAGTCATCACCCCAGCCCCAAATTCAGAATTATAAGTCATATATAATTTCTTTTCTAGTATAATGTGAGGTCTGGATCAGTGTGTGTGTGTGTGTGTGTGTGTGTGAGTGTGTGTGTGAGTGTGTGTGTGTGAGAGTGTGTGAGTGTGTGTGTGTGTGAGTATGTGTGTCTCTGTGTGTGTGTGTGTGTGTGTGTGTGTGTGTGTGTGTTTGAGACAGAATCTGGCTGTACAGCTGTGGCTGATCTGCAGTTCCCAATGTGTACCATGCTGGCCTGCAACCTGCAGTGATCTTCCTGCAACCACCGCTGCCTCCCACGTGCCACCTATCATGCTTAGTCAGGTACACTGACTACCATGTTTGAAATTTTTGTTTTTCTTTGTTTGGGGTTTGGGGTGGGTGTGTTTCTTTGTTTTTCGAGCCGGTCTCACATAGCCCAGGCTGTCCTTGAACTCACTATGTTGCCAAAGCTAGCCTCTAACTGCCCCTGCCTCCATTTTGCGGGTGCTGGAATTCCTGGTGAGCTCCACCTGCCCAGTTCTATCTCAGGGTGTTTGTCCCCCACCCCGCCCTCTGTCTCCTCCCCCAGCCCCCCACTCCTACCACCCTTGCCAGGGGCTCTCTCTAACTCACAGGGATCAGATTGGCCTGCCCATCTCCCAGGTGCTGGCATCAAAGTCATGCAACAGACACCACTCCCAGCTTCTCACAGGGTTTTAAAGCTTCTCACAAAGACTGCATCTGATAGATGCCTCCCACTATTTTTCTGCTATTAATTAGCTAACTAATTAATGTTATCAAACCTGGGCCCCTCTGAGGTAGGGCGATTTTACAAACTGAAGCAAGAAAGTGAAAGCGCCAGCTGTTGGTGTGCAGGAACTTAGCACCCTCCCGGGAATGCACACCCTTCCCTCAGCACCCTCCCAGGAGTGCACACCCTTCCCTCAGCACCCTCCCAGGAGTGCACACCCTTCCCTTAGCACCCTCCCGGGAGTGCACACCTTTCCCTCGTAGTTCAAAGGCACGCGTTGAAAAAAGGAAAGCATCCTTGTTAGCTTGCTTGGGTTTGTTTACCCTGTTTATTTGTTTTTGTTTGTTAAGACTGTGTCCTACATAGCCCATAGTGACCCCAATTTCACTACGTAGTCAAGGCTGGCTTCTATTACACTCTGTGGTTATGCGATGAGATGCTGTCCTGTGGTCCCGTTCTGTGGCATCATTCTGTGACTGTGTTCTGGAGTTCCATTCTGGGGTTCCATCTTACAGTTCCATCCTGTTGGTGCCGGTCTGGGGTTCTGTGGTTCCTTTCTCCTTGTTTTGGATCATCATTTCCAAACTGACTTTTTAAAATTTGGTTTTGTATCTCCTGAGGATGAAAAAGCCTTTCTGAACTAATGGGCCTAAACAATATAGTAGAAGAAAAAAATTAGTTAAATATTGATTAAGAGAAATCAATATTAAAATTACAAAATTATTCCAACATCAAATGATGTATTAACAATGACCAAAGACCGTATTTCTAAAGGCTTGGCTGCACACACACCACAAGAGATGAATACAGCAAGCATTAAGGTCTCCTCCTCCGCACCTTCCCTTCCTCACCAGTTCTGAGGATCACTGTGACCTTATTTTCCTCATGTAGACAAAAGGTCTTATCTCCAAAACTGAGACCGGCCACTTCAAATAAGAATCAGTTCTTCCAAATACATGCACATTGTGAAAAACCCGTGTAGCAAGGCTGATAGCCCTTCCTTCTAAACACATTTCTCTTTGCCCTGGTGGTTGCTTCATTTGGGTTTTGCTGTGCTGGGGATCTAGCCCAGAGTCACACGCAGGCTTTGCAAACTCTCTACCCATCCACCTTAGAATAAAACCATGTCTCAAAACATAGAGTAGAGCAGGAGCTATTTACCCAGCTTCCAGAGTCCCAGGAAAGAAGATGTTGCCTTAAAGCCTGGCCAGGGTGATCCCCACTGAATGACCTGAAAGCGAGGTGCACCAGAGCTTAGACACCCACAAGAGGCTTAGAATACTTGATTCTCCCTTGCTGCTTCTATTGGAGTTCTCTGTATTCCTGCTCTACACGCAGGGATGGACAGAACAACTGGAAACTGGATGCACTTGAGCAGAAGTAGCAGTTACCTTGGGAGAGAGTCAATTTTATACATAGCTGATTCCTCCAGGTGCAGCCCACCTACTACTAAGAAAACCAACCACACCATACAAAAGGCTTGCTCGGAGGACAGATGGCTTGCTTCTGGTGTGCCCGAAGAAGATCTATCTAATGGCTCATTTAGAAGAGTAAACATTAAGGCTCTCAATCATTCACTAAGTCCAGTAGCAACAGCTCTGCAAGTTGGCATCTAGAAGCCGAGATAGAATGGGAAGGGACCACTCATCAGTACAAGCCACCTCACCACACCAGACTGGTTATATCTCTCCTTCTCTCAATGCATAAAATTCTTACCAGTAAGGTGGAAATCTTACTGCCTAAAAGCTGCTCAGTGAGGAATAGCTTTGGTGCCTTTAAAATTTTTTTTATAAAACTTTATAACGTGTGGATGTGCAGGTATGTACAAGCATGTGTGTTCCACAGAACATGCATGTGTGGGGGGTTAGAGGTCAGCTCTGTGGAGTCACTTCTCGTCAGCCTTTTCATGTAGGTTCTGGGGATCGAACTGTGATCATCAGACTTGCCCAGCAGTGTATTCGCTGACTGAGCCGTCTGTCTCGGCATGTATTGCCAGTTTCTACTTTTTGGCTTTGGTTTTTCTGTTTGTCTGTTCTTGTTTTTTGAGATAGGATTTCGCCATGTAGCTCTCGAACTCAAGAGATCCATCTGCCTCTGCCTCTCGAGTGCTAGGATCAAAGGCATGCGCCACCACTGCCCAGCTAGTTTCTATTTTTTTTTAAATTGCTTTTTTTTTATGTATGTTTGCTTGCTGGGAGGTGGGGAGCACTTGTGGAGGTCAGAGAACAACTGGCGGGAGTGGTCCCTTGTAGCATTTGTGTCCTGTGAATCGGCTGCAGCAGGTCCTTGGGCTTGGCAGTGAGTGTCTTTGCTGGCGGAGCCATCCGACTGCCCTCCCCTCCCCCTGCCCCCCTCCCCTGTTCTTAGCTTTTAACTGAAGTCTCCACTTGCATGGCTGCCTTAGTGAGAAAGCTGAGCTGCCCCTTGATAGATTCCTGTGTGCCTCAGGGGTCGCCTCCGCACTCTGAGTCACTGTAAATGTCTTCCATCAGTTCTGTTCTATGAAAGGGTCTTGAGCTTCTGACGCGTGAAAACCACAAACCAAGTCCTCCAAAACGGCAACTCGGGCACAGTGCCGTGGCTCTACCTTCTTCTGGAATCAGAAAGGAAAGAAAAGAGCACATTTCATTCCCGAGTTGGGGAGCATCCGTACTGGGGCACTATCAGTATATACGATTACCCCTCCAGCAGGTTACTTAACCCCAATGCCCCTTCCTCCATCTGGAAACTCAGAAGATAAGCAGCGCACAAGAGCAACACTGTTGCACAGGCAGCTGGCGAGAGACTGGAAAGCACTCTGCAAACAGTAAGTGCAGGCCTTCCTGCCTTGTCACAGGCTGCTTTCAGACCCATCTAGAAAACAAAACAAACAAACAAAACACCCAAACAACAGCAACAGAACCCAAGCTCTAAACTGAACAGTATGCCCTGGAAGAAAGTAAGGCAGAAAGGGAAATTAGTCTGAAATAGGTCTCCAACCCGCCATGAAAAAAAAATGGCGCCTCTGAAGAAAAATGGAAGCAGGACGTTTCGATAGATGGGGAATGTGAGAGTGCAGTGTGTAGCACCCTGCAGACAGACTGATGCCTTCTGTCCTTCCACTCAGCTCCACACAAAGCAGACTGTGTCAAACGTTCCCTTTTGTTAAGATGAGAAGCTTAGAGTGGAATTTCCAGGGACAGCGAGGTGGTTTGGTTTGGTTTGGTTTGGTTTTGCTTTTTCTATTAAATGTGAGGTTTCCTGTGATGGGCCTCCCTTCCAGCCAGCCAGCAGAGTTCAAGGTCAGTCTGTGCTTTCAGGGTAAACTGTAATTCTCTAACTAACAAGATGGCCTTAAAAAGACATGTTCTCAAGCCGGTGTCCAACCAGACAGACAAAGAAAATGTGAAATACATAGGCACATATATGGATATCTTAATAAGTAATGAAATCATGCACACAGGGAGAAGAGATGCACACAGGGATGCATTAGAGAAGTTGCAATCACGTTGAGTGAATTAAGCTAGCCTCACAAAGACAAGACTGTTCTCTTTCACATGCAGCTCCTAGAATTATACAGACACATACTCAGTGTGGTGGTGCACACCTTGAATACCAGACCCTGAGAGGCAGAAGAAGGCAGATCCCTGATTTTGAGGCCATCCTGGTCTACATGGTGAGTTCCAGACAAGCTAAGGCTATACAGTGAGATCCCATCTCAAAAAAATAGAAAGAAATTAGAAAAGAAGAAATCAAAAGTACAAAGCAGAAGCATGAAATCCTCTAGTGGGAACAGAGAGGGACTAGCGGGGAAGGGAGGGAAGGAAAAAGGACAGTGTAGGGGAAATTCTCAGGATACGACATTCGCTTCCATGAGGATATCCAATGGACGCAGTTCCATGCACAATTAATGCACAAGGAAAAAGATGAAAATCCCCTAAAAAGCAGCCAAACAAGATATATTCTCGGCTGTTTAATTAACTGTCAGTCAACAGATGTCTTTTGACCAGCGGCCACCATGTGTAAAACTTTGTGTTAAGCTCTCTGTGTCAGATACAATTTTAAGAAATAGCAAAATGCAAAACAAAAGATAATCGTGCTTGCTCGTAAGAGCTCTGAATCTAAGTGGACAGATAAGGCGTACACATTTGACCAGATACGTGCATGCCACCACCAGGCTGACTAGCTCAATACTAAGTGGAAAAGGAAGGGATGAACTGATCTGGACCAGAGTGGACAAGAGAGGCTTCTAAGAACAACCTAAGAGAGGTGGTGGTGGGTCAGTGTGGGAAGGTGTCTAGAGAGGGAGATGGAGGCAGAGAGGAGAAGACGACGGTTAAGTAGTTTGCAGGTTAACGGGAGAATCTTCTACAGAACTCATTCGAAGATGAGAGGGCGTCGGACCACAGGGATGGCTCAGCAGGGAAAGGCCATTGCTCAGGTGACTGGAGTTTGGTCTCCAGGATCCCACAAGTTGTCTTCAGGCCTCCACACTCACAGCATGGCATGCACACACAAACATGTCCCCTCCCACACCAGCTCCCCCTCACACAGAGTGTCTTAGGGTTTTATTGCTGCGAACAGGCACCATGACCAAGGCAACTCTTATGAGGACATTTAATTGGGGCTGGCTTACAGGTTTAGAGGTTCAGTCCATTATCAAGGCAGAAGTATGGCAGCATCCAGGCAGGCATGGTGCAGGAGGAGCTGAGAGGTCTACATCTTCATCTGAAGGCTGCTAGCAGAATACTGGCTTCCAGGCAGCTAGGATGAGGGTGTTAACACCCACACCTACAGTGACACACCTACTCCAACAGGGCCACACCTTTTAATAGTGCCACTCTTTGGGCAGAGCAGATATAAACCATCACACATGGTGATGCTTCCCTGTGAGGAGTAGATGCACTTCCAACAGGGAATGAAGGCGGACAGACAAAAGTAACAATGTTTCCTCTAGAGACCTCTTCATACCTAGGCTACCACTGGAAGGTATCGCCCAGTCTGTCAGAGTGTCTTGCCCCTTTGTTAGTCATTTTTATAAATATCCTCATGGACTGGTACAAAGGCATGTCTTCTAGTTGATTATAAATCCAACAACCATCAAAGTTATTTATGAGATATTTGGGTAAAATGCTTAGTACCAGAATGAGTTTCAAATCCAATACAGAGCAGCAGAACAGCTGCATATATTATAAAGTCTGTCTGACTGTCTGTGGTGCATTAAAAACAATGTTGGGGGTAGACAGAAGTTAAGATATATCGCTAAATCAGAGATTCCCCAGAGACATTGCCGGGAAAGTGGCTCAAGGGTCTGAGTTAGCAGTTGAGACTCCTGTCATCTTAGGTTGGAAATAACAGTTGCCTATTACTGTGATGAAGACCATGACCAAAAGCAACTTGAGGAGAAAGTTTATTTCAGCTTAAAACTCTCAGATGGGACTTTGTCACTGAGGGAGGTCAAGGCAGGAACTGACCTCTGAACTGAAGAAGCACAGTAAGCAGTAATGAACACCCTGGGGCTCCACAGTCAGCCAGCGGCAGAACACACGCACACGTGTGTGGGGGCACCTGTTAAATACGTGCGTGCTTCTGTACACATGAACGCACACAATAGACTGAAGTTCTTTTCTATTAGTTACTTAGAAAGCTCAACCCAGGTACTGCACATAAGACTAAAACAGGTGAAATCAGGAGGTGGCTTCGTTACATAGAGCAGCGCCTTTTAGTTTAAAATCCTTAAAAAGGCTTTAAGGAAGTTTCAGGCTGCAGCAGCAGCTGCCACCGCTGCTGAAAAAATAAATATAACCTACACATTTGTGTCCGAATCAGTCTTTGCTTCTAAACACTGCTTTACAGCAGGGCATGGTCCCTTGAGCTTGGAATTCCTGTCTTGCATAGACATAAGGACCAGGAGTTCAAGGCTAGCCTGGGCTATATAAAGAGAGTTTAAGATCAGCCTAGGCTACCCCAGACATTGTCTAAAACAAAACAAAGAAAACGATTACATATCCAAGTACACTAACTTTTTTTATTGCAGGAAACTGAGGTCCCCTGTGACCTAGATTCCCTGTCTTCTTCCTCCCCTTCCCTCCACCTTTCTTTCCGTCCTCTTTCCTCTCCACCTCCTCCAGTTCTTTCTTACCCCTTTCCCTTCTCTTCCCTTCTCTTCCTCCTCTTTTCTCTTCTGGTCTCCCCTTCCCCCCTTTTGTACTCCCCTCACCCCTAATCCCATCCCCTCTCACTTGAATACCCCGCCTGAAACACAAGGACGCTATTGATGTCTTCCAGGACCTTAACTGGAAGAACAACTTTATCTCTCTGGCAGCCAGACACCACACAAATGTTTGGTTTTGCCTGTATCACATAGTTAGCAAGGTCCTTACAGGTTCAAGGAAAATGATTGTAAGACTTCATGAGGAAGACTCAACATTCTGGAAAAAAGAAAAAAGAAAAACAGGTAAGTATGAGGAGAACCAAAATCATGTCAAAGACCCACAGCTAGAGGTATTCTACAGGGAAAGGTCGTGCGCTGTCAGTTAGGAAACCAAGTAGCAGGATAATTAGTAAGGGTCTATTCCTGCTGCTCTCACCCCCATCCACTGAGACCATATAGCAGCTCCGGAGAGATACTCAATGTCTCATTTCTGACCTAGTCACTGAACACTGCCATTCAAATTGTTCCGACCACAGGAAATCCCGATGGAGAAAGCTCTTCAATCTATTTTCCCACGGTGGGCATAGGTTTCAACAAGCTTTAAAGGGCAACTCCTCGGTAAACCCTGTAGGCTCCCTTCTGCACTCCCTCCTCAAACTGCCATGGGGGGCGGGGGGGGGGGGGGGTAAAGGGCTACAGCAGGCTGAGGATCCAGCTCCAGTTGTAGAGAACTCGCATAGCAAGCATGCACAATGTCGATGTCCTGCCTTCACCTCCCAGAATTCCCAGGAGCACATAAGCCAGGAATGAGGGCGCCTACCTGTAATCCCAGCACTCAGTGGGTAAGGGGGAAAGTCACAAGTTCAAAGTCATAGGTGACCACATAGTGAGTTGGAAGCCATTCTGAGTTACATGAGTCGCCGTCTCAAGTAATCAATAATAACAATAACAATAACATATGTATATATAGTAGAGAAAATATTTGTCTTAAATTCGGTACCCTGCACAATGACTCTGCCAACTTTGACTGCCCAGTCATGATCCATTTTTTGTGAGACCGAAAGGGTCAGATTTACAGTTCTCTGGAAAATGAGTGCCCAAAGACCTGATTCCAAGGACTCAAGCTGTTTTTCAGGCATTCAGAGAGGTTGGCTTAGGCACTCCTGGTCCACAGGAAATCTGAAGGCCGAGCTTTCCACTTTCCCTCCCTCATACCAAGCTAAAGAACACAAAGACCATACCTGAGCTAGGATGTGCTACAGGAAGGCGTTGAGGAAGCGATCATGGAGCCTTCTTTGAGAAACTGCATCACAACCCAGTCCTTTCTCAGACACCATGAGTTAAACTGCTTCAAGGAAGGTCTTACGGTTCTGGTTCCCCGCCATGTGGGATTTGTTGAGTCTCATTGGATCCTAAAGAGCTTAGGATGCCCACGAGGCAGTAATATGTGGAGTAGAGCTTTATCTCTGGGAGGGAAGCAGGATCCTTCCTTCCTTCCTTCCTTCCTTCCTTCCTTCCTTCCTTCCTTCCTTCCTTCCTCCCTCCCTCCCTCCCTCCCTCCCTCCCTCCCTCCCTCCCCTCCCTCCCTCCCTCCCTCCTTCCTTCCTTCCTTCCTTCCTTCCTTCCTTCCTTCCTTCCTTCCTTCCTTCCTTCCTTCCTTCCTTCCTTGACAAGGAGCTGGCAATGTTCTTTAGAAGAGTTTGAGTGAAGACAAGCAATTCTCTAGAAAAGCATTATAGCTTTGCACAGAAACGCGAAGAGCTCAGTCCGCTGACAGGTTGGACTCACAGGGAGATGACAAGCTGGAATGATGGTCCTCAGGTGTTGGGAACAAGAGATGTACCCTGTTGTGAGACTTAAAGGAGAATGCCAAGAAATGTCACTACCAAAAGTTCCTCAATGACCTCCATTTCAGGCGACTGAGAAAGGAGTGTTCTTATTGGAGGACGGCTTCTGAGAAAGGGGTGTTCCTATTGGAAGATGGCATCTGAGAAAGGGCTGTTCCTATTGGAGGAAGGCTTCTCGGGCTTGGCTATTAGTACTTGGAAGAGATGGCCAGAATAATAGCAATGGGATCTGGGGAGGAAGCCCCCGGGGTAAAGTGCTTTGACCCTATGCGCGGTCAAAACAGTTATGCATGGTAGGATGTGCTCACAATCCCAGAGCTGGAGAGACAGGGACAGGCAGGCAGATCCCTAGAGCCATTTGGCCAGCCGGGGTGCTCACCTAACTGGTGAGTTCCAGGCCGTGAGAAACTGTCTCAAGAAAGACAGTTGATCTCTGGCCTACTCACACACATTTGAACATACACACACACACACACACACACACACACACACACACACACACACACACACTAATACAGTTTGTGAACCAACAGGAACAGACAGATGGCCTCAGCCATCAGCTGAGGATGTGTCAGGTAAGGGTTGTTGACCTGTGGATTGCACCAGACAAGTCATGCGAGGATGAGTTTCACGAAGCTGACTCCCCATGGGCCCAGCCCGCCCCTAGAGCTACCCTGATTCCCCTACGGTACTTTTTTGCTGACTCGGGTCCTGTTCTTGCTCCTAGAGGGTCTCCAACCTCCACTTCCATTCTTCCTCGGGCCTTTCATTCTCTTCGGTTGGAGCCCATAATGTGACAATGCCATGCCTACAAGGCTCCACAGTCCAACCCTGTTGTAAGACCTCCCTGATGTGAGACCTCCATGATATTCCCTGGTCATCCCTCATCTCATGCCCTTGTCTTGCCAGCCAGCCCCAGGACCTCCAGCTGTCATTTATAGTGTTTATAGTGACATAGTTTATTTATTGTTTTTAAATTTTATGTATATGAGTACATTGTAGTTGGACAGATGGTTGTGAGCCATCATGTGGTTGCTGGGAATTGAATTCAGAACCTCTGCTAGCTCCAGCCCAAAGATTTATTTATTATTATATCTAATTAAACTGTAACTCACCAGAAGAGGGTGTCTGGTCTCATTACGGATGGTTGTGAGCCACCATGTGGTTGCTGGGATTTGAACTTGGGACCTTCAGAGGAGCAGTCAGTGCTCTTAATCACTGAGCCATCTCTCCAGCCCCAGTGGTGCAGTTTATTATTTGCTCTTAATCTCCCTTCCCTGCAGCCACAAACTCAGACTGTGTCTCTTTTGTTCTCTTTACCATCAGGGTTCATCACAATATATGACTTCCAGAAAGAGCTACACAAATATTTGTTTAACATAACACTACAAACAGATGTACTGGAGTCGAAACAGGTAAGAGAGTTCCCCCAGACTCTCCTAGATAATTAACGACAGCCCTTGGGTGGGTGAGAACTCGGAGTCAAAGCGGTGAGGATGTGTGAGGTAAGGATTGTTGCCGTCTATGCAAAGACCTGCGGATTGCACCAGACAAGTCATGCGAGGATGAGTCCCTCGAAGCGGACTCCCCGTGGGCCCAGCCCGCCCCTAGAGCTACCCCGATTCCCCACAGTTACTTTTTTGCTGACTCAGGTCCTGTTCTTTCTCCCAGAAGTTCCTATCTACACAGTAGGACAATTGTTTCGGGCTCCAGTTGCAGCTTTTTATTTCCAGTGTTTATTTGGGGAGGACTGAGAAGGGCGGAGGACTAAAATCCAGAGGAGGGGGAGGGGCTGAACAGCACTCTATTTACAGCCTCTGTATAAAGCCCACTTTCTGATGTTATCAAGAGCCTGACTCAAGAAGAGATACTTTATTTATTTACTTTTTTTTTGTTAATATTTTAAAGGAAATCTTAACCCTAGTTCTGTAATTCCCCAGAGGATCTTCGGTAGCTCAGAGAGTGACGAAATCCTTGAAGTTGATTTGAAGTGGAATCACTCAGTCCAGTAAACATGTCACACAATACACTATGGGGCCCGGGGAGGGGGCATCATGAAATCCAGTAGGTCAGCTTTTAAGACTCCGGAAAGGACAGTGAGTGCTGGGTGGTGTTGAGAATGGTTTTGTTTCTGTAACCTCATCTGTCCTCCATAATTACCTGTTTCTGCTCATAAATGCTTTGGGAGACAACAAGGACCCTAGACTCCCTAGCACCGAATACGGCCCACTGATCACATCACAGTGTCTGAACTCACAACCCTCTTAGCAGGTTGATGTGGTGGTTATCAGTACTACATATCGGCCTTGGTGAAGTAAACAACTCCAGGTTCGAGTAGCTGCTTCAATCTGCCAATCCTTTAAGCCTGTGCTTGCCATCAGAGCTGCACCCTGGTGCTGGCTGCGTCCTTCCTACACATAACCAAACCCACTGTCCATCACCACAGGCAGTGTGACCTTGTGTGTGCTGAGGCCTAAGTCCTCCTACACATCCTTTTGAGGCAGAGTGTCAGGCATCCCGGGCTGATCTCAAACTTGGTAAGTAAAGTGAAGATGCCGACCTTGAACTCATCTGCTTGCCTCTAACCCCCAAGCACTGAACTTACAGTTGTGCACTGCCACACTTGGCTGTATGTGGTGCTGGAGATCAAACCCAGGGCTGAGGGCATGCCGGGCAAGCACGATTAACTAAGCTATGCCCCTGCCTGAACCTGTAAGCCAGCCCCAGTTAAATGTTGTCCTTTATAAGAATTGCCACGGTCATGATGTCTCTTCACAGCAGTGAAGTCCTAATACAGCTGCCAAGAATCCTAAATTCACCTTCGATGCAGAGCGCATCTGCCTTCCTCTAAGAAGACAGCCCATTATTTCCAGCCACAACGGCTCTCACAACCAAAGAAACACAGTCTTGTGCCCCCATGAAATTTAGGTAATTTATGATCAGACAAGGATTAAAAACTCCAATCTTTGAAATTAAGTAATGACATTTGGAAACACCATCCCTAAAGAAATAGAGGGCAGAATTATTTTGCCAACATAATATTCTCACTTATTATGTAGGAATTTCCCATAATACATCCTATCATGCTCACTTCCCAGTCTTCCCATGTCTGCCCCCCAGCCCTTCTCCTCCCCCAAAAGAAGAAAGAAATAAACCAAAACACACACACACACACCACACACACACCTCCAAACGTCCAATTTGGATTGCCCATATACTCATTAGAGTATAGTCAAACTCCCAGTGGCCAAGTCCCTAGAGAAAACTGAGTCCTTCTTCACTGCCCTGCCCCCAGAAGCCATCAGCTGTGGAGAGCTACATTTCAGCATCCTTATCACAATTTTTAAGAGTTCCCTTCAATGGTTTCCTGTCTAGGCTATGAGTTGTCACAGAAGCCTCTTATGACTCTCTTTGTTAACTATGAGTCGAAAGTCACGGATATCACTGCAAAATGAGCTCTTTTGCCCATTACAGTCAATGGGAGCGTGGATCTTAAATTCCTGGTGACAGCACAGAACACTGACAGCCACATGCCCAACAGCATCAGCACAGGCCACAGAGATCAACGCAGCCTTCGGGGCACGGGCCACAGACATCAATACGATTTTCAGTGGCAGTCCATGGACACCAGCATGGATTCAGACGGCAGCGGGACCGTAGACATCAGCAAGGTCTCCTCCATCAGCAACACAGACTGCAGATCTCAACACAGTGTCTGACAGCAGCATAGAAAACAGACAGCCTCATGGTCCTTGGCAGTAGCCCAGGACACTGACATGAATGTGACTTCGGGGGCTGTGGTACAGACTGTGGACACTGACATAGCCTTCAGTGGTAACACAGGCTGTGGACATAGCCAGAGATTCTGGCTGAGGTAGGACCACAAACACCAATATGGCCTCGGGGGGCTGCCCAAGCTGCTGGCATTGGCATCAACATGTCTATCCTTGTCTTAGGATTTTACTGCTGTGAAGGGATACCATGACCATGACAACTCTTATAAAGGAAAACACTTAAATGGGGCTGGCTTACAGTTTCAGAGGTTCAATCCATTATCATCGTGGCAGGAAGCATGGCGGCAGGCAGGCGGACATGGTGCTGGAGAAGGAGCTGAGAGCTACATCTTGATCCACAGGCAATAGAAGGAGGCTATGTGTCACACTTGAGCCTATAAGACGCCATAGCCTGCCACCACAGTGACATACTTCCTCCAACAAGGCCACACCTCCTAATAGTGCCACTCCTTATGGGCCAAGCATTTAAACAGATGAGTGTATGGGGGCCGTACCTATCCAAACCCCCACACCCCTTGTCAGCATGGTCCACAGACATCAACGGGGAGTCAGGCAGTAGCACAGACCACAGGCATCCACATGGCCTTTGGTGGTAACACAAGCCATGGAGATGAACACAGCCCTTGGATACAGCAGGACCACAGGCCCCAACATGGTTCTCGGGCCACACGATCAAAGACATAAACGTGGATCCACTCACGTTAACATGACCCCTGGCTGGAAGGCAGAATTTTATCCGTGCCACTCTGTCAAAGGGTATTTGTCGCGTCTCCAGTACACGTCCTTTCTGCTGTACTCTTCTTGTCATATTGTCTTGCAAAATCAAAGCTAGGGTAGCACCAAGCAGAAAAAGCAATCTTCTCCTATTTCTGAATTCTGATGTCCCAGACAATATCAGAAAAGAGGACACATCTAAGCGCAGAGAATCGAGACATGGTAAGTTCCAGAAGGGGACGATGGCTTCCTTCCTAGGCAACCCTCCAGGGTGGGGAGAGACCTCCAGTTGTTTGCAGCATGGCCCCTGTCCTATAACAGTTCTCTCAACTCTTTTTATGGTGTGAGGACTTTCGTCACCCCCATTCAACCAACACATGTGCTTGGAATTCTTGAACACAGATAGGGGGCTCTGTTAAGCAGCTGGCATTTATGAAATGACATTCAAGAGACACTCATGGAAACCATCTAGGCAGATGTGCACATGGCTGGGTGATACTGCAGGTCTTGTGCCACCCAGCGAGGGTGGGTACTCAGCTGACAGCTGTTGCTGCCACCATGCTGGGTAGATAGAACTTGTGTGTGATGCTGTGCCTTTGACGTGTCATTAAAGCTATAGGTAAGGTCTGTGAAACAGCATTGGAAAAGAGCTGGGTGTCGTGGTGTACCCTGTGATCCCAGCACTGGACGCTAAGGCAAAAGGATCATGAGTTCAAGGCTAGTCTAAGCAAGGTTGTGAATGGCTGTCTGAAAAGAAGAGAGAAAGGAGGCGACTGGAGAAACAGGGAAACAAAGGATGGGGAAATGAAGAGAGGCAGAAGGAGGGAGGGAGGGAAGGAGGGAGGGAGGGAGGGAGGAAGGGAGCAAGCAGCTGTTTAGGAGGTAGTAATTCAGGGCTTGGTTAGAGCTGAGGCTGGGAAGAAACCGTGGCTAAGAATAACCTCGAGCTGGGAAGTCGGCATCTTCCACTGTTTCTTTTCTTTTCCTTTCTCACATATGTGTGACCACATGTGTGCATGTGAGACCAATGTGGTTTGTTATTCTTTAGACACTGTGTGTGTGTGTGTGTGTGTGTGTGTGTGTGTGTGTGGTGTGGAGGTACACACAGAGACCAGGTGTCTTCCTTTTACCTAATTTTGTTGCCTTCATTTTATTATATATATATGTGTGTGTGTGTGTGTGTGTATAATTATATTATATATTATATATAATATATTATATATTATATAATATAATGATTGATATATCAGAGTAAATATATATAAAGGCAAATATATATGTATATATACACACACATACATACATACATACATACATACATACATACTTTGGACACACACACACTTTGATCACATTTACTTTCACTACCCTCCTTGTCTCCCTCATTTCCCAGCAAAACTCCTTTCAAACAACTCCTTCCTCCTAGTTAGTGTTCCTTCCTTCCTTTCCTCCCTCCTCCCTTCCTTCCTTCTTTCATGCATTTAATGAGGGTTGCCCGCATGAGCGAGGCTGAGGGGTTATTCCTTAAACAAGGATCTATCACTAAACCTAGAGCTCAGCACTGCAGCTAGACCAAGGACCCAGCAAGCTTTGGAGACCCTCCTGTTCCTGCACCATGAGCATGCCCACACTCAGCAGATGGACAGTACACGCTGACACACTGACTTTTACACTAAGGCTCTGAGCTAGGGTCCCCACTGCTTGTGTGGCCCTCACTTTATGACAGAAGTACCCCCCCCCAGCCCCTTCCGCCTCATACAGAAGGAGCCTCATCTGTAAGGGCTCCAGGCACTGGGTCTCACTTTGAAATGGAACAAAACCAAAAACCAGTGGGTGCTGACCACACAGCAGCCACACGGCTAGCAACTTCAGAGGACGCCCTTGGCCTTGGCTCTCACGCCTCTGGCTACCTAACAGCTGGTGGGAATGCCCTCCAGCCAAAGCAAAATTAAACCACAGAGCTTCCCAGTCCTTGATAGGGACCCGTTCTTTTCCACCAAAGAAGGAATAACTGATCCAAGAACCCCTGATCTCGTTTCTCTGAGACACAACTCCCGGCTCCACAGTCTGGCCTTGGGCAATGTGAGGGTCCAAGTATGGCTTCTGGGCTTGTATGGTCTGGTTTTTTTTTTTTTTTAAAGCACATGCTAATTACATAAAGGAAGGGACTTCTGTATGACATTTCCATGTACGCATGCAATGTTCTGTGATTTGATCCTCCAGGAAACCTAAGTGAGGCCAGTGGGACTTTGTTTTTGAAATCTCCTGTACACAATGCAAATAGACTCAAGCTCACTCCGCGGCCGCAGATGGCCGTGACCTTTATCCCTCCACCTCTTTCTGGCTCCCCTGTACACTGGTCGCACCTGGCTTATGCAGCTCTGGAGGCTGAGCCTAGGGCTTTGGGCATCTGAGGCAAGAACTCTCTCCACTTAGCTTACCTCCTTCCCCAGCCTGAGGACAGTGTATTTAAACCAGAGTTTACTTGGGAATTAGAGAAAGCAAAATATCTGGAACAGACCACGAAGCCCAGTGATCTGCAGACCCATACCTCAGAGACACAAGTGTCAGTTCCCCCGGCTCTTGTCCCCTGCCTCTAATTCTTTCCATGTGGTAAAGTCATCCCCAGTGGCTCCGGCTCAGAGTCATTTCATGGGGAGAATTTGCCTTCATGATTTATTCTGTGTTCTCCTCTTAAGAATCCTTGGCTGGTCATGGTGGTGCAGGTATTTAGCCCTAGCACTCAGGAGGCAGAGACAGGCGAATCTCTGTGAGTTCGAGGCTATCCTGGTCTACAAAGCAAGTTTCAGGACAACCAGGGATGTTACATAAATGCTGTCTCAAAAAAAAAAAAAAGAAAGAAAGAAAGAAAGAAAGAAAGAAAGAAAGAAAGAAAGAAAGAAAGAAAGAAAGAAAGAAAAGAAAGAAAAGAAAAGAAAAGAAAAACTAGTCCTACAAACAAAAGGCCTGCCAGGCACCACTACAGCAGGAGAAGGATTGGGCTACATGATGCAAAATTCACAAAGAATCAATAAAAAGGTTTTTTTCTTTTTTTTAAAAAAAAAGAATCTTAAAAACAGATTCATTTTTATTGTGTCTCAAAGGTTTTAAAACAATAAAACTATGTTTTTAAAAGGCTTCCAAACTAGAGAGCCATTTACAATGGCTTATGGTTTCAATTCTTCAAAGAGCGATTTAGTATTTTTGTATATTCCCCTTGTAGTGTTCATATTCTACAGCATTTCTACCATTGTTACATAAATCCACCTCTTCTATTATGCTTGCCATAATACCACAGCCATTTCTTATCTATGTATTTTAATGTTGACTTTCATAATCTTCATTCTATCTTTTCAGCTTATTTCAAAAGACCCCTGATTATATTATCATGCCTATTTGAGGTTATTAGACTATTTCCATCTAGAATTATCCTTTAAACCTCATTTTTATGATTATATAAAGAAATAGACACACTTAGAAATCTTGGAATGAAAAGAAATAAAATGTATGCATAAAATCTGATGTGCAGGCATGCAGATTTGATTTCTTTCATTTGTTTACTTTGGTTTCATGCTATGTTGAGTTTGGATGTGGTCTGTTTGCCGAGAGGTCACATACTTGGGACCTTGGTCTCTGGTATGGAGGTTACAAAGACGGCAGAGTCTTTTAGGAGGTGTGCCTGATACAGCCATAATTACAGGCTCATGACTGGTAACATTCTGAGAACAGGTGACTGACTATCCAGTGTTCTGCCGTAATCGACACAGCCTCACCTCCCACTGCAGGGCTCCGGAACATTACTAAAGAGAAGGCAAAAAGAATGTAAGGGCTGGAGGGTGGGGCAGAGGGCCATGGAATACTCTGGCCTTGGCACTTTGAACTCACAGCTGCTCTTTACTCCCATGAGACCAAGACCAGACTGGACCCATTGACATCCTGTCAGAGATGGAGAAGGGGGACTCACAGGGAACCCCTCCCTGAGAATTTATAGACAGTGATCAGTAGCTAAGGGGATAGGATTCACCACGCCCTGAAGGTCTAGAGACCTGGGAAAGGAGAGACATCTTCCTAAATGCTGTAGCCACTGGTACTATGGCCATGGTCCTGCAAATAATCCCTCAGCCGTGCTCTTCTAAGTAACTCTGATGAAACTCACAGGGTCACCAAAAACTAACAGCAAACGGCACGAAAGCAGTGGAGAACTGGTTGGGAAGAGGAGAGGACCATCAGAGAGTGGGAGGGAGATGAGAGGGTAACAGGGCAAACATGATCCAAATGCATTAGATACATAAATGAAAAGTCAATGGTCTCTGTTATGTATTAATTAATATATGACAAATAAAAACATTAAAAATAGAGGAGAATCCAAGGGAAAGTGATTGGGTCGTTGGAGGTCATGGAAGGTGATCTATTATTCACTTGGATCATAGAAGGTGGTCAGCTCACTGGGGTATGGGACCAATCCACTGAGGCCATTGAAGATGGTCAGCTCACAGCAGGTCGTGAAAGATGATCAAGTCGCTGTGGGCCCCACCCTCCGAAAGGATCCAAGTCAGAGTTGAGTCATTGTCACGGCGTCCATGTTATAAAGGGGTAGCCCATACACCTGCCTTCTCTTTGGAGCAGCCATCTGCTTTCCCCTGCCACGTGTGACAAACACCAGCAAGGCGGTTCTCATCAGAGATTAGGCATCGGGTATCATCCCGGTTTAGACTTCCAGCCTCCCAGATATAAGCAACAATAAAACTTCCTTCTTACCCTGCAGATGGACAAATGCATGGTTACCACAAGAAAGGTCATTTGATTTTAGGGGGTTCTTGGAACATCACAGAGTCTCAGGTACCTTGTCCTCATCTTGAAACATTACTAAATTTCAACCTCTAGTTAGCAGCTGGTGCTACCTGCAGCCACCCGGAAAAGATGTTATCCTGTCCTTCAGGCCCTAGCTCAGCTCCCTCCTTCTGTTCCTGTTCCTTCCCTTCCTCCTCCCCTGCCCCTCCCCCCTCTAGAGAAGCTTCTTCTACACCTCTGCTACTCTTGTGAACCCAGCCCACCCTCTACATAGTGCATCCTCTCCAGGGACGTTCTGTAATTCAAACACACCGTGGACCTCCACACAGCAGCACACAACATACCCAAGGAAGGACGGCCCCTGTCTCAGTGCACAGGTTTCTGAAGTGTGGAGAGCAGCTTGATAAACTAACTTTTCTACATTGGTTTTCTTTTGATACTGCTGAGAATTTCTATAGTTGCTTTACTCAGCAAGCCTGGGAAATATATTTGAGTAGTAATCGGTTTTACAGATGTGGGGATTAAGGTCCAGGAAGGTTAAATGACTTGCCTTAAATAGTCAAAAGACTGTATCATTAGAGGATCAAATTTGAAGTGTCTTCTCTATTAAGACGATGCTCTTCTTAGCATGAGGACAAATGACACAGGAATGAAGGATGTGCTGTGGTGACCTAATGCACTAGCAGGGGAAGCAGCACAGAGAAGGAAGGAGGCAGAAAGAGAAAGTGCCCAGAGAGACAAATAGAGGCAAAGCCTGCAGGGAAAAAACAAAATATGTTTTTCATCTCTTACAGCTTTGCGAGGCTTCTCAGTTGTTCCTGTTTGTGGGCTCAGAGTGGCTCCAGATCTGATCCGTGTTTGCATGTGGGCTTGCCTCTATGTTTCTAAAGACTTATTTATTTCTTTTTTGTTTTGTTTTGTTTGTTTTCTAATTTTTTTTAATTTTCTATATTCTTTGTTTACATTCCAAATGATTTTCCCTTTCCCGGTTCCCCCCTCCCCATAAGTCCCATAAGCCCTCTTCCCTCCACCCATTCCCCAATCACCCCCTCCCACTTCACTGTCCTGGTAATTCTCTACAATGCAGCATCAAGCCTTTCCAGGACCAGGGCCTTCTCCTTCCTTCTTCTTAGGAATGATTTAATATGTGGGTTGTGTCTTGGGTATTCAGAGCGTGTGTTGGTACTTTGCACTGCATGTCTGTCTGTGCGCCACATGCATCCCTCCATGTGTCCATGGAGGCCAGTGTAACTCTTGTGGATTCAAGAATAAATCTTGACTGCTAGGCCGTCTCTCTTGCCCCGCCCCTCCATCTGTATATGAACAGGATTACAGTGGAATCTCGTGGTACCCAGGGATGAGCAGCACGTGCGACTATCATCAGTGCACACTGCTATAAACTTCGTTGGTCATCTATAGGCATCTGTGTACATGGCACTGCCCAAGCTGCTGCACCACTCTTCTAGCTTCAGCACCTAATGCATCTTCCCATTGCCAAGCTGACCTTAGAGGAGGGAACAGACACTCAAGGCTACTCTTGGCTTCAGCACTTCACCCCTCCTTTCCCCAGAACCAGTGAGAGCAGGTTCATGGTGCTACATTCTATAAAGGGTTCGATGCAGGAGAAGCCCGAGGCAGCTGCTGGGTGGAGCTGGTGGCTGGAGGAGGGCAAGGGAAAGCTGTTCCTTTTCATTCTGTCGCTTTTAACTTTTGT
Organism: Apodemus sylvaticus; assembly: GCF_947179515.1. Lineage (NCBI taxonomy): Eukaryota > Metazoa > Chordata > Mammalia > Rodentia > Muridae > Apodemus > Apodemus sylvaticus. Next base: position 141,948,902 of record NC_067475.1, read on the forward strand.
ACTCAATGTGTTCTCTGAGTGCTCAAAAATAAACACAAAGATAAAACCACAAATGCTCTATATAATTGTTTCCAGAGCTCAAATACAGGAAATCTCTTGTACCATTTCATCCATGAGCATCCCACAGTTCCTGACCATGCTATTTTGATCTTGAGATCACCTCTCTACTTTCTTTCTCCTCTAAGAGTTACATTTATTTCTATTCTTCCTGACAGTCACTATCTGTCTTATCACCCTGATGCCCCCACTTCGTGTGTTTCACAACCACAGGACAGTAACTCGCAGGAGTCCGGCTGTCAGGACCTCCCCAAGGCCACCTGAAATGAAAACACAGGCTTGTTATCTCAGCAGTGACCCAGGGTGGTCTTCGGGGATGCTGTTCCCAATAATCTCCGAATCCCTCTGCCAAGATCAAGTAGAGATATGACTCCCATTGTAATTGTATGACAGGTCTCCTGAAAGCTGAAAGACAAATAATTCTTAAGACAATGTCACCTAATCAAAATCATACTAGATAGAAAACTCTATAGTTCTTAGAGTTTAGAAAGATTTATCCAGGATTAAACTCCAAAAAATGACTTTCATATTAACTTGAAACACCTCTGCGACACTTTGTTTCTTGGTCTTTACCCTTCTTCAACTTTCAACTTCAGAATTCTACCCCCAGGCCAAGCACACAAGTGACAAAACCACCATCTGTTATAAATCTATTTAAACACCACAGCTGAGGGGAAAATGGACCATGCCACAAGAGGAAGAGCTGATAAGGTTGAAGTAGGTTCAAAAACCCTGTGAAATCTCATAATTAAGAAAAGGAAGCGTGGAACCAGCTCCAGGCCAGGCTATACCTGTCCTGGAACACATAACCATGACACCCCGCTAAGAAGGTCATGACACTGGGTCATGTAGCAGAAAAACCTGCAGTTCTCCAAGCTAATCTTCTCGGCCCCGAGTATTCAGTCAATGAGCTTCCCTTCCTAGACATCTCCTCCTGCAAATGATAGTTAATCCCTGGTTCATCCTGAGATGAATGCATTCACATCTGCGGCAAAAATAAAGCAGTTTGGACAACCAGAGACTGTCTTCTTCATCAAGGAGCTGCCAATGGTCGCACCTATTAAGATTTCAGAAGAATTTCCTATGAAGCTGAGCACAACCATCACACTCTCCTGAGATGCAGAACAGAGCAAAACTCAAGAGACAGAACACTCACCCAACAAAGACAGCAGCACACACCAGCACATAAAATAAGGCTCTTCCCAATCCCAGATGCAAAGATGCTGGTAAAAAAAAGAAAACAATAATAGCAAAGAAAATATCTCTTCACTAGCATCCAGCAACCCTAACACAACCAGCCGAGAATAGTCAAACATGGCTGAATTACAAGAAAGGAACCTTGAAACAGGCTTTATGACTATGATAGGGCTCCTAAGATAAGAATTAGTAAGTCCCTTAAAGAAATCTATGAAAACACAAACCGTAGAAGAAAGTGAATAAAACCATTTGAGATCTATAATCAATAAAGAAATCCCAAACTGAAGGATATCTGGAACTTAAAAAAAATAAAATTTAAAAAATTAAAAAAATAAAAAACTAGGAACTCAAACAAGAACCACACAGGCAAGCTTCATCAACAGAATATAAAAGATAGAAGAAAGAATCTCAGACATTGAAGACACAACAGAAGAACCAGATACTTGGTCAAAGAAAATGATAAATCTAAAAAAAGAAAAAAAAATCTCCTAGCACAAAATATTCAGGAAATCTGGGAAACGACAAAAAGACCAAATCTAGGAATAATAGAAATACAGGGGGAGAAGAAGCACGGGTCAAAAGCACAGAAAATACTCTCAACAAAATCATAGAAGAACATTTCCCTAACCTAAAGAAGGAGATACCTATCAATGATCAAGAAGATACTGATTGCCAATCGGTTTTATTAAACCAGAAAAGAACGACCCTTGGGCATATAATAATCAAAAACCTAAGTGTATAGAAGAACGAATATTAAAAACTGCAAAGGGAAAAGACCAAGTAAGATGTAAACATAGGCCTACTAGAATTACACACTTCTCAGTGGACTCTAAAAGCAAGAAGAACCTGAACAGATGTGCTTCAAACACTAAATGAACACAGCTGCCAGCCCAGACTACTATACCCAGCCAACTTTCAATAACCATAGATGGAGAAAATAAGTCATTCCATGATATAAATAAATAAATAAATAAACACTATCTATCTACAAATCCAGCACTATAGAAGGTACTAGAAGGTGAAAACCATAGGGAATATAAATAATCCATAACAGCAAATTCAAAATAAAGGATGTACACACACACACACACACCAGCAGCAGCAACAGCAATAAAAACAAAAAAAAATTACAGTAATCAACAACCATTGGTTATTGATATCTCTCAGTATCAATGGTCTCAATTAACCAATAAAAAAGCACAGACTAACAGAATGGAAGGGAAAACAGGATTCATTCTTTTACTGTATTCAAGAAACATACTTCAACAGCAAGAATAAATATCAATTCAGGATAAAGAGTTGGAAAACACTATTTCAAGGAAATGGACCTAAGAAACCAGCTGGTGTAGCCATTTTAATATCTGACATATAGATTTCAAATCAAAACTAATCAGAAGAGACAAAGAAGGATACTAGATACTCATTAAAGGAAAATACACCAAGAGGACATTTCAATTCTTAACGTCTATGCCCCAAACAAAAGGACACCCAAGTATATAAAAGAAACACTTAGTTTAAATCACATGTTGATCTTCACACACCAACAGTAAGAGAGTTCAGCACCTCACTTTTACCAATAGACCAGCCATCCAGACAAAAAACTAAACAAGGAAACACTGGAGCTAACTGAAGTTATAAATCAAGTGGACCTAACAGATATTTATACAACATTTCACCCAAATACAAAAGAATATACCTTCTTCTCAGCACCTCATGGAACTTCCTCCAAAACTGACCACATACTCACACACAAAACAAATCTCAACAGACACAAGAAGATAGAAATAACACTCTCCCTCCTATCTAACCACCATGAATCAAAGCTGATTATCAACTACAGAAGCTTACAAACTCAGGGCATGTACAGGAAACCTAATTTGCTAGCTATTTCATAGGACATCATACTATTAAATTTCTACTCGAACTTCACAAACTATACGGGCTTTTTGTATTTCATGCAGGAAATTTTATCAGTGTCTGGTATTTAAAGCCCAGTTGGTCTTAGTGTTTTTTATATTATAAACCTGGCATGGTGGCAAATGCCTGTGTGCTCAGCACCTGGGAAATTGAAGCAAGAAATTCAGGACTTAAAGGCCGTCCTCAACTACTAGGGTAGTTTGAATGAGAACGATCCTCATAGACTCATCTATTGGAATACGTGGTCCCCAGATGGTGGAACTGTTTGGGAAGAATGAGGAACACTGGCCTCATTGGAGGAGGTTTGGCACTGCAGGTGGGCATTGGTTTCAAAAGCTCATGCCATTCTCAGTTAAGTCTCTGTGGTGGTTTGAATATGCTTGGCCCATGGAGTGGGACTATCAGGAGGTGTTGCCTTGTTGGATGAAGTATCTCACTTTTAGGGTAGGCTTTGAGACTCTTCTCCTAGCTGCCTGGAAGTCAATCTTCTGGAACTGTTTGCCTTTTGAACACAATGCAGAACTCTCAGCTCCCTCAGTGCCCTGCCTGCCTGGACGCTGCCATGCTTCCACCATGATGATAATGGACCGAAGCTCTGAACCTGTAAGCCAGCCCTAACGAAGTGTTGTCCTTTATAGAAGTTGCTTTGGTCATGGTGACTCTTCATAGCAACAATAAATAGCTAACACAGTCACACAGAGACTTAGAGACCAGCCTTGGACTCGTGAGAGACTATCTAAAAAGCACAAGTATCACACTCCAATGGAAGATCACACATCCAAGAATATCTGGATAGCAGAAATCGGTCTTGAATGGCTTTTAAAATGGAGTATACAAAATTGGGTGGATGGTGAACTGGGGATGATTCTGGAAAGAGTTGGAGAGCTGATTATGATCAAAACAACTGTACAAAACCTGAAACTCTCAAAGAACTAATAATGAAAACTAAAACAAAAAAAGTATTATAAACTGCCGAACCTAATTATAATTTAAACACATGGACATTTTTATGTTCTGCTGGCAAAAGAGAAAATAAAAATATGGTTTGGAAAATGATTAAGCATTTGGCTTGTGATGTTCTTTTTGAATAATTCTACATCAAAAAAACAAATTATACAGTGTGGGGGATATGGACATCCTCATGAAGATGGGAGCGGGAAGGAGGTATGGGATGTGAAACAGTTGGAGGGTGAACCGGGAGGGGAATAAAATCTGGAGCTTAAAATAAATAAATAAATAAATAAATAAATAAATAAATAAATAAATAAAATTTAAGAACAAATAAATAAATGATAACATTAAAAATCAAGCATGTGGGTATTTTTTACTAACACCTTCACAATTTAAGAAAAATAGAAACTGTCTAAATACGTAGCATAATAATCATCATCAGTGTCTTGGCTCATATTACTAGAGCCATATTCCTAATCTGGGCAGCTGTCTGGGACCTGTCCAAGATGTCCAAGCGCTGTGCAGACTGGCCCTGCCCCTCAGTGGCTGTGGTACTCTGGAAAGCTGGCCCTACCTCTCACCCGGAGATCAGGTTCTGACCCTCTCCTGGACAGCACAGTGGAGCTGGCCCTGGTGGCAGGGGCTCCAGCAAGTCAGTCCTGAAGGTGAGTGTCGGAGAGCTGGCCATGCTGCTCATCGGCTGTGGGGTGAAGTGGGAGCAGGACTGATGCCCCTTGCCCCTCACCGTCTCAGGCAGTCGGGATAGCTGCCCCAGGGCTCATGAGAGTCGGAGAGCTGGTTCTGCCCCTCGCTGCACACTGCAGCACTCAGGAGAGCGACTCCGCATCTCACCTAAGCAGTACAGTAGAGATGGCCATGGTGGCACAGCTCGGTGGCCCATCCCCTCAGGGCAAGAGGGAGAGCTGGGTCCTCCATTGTCTTGTCTGCCACAAGGTGGAGTGGGATTAGACATCATGTCCTCTCCCTGACTTCGGGAGAGCTGGCCTTAAAGTCATGAGACAGGAAGAGCTAGCCCCGCCCGGAGTTAGCACCCCGGAGAGTGGGCCCTGCATTTCTCCAGGGCAACCCAGTGGAGCTGTCCCTGATGGTGAAGGCACCAGTGAACCAGGCCTGAGGGTGTGAGAGCGGGAGGGCTGGCCCAGTCCCTTGCCGGCTCTAGCACTTGGGAACATGGGCTCTGTGTCTCAACTGGGCAGCACAGTGGAGTTGATTGCAGGGGAGACGGGGAGCTGACGTGAGCTGCTGATGACCACTTTGGGTGGCTTGGTCAGCACAGTGCCAGAGATGGAGCCTTGGTAGTGCAGAAGCAGGAGAGCCATTGGGCTGACCAGCTCAGCTGCGACCTAGGCCCAGATCCAGGGCTTTGAGTTGGCCCACCCTAAAAATCTACATTATCTATGAATTGTTGGAGCACATGAAAAGGCCAGTCCTGCAAATCTAAGGCAGGATAACCAGGAGGAGTCCCAGTGAGGATCCAATATTGATGATGTCAGGGAAGCCAGAGGCCTCCATGAAGACCAATGACTCACTGCCATGAACCTTTACAAGTGAAGATGTGCGGACAGAGGGACACACCGCAGGACGCACTGGGACACAGTTCAGCTTCCACGAAGAGGTATTTTCTATGCTTTGCTTATTTTGTTTGTATGATTTCTATTTTGGGGAGAGGTTGCAAGGGAGGAAGGTGGATAGGGAGGGCACTCAGAGATGAGAGGGACTGGGGTGTATTCTACAGAACTCACACAGAATCAATGAAGCGAATCAATCAAGAATCTGAAAAACAAATCTGGTTTAAGAATTGAATGATAGGACCTTAGACGAAACGCCCAAAAGTAGGGAGAGGGAACTCAGAGAGCCCGCCTCAAACGGAAAGACAGGGCATCAAGTGAGGGAGGAGGTTGCCATCCACAGTCAACTGTGGGGATGGAAATGGAGAGGAGCCTGAGGAAAAGACGGTCCAGGGATAGGCCCAAAGTGGGATCCAGCTCAAGGGGAGGCCCTAAGGTCTGACACTGTTACTGAGGCTATGGAGCACTCACACGAAGGGACCGAGCATGGCTGCCCTCTGAAGGACCAGCAGTCTCAGTTAACCTGGACCTCCGAGACGGACCACCAACCAGGCAGCACACATCAGGTGATATGAGGTCCCCAACACATGTATAGCAGAGGGCTGCTGGGTCTGGGTTCAGTTAGAGAAGATGTACTTAACCCTCAAGAGACTGGAAGCTCCGGGGAGTTTAGAGGTCTGGTGGGGTGGGGGATGGGGGGTGGGGGGTGAGGGTGGGGGTGGGGGATGGGGGGTAGGGGGTGGGGACATCCTCGTGGAGATGGGGCAGGGGAGGTATAGGATGTGGAACAGTCAGAGGGTGGACTGGGAGGGGAATAAAATCTAGAGTGTAAAAGAAAGAGAGAGAGAGAGAGAGAGAGTATAATAACAATAATTATTAATAATAATAAAACAACACAGGGGTTCCTGTGTATAATCCCAGATTTTCAGAGCCTGAGACAGGAGAATTGCCACAATTGCAGAGGCCAGTCTGGGATACATCTTGGGTTTCAGACCAAACTGGGTTACCCTACCTCAAAAAAGAACTAAAAATACTAATGACATTTTTTTAAAGCATTTTGTGGTAACAATGTAAGCAAGACAGGTGTTTATGGACTGAGAGCAGCACTCTACGATTCCACTCAAGTCCCCTCTGCACTTGCCTGTGTCCGATGTGTCTCCATGTTTCCCCTGTCTGTGTAACATACCCATATATCTATGCATACATACTAGATTTTTTGAGGCAGGGTCTATGTATCCCTGGCTGACTTAGTGTGTATGCTACTATGTAGACTGACCACTCTAGATGGCCTAGAACTCAGAAACCTGTTGTCCCTCAAGTGCTGGGATTGAAAGTCACCACTGGGCAGGCAAGATGACTCAGCGGGTAAGAGCACTGACTGTTCTTCTGAAGGTCCTGAGTTCAAATCCCAGCAACCACATGGTGGCTCACAACCATCTGTAATGAGATCGGATGCCCTCTTCTAGAGTGTCTGAAGACAGCTACAGTGTACTTATATATAATAAATAAATAAAAATCTTAAAAAAAAAAGAAAGAAAGAAAGTCACCACCACACCTAGTATATATAACTTTTTTTAAAAAAAAAAGTTGAACTTAATCATGTTCAAAAGAAAAAAGCATCAATAGTATGGAGAAATGCTTATATGTTTATGTAATAGCAAGTTTTAAATGTAACATAAAATTTGATATAAACAAGCTCTTGACTACATTTCAAAATGTTACATAAAGTGACTAAAGTAGTAAAATACATATGAGAAGCATGTAAGTGAACAATAAATATCATTAGTACTAGTAAGAAATGTTTACGATTTATCAATAGCAGCTTTGTGGTTCCCAGACCAGACGCTGAGTTCTTATCCATCCTCATAAATCTGATAATAAAAGTAATGTCCTGACTCTCACAGAAATAGCAGAGTGCTGAGGGCATAGATCTGAACCACCTGCTTCCACGTTCCATCCAAAATGACCCAGAAAAATTTTAAAATATGTAAAACCCTGAATCAGGCATAGAAGCTAAGGAAGGAAGCCATACAAATGCCAAAAACTTCAAAGAATTTCTTTGAATGTTTTGCAATTGGGGCCAGATTAAAGAAGGGCGTCCAGGACTAAGTCCACAACCTGCACAAGAGCAGCTTAGCGCAGGGACAGGATGCCGAGAGCAGTGCCCACCGTATTCCCGGGGTTCTTCAGAAGCCGAAGGTGGCCAGGTTGGCAAGCAGTGGCAAGAATTTCCAGAAGAAACCAGGGCTTGGCAGCACTGCTTGCATTTTTGCCTACTCTGGGCCCAGAGCTGGGCAGCAGCAAGACACGAGTGCTGTTGGTGACGGCAGCCATCTTGGGTGCTGCCGTGGACTCCTGACCAGAGACCACAGCCTGGCAGCTTGCAGAGCCCAGGCAAAGTCTGATTGTGCAGCAGAACCCAAACAGGGGGCCATGCCTGCATTACCAGTACTTAGGACCCTGAGGAAAGGAACCAGTTCATGCTACAATCTACCACAGCTACACATACAGAGGCAAGCTCAGGGTGGCTTAGCTGGGGGGTGGGGGAGTGGAAGAGGAGGAGGAGAAGGAGGAGGAGGAGGAGAAGAAGAAAGGAGGAGGAAGAAGAGGAGAAAGGAGAAGGAGAAGCAAGAGGAGGAGGAGAGGGAGGAGGAAGGGGAAAGGAGGAGGAGGGGGGAGGAAGAGGGAGGAAGAAGGAGGAGGAAGAGGGGGGAGGAGGAGGGAGGAGGGAGGAGAAGGAAGAGGGAGGAAGGAGGAAGAGGGGAAGGGGGAGGAGGCGGAGAAAGAGAAAGAAACAAACAAAACAACCCTGAAGGTGAAGTTTAGGTAACTGTATTTTAAAAAACAATTTCCCTCTTTACATAAATCATAGGAATTAGTTTGAGATGCATCTCAGACACCCTGTGAATAGTGAACCGACGAGGCTGGCTCCCTGGGAAACAGCCCTCTTCTAGATCTTTGCTTGGGTGGACTATCACGAAGAAGACACCAATGTACTCTTCTGACAAGGATCTGTTGAAAATTTGAATTTGATTAGACTGGGAAAAAAATCTGCAACCAGTGTAACTGGTGAAAGACTCAAGTCCGGATGACAGAAAGGATTCCTGGTTATTAAGAATACAGCTGCAGGGCCCAGAGAGATGGCCCAGTGGTTCAAGCTTATTAGGTTTATTACAGCAGCCCAATGTACTAACTTATTCAACCAACATGACTTAAGAGAGAAGAATATACAAGCAAAATTAGAGAAACAGCGAATTTGTAGAATCAGAGATGACCTGGAAGGATCTGTGATGAGATACGAATCTCTAGACAAATCCTGTCTGCTTCAAGACTTAAGGAGAGCCTACACAATTCCGTGAGTGTCGGGCAGGCATCTTCTCAGTAGTGGTTCTCAATGCTGGTTATGCGTGGAAGTCATTGGGCAAGCCTTGTAAAAAGCAACAGTGTCTAGGCTCCATCTTAAAAGGTTTTATTTAACCGTTGTGAGTTGGATCTTGGGTATAGACATTGCTAAAAGAAAATCCCTCCATAATTTAAATGTGCAGCCAGACTTGAAAAAGCATTGCCTGGAGGAAATAAAAACACAGACTTTTCCAGAGAACTAAACAGCTTCAGTGAGTGGAGAATTTCTTCCAATCTAGGGAGGGAAAGAATTATGGACTTAAGTCAAGAAGTTGTTTGCAGGAAAACCCAACATTATCCCCCAAGCCAGCACTCAGAAAGCACCATGCTCACCATTTAAGGACACAGTACAGCCGGTGTAGGATTGGGTCAAGACTAAGACTCCAAGAACTAGGGTACTGCACCTCAAAGAACTATTAAATAGCGATGGAGAAGGGTGGAGAGGTTGCTCAGAGTTTAAAAGCATTTGCTGCTCTTGCAGGGTACCTGGCTTCAGTTCACAGTACCCACATGGAGGCTCACAACCACTCAGAATTCCAGTTTTATGGGTATGACCTCTCTTGTAACATCCACAGGCTTCAAGCACGTATATTCATTCCATACACTCTATGTACAGGCGGAGCCCTCATACACCTAAAAAGGAGATAAAAATCAGCATCTAAAATCAAAACAATAGAGACAAGCTAAGCCATATACCACCTATCATTAATATATTTAACTAATAAATATATAATTATAATACAATTAATTGATATAATTAATGGCATCAGGTCATTAATCTAATTATAAAGCATTAGTATCAAAAGAAAAGTTAGTTCTATAAAACAAGAGCAGTTTAGGTCCAAATCCCAAATTAAGTCAATAAGAATTAATCAGGAGACAGCAAGCACAATGAAAATCTGAAAAAATCTTCATTCTACATTGTTGATAATTAATAGACAGCAACTATATTCTTAATCTTCACTAGCAGAAGTAAAATTCTTTTGCTAGGCATGGTGGTACTGGCCTTTAATCCCAGAACCAGGAGATAGAGACAGACAAAGAAGACTGTTTGAGGCCAGCTGGGATTACTTAGTGGGTTCCAGGCCAGGCCGAGCGCACTCGTACACAGCCTAACCACATAATTACCCTGACTCTGAGTAACAACATGATATCTCAGATGAAGAGTCATTCATTTCCTGAATTAAGTCTTCTCAAAAGGTTTCCATGGTCCATGCTAGCTCCAGAGACTATGTTGACATCCATGACCCACGCTGCCACCAGGGACCAGGTCGACGGAAGCCCGTGATTTAACAATGGAGTAGATCACTGCAGATTCACCTGAGAATGAGACACATTGGATGCGGATGCTTCTGTGACAGCTCCCCCTGCCTGACCAAAACCAGACAGGAAGCTATTGAAGAAAGTTCTTAAAACTGTGATAAGAATTGAGCTCTTCACCGTTGATGGCTCTGGCGGGGTACGTGGAGGGGGATACATTTCTTTTTAAGGGGCTGGCCATTGGGCATTGATCACGCCTCAATGGGTGTGTGGGCAACACAAACTGGACTTAGTGGTTTATTTGGGAGGATTTTTGTTTGGGGGGGAGCATAATTGTTCATTATGTCTTGGTGCATAATACATGGTATAAATGTGAATCATAATTATGGAGAAAATGCCCCAAAGTTCTAATAGTGATTGTCTTCAAATTGAGGTCACAGAGTTGTATATTAATTTTTTACTCATGCCTTTCAACTAAATATCCCATAATTAAAAATGACTATTTTTGTAAATTGAAAAAAATTAAATTTGACATTTAAAATTAATGTTCATCTTATTTTTTTGCGTTTCCATGGTACTTACATTAAAGAATAAAATTCAAGTTTCTAAATCAGCTAATTTTAGCAATTATAAGATTTTCTTTATTTGATCTGAGCTAATGACATTGTAAGGAATTAACACCTATGAATATCATAAAGGCTTTTCTATGGATGCTTTTGCAAAGTCACTTTTTGGAAGTGACTTGTTATGAAATGTGCCAAAAGCAAGAATTTTAAAATGTGTTCTGAGTTAAGAAGGAGTCTACATCATAAGTATATTAGAAGTTAGCAAGATTTAGCATAAAAACACAACCGGAAGCCAGGGGGACCTCAGGAAAATGTGCTCACAGTTTGTACTATGCAGATCCATCCCTTAGAGGAACTGTATCGAGGGAGCTCCCAAGCTGGAACCAGAACATGGTTATCAAAAATGTCTTCAGTGGGGGCCTGGACTGATGCCTCGGCTCTTAAGAGCCTTCCAGAGGACCCAGGTTCAATTCCCTGCACCCACACGGCAGCTCAAGAGAGTCTGTAACTCCAGTTCCAGGACATCCAGTGTCTTCTTCTGCCCTCCGCTGTCACCAGGCAGCCCCACGGTGCACACACACATCAGTGCAGGCATACACAAACACACGTAAAATACCAACGGGAGAAAGTGTCTCTTCCACCATCTTCTTCCAGTGCCCAAGCACTTACAAACTCTCTTTTGGCTTCTTTTTTCTAAGGTGATTTATAGAGATTTACAGATTTCTTGGCAGTCCAGTTGCAGGTCCTTTCAGCCATTGGACTTTGAGTCCTTGGAAACATGAACTAGAGCTTTAATTAATTTTTTTAAATAAATTTTTGGGCCAACTAGATCAACAGTTCACACTTGAAATTTGCCCTTTTTGATGCAATTTAAAAAAATACATAAAAGCTGGATTGTGGTTTAAAAAAATGAACAACAACAACAAAAAAACAAATGCTGGATTGAGGTCAAAACATATTTCCATCTCACTAATCAATTTTAATATTTAAAACAACAACACAAAGTCAGTAGCCTTTTAACTTTAGCATTTCAGGTGTTCTGCCCAAGCAACAGACTTAGAATTTTATTTCATATCTGGCTCCCTAAATTTACGGGTGATAGAAATCCAAGTTCCTCAGCTTGGACGCTGCCTGCTTCAGTAGGACTTTTCTTTAGGGCACTTCTCTGTTCATTTGTTTTTGAGACAGAGTCTCAGTTTATAATCCAGGCCAGCTTAGAATTCACTATAATTAAAGATTGTCTTGAACTTGTAGCAATCCTCCTGCCTCAACGCTCAAAGTACTGGGTTTCCAGGCATAAACCAACCATGCCTGGACTCCAAATCAGGCTGGACAGACATGTCTGTTCTTGTTCAGTTAGATTCAAGCTGGGCACTCACTGAAAGAGACTTTGGGGTTAATCTTTGTTGTCAGCCTAACTGGATTAAATCACCATGGAAACAAATCTCTGGTGTATCTAGCAGAATATTTCCAGAAGGATTTGACTAAAGAAGGAAGATCAACCCTGACAATGGAAACATGTCTGTAGGTGTACACGTAAGGGTATTTCCAGAAAACTTTGACGTAAGAAGGAAGGCCTCTTTGGAAAATAATTGTTATCACATTATCTATTTTTTGGGTGGGTAGGTGGGTGGGCACGGCAGGGTCACTTATGCCACGGCAAACACATAAAGGTCAGAGAATGACTTTTAGGAGTCAGTCCTCTGTTTCCACACCTAGAACCCAAGGATCAAATCCAGTTGTTAGCCTCATTGGCCGGTAGCTTCGCCTGGTAAGATGGCAGGTCATCTCCAAATCTTTTTTCTATGACAATGATTCAAGAGGAAAGGGGGGAACTACTTAGAACAAATTTGAAAACCGTCTCAGGAAAAAAAATGTTTGGTGAGGGAGAGTTTTTAAGACTAAAAATCACAAAATGTTCTAGAAAACTTGGTTTCTATGAGGAGAAAAATGCTTCAGAGGAAGAATCCTTTCTGGAGAGAAAAATATGGCTACCTAGGAAGTCAAGGAAGGAGCAAGAACCAGGTACTGACAGGTGTGTGGTCAGGCATCCTGTGGCCCCTACTCGGTAGTAGTCACTCAATATGGAACACTCTTAAAGGAGTGACTCATCAGAAGTCATCTGAAAGATGGTGTAGGAGAGACCAGAGCCGTTTGAATTCATTTTTTAATTTTTTTTATTTTTTGTTTGTGTACATGTTGGGGTGAGGGAGCTACCCACCAGGTCCAGAAAAGGATATCAGATTCCCTGAAGCTGGCGTTAGAGAGTGGTACTTCACCTGACTCTGGGAGCTGGAAATGGAGCCCTCTGAGAGAACACGTGTTTGTAATGGCTAAACCATCAACATAGCCACAAGAGCAACACCTTAAAGGGCACTCCACAATGGTTTTTAAAGGATTATTTATTTATGTATTTATTTACGCGTATATGTATGTATGTATGTATGTATGTATGTATGTATGTATGTATATGTATCATGTGTGTAAAGGAGTGCTGTACCTCAGGAGTCACCCACCTTATTTTCTGAGACAGGGTCTGTCACTAGGGTCCAAGGCCCCCCCTGAATAGGAGGCTACACTGGCTGGCCAGAAAGAGCCAGGGATCTTCCAGTCTTTGTTTCCCATCTCTAAGAAGGGCACGCCACTATGCCCGGGCTTTTATGTGTATTTTAGAGACTGAACACAAGTCCTCAGGCTTGAGTGGCAAGCAATTTGCCTGCTGAGCTAACTTTCTAGGCCTTTAGCAAGACATTTTTATGTTGCTGAGACAAACTACCTTCTTTAACCCCACTGTGACTGGTTAAAAGACCAGATAGACATCACATCTAATACATCACATCCGGCTAACAGAGAGAAAAGCCGGCCCACAGAAGAACTGTGTACTACCTTTTGACGGACACAAGAATATCTTCCCACAGACCCTAGAATAAAGCTCTCCAAACTACAAAATCTTTTTTTCAGTTTCTAAAGATTTTTCTTAAAGTATAATTTTCAAATTATATTGATACAGTCAAATACTTAACACTACTATCTTCAAACATCAGGCTAGATCCTAGGATGAGAAAGCTCTGAGCTACTGACCAAAGTCTTAGGAAATCATAGCCCTGTGATTGATGTAAACATTGTTCCTGCTCCTGGTGCACCAACTTAGTCCTCCTGTGGGCACGTCCCAGGCTCCCTCCTCAGTGTCAGGTAGCTTTCCTCTCACCCTTGGCATGCTCAAATCAACATCTCATTTGACTCATTTTCTTAAAAAAAAGGCTTATCACATTTTTAGATGAATAAAAACCGTTCTTTGAGGGCCAGGATTCTCACCTGTTTTGCCTGTAGGAGTGTGCGTCCCTAGTTTCAGGAGGATTGCATGGTAAATGTGTTCTGAAAGTCAGGAGAAAGTGAATGAGGCGAGTGATGGAAAGCAGTAAGCCACTCTTTAGAATAGGACCATTGGCCGGGCGGTGGTGGCGCACACCTGTAATCCCAGCACTCTGGGAGGCAGAGGCAGGCGGATTTCTGAGTTCGAGGCCAGCCTGGCCTACAGAGTGAGTTCCAGGACAGGCAGGGCTACACAGAGAAACCCTGTCTCGAAAAAAACCAAATCCAAAAAACAAACAAACAAACAAAGAATAGGACTGTTGCTTTGTGGTCTGGGTGGCATGGAGCCGGGTGCTTCGGTTACAGAGAAGAGGGTAGTAGGCCACCCTCAGAAACAAGAAAGGCTTAGCAGAAGGAATGCAAACACTGCCTGAGAAGTGGGGCCTCCTCCAGAGCTTCACACAGCTCCAGATGTCTAGAGATAACAGGACCCAAGGAATGGAGGAATGTGGGGCAAGTGGGCTGTCATGCCACCAAACGGAAGAACTGGTAAGGTTGAAGCAGGTTCAACTCCCCAAGGAATCTCATAACTGAGAACAGCAGGCATTGCAGCCAGCTCCTGGTCTGCTCTGCCTGCACTGGAACACACAACCATGACACTGGGTCATGTAACATAAAAACCTGGAGTTCTTCATGCTAATGAGGTATCTAGAGAGGCCCCGAATGTTCAGCCAATGAGCTTCCTTTCCTAGGCATCCTTTCCTGCAAAAGGTACTTAATCCCCGATTGACCTTGAGTAAGATGCATGCATTCGCATCCACCAGGAATAAAGCAGTTTGGACAAGCAAGGACCACCTCTTTCATCAAGGACTTCTTCATCGTAAAGAGCTGTGCTTAAATTTCCCAGAGAAGGCCTTCACTCTTTCCGCATCACCCCCCCCCACCCCACCTCCATACTAGCACCACTCTTATAATTTCATAAACAAGAAAAGTAAGGTTCGAAGAGGTTACAGAATTTGTCCTGGAGTGACTCACACCTGGAGAACCTGGAGGCCAAGTTCCTAGTTGAAATGTGACCCCTGTTTTCCACCATTAGTGCCATCTGGTCTACCAGTCACTCCTCCACAGTACCAAAGAGACTTGCCTAAAGTCCTACACAGCCTGGCCTGGGGTTCAATCTAATTTGCCCCTGGGGTTCTGCCCTCCCATTCAGCTGTGATTTGAGGTCCAAAATGTAGTTACCATGGAAGAAAAGAACTTTAAAATTGGGCTGGAAAAAATGCACTTTGCCTTTGTTTTCTTCTTTGCCTCGGTTCTTAAAGGATGACCCAATTTGCACCTCCTGTCTACAAGCCTGGTTTTTCAGGAAGACTCTGTCAGAGGCTACTAGGTCTCAGGCACAAGTGGTTCCTGGAGCAGACTCATTCCACAAGCTGTGTAACATTCCCCGGCCAGGGCGTGGCCTGATGGGCTAGGCTGTCATTTCTGCGGGAACATTCATTCTTTTTTCTTTTCCTTTCCTTCCTTTTCTTTTTTTCCTTCATGCTTTCTTTCTTTCACTCCTTCTTTATAGATTCTCCTAGAACTCACAACAGTATCTGCCTTGCACCAACAAGTTTTGGGATTAAGGGATGAAACACTGTGCTCAGCTTCAAATACTATGTTCCGAAACTAAAAATTTGAACGTGAAGATATTTTATAAGTTCATTGTTTCTTTTTACTATAGAACAAGGCAATTTCCTTCTCCCCAATTGAAGACAGGATCTCTAGCCTAGGCTGACCTCAGGCTGGCTGTGTAGCAGAGGCTCACCATGAACTTCTGCTCTTCCTGCCTCTACCTTTCACAGTACTGGGATTGCAGGTGACAGTCACATTTCATCAGCTCCTTTTCTGGGCAAGTGCAAGATCTCCCCCAATAGCTCAGGTACTCCAGTTTTTTATGGAGTCCAGGAAGCATCTACCATCTCTTCAGGACCCTTTCTTCTCGGGCTTCCAGAACGTAGAGCCGCACCTTGGCTACCTAGGAAAGAACAGAACTACTCCCATTCACCTTGAGTTGCTTCACGCAAAGGCACACAGGAGCTGGACTCCTGACAAGTTTCTCTGGCAGCAACGTAGCTCTGTTCTCTCAGGATGTGCCTCTCGCCACTCTTCTCCCCCAGAGATCACCAGCTGGGCCAAGAAGCAGCCCTGCTTCTGTCTAATGAAGTCGCCTGTAAAATACCACCATTCTCCAGCCCGTTCTCTCTGCCCAAGGACTCTAGCAGGAACAGACCTAGAATTCCCTCTTCATCCTTCTCAGTCATTGTCCTTCCCTGACACGGGCTCTGGAGACCCTTTGCCTTCTCTTCTGTGAATGCATCCAAGACAGTACTTCTCCAAAATGGCTGCAAAAGGTAGAGTAGACAGTCCACAGTCCATAACTAGCTCCTCTAATAAATACAGACATAGCAATTACAACACAGCACACTGGAGTATCTCTAACATAGTAGGCCTGTCCTGGGAGAAGACAGGAAGTGGTGGAACATTCAGAGAATCATGACCTCATCTGCATACTTCCCTGAGAGTTGTTCTTTCTTAATCTAAAAAGTAGACTCTAATAAAACATCTCTCTCTCTCTCTCTCTCTCTCTCTCTCACACACACACACACACACACACACACACACACACACCTCTTCGAGGCCTTTGGCCTTCTGGGAAGCGTAGGTGCACTGAGGCAGAGAGAAAGGCACAGATAGGGCATCGCATTGTCCTAGATTGATGGTAGGGACTACAATACGCAACAAGCCAATGAACCTCAGAGCCTTGTGCTTGTCTTTGTGGAAAATGAACATAATGAAATCATCCTGATTGGTTGTTCTGGTGCAATGTAACTAACATGTGTTTGTAATCCCAAGTTTCAAGGTACAGTTGCAACACTATTGCTTCTGGAGGTGAGTTGGAATGGATAAGGGTAAGGAAATTGAGAAGAGGGTCTCAGGATTGAGGGGGCAGGCCCGGGAAGGTGGGACTGAAGGGTGCCAGTGTAGACTAATGATGCGTCCCCAGAAGACAGAAGAGCCCAGAGGAACAGGAAATGCACCACTTCCATTCTCTTCATAGTTCCTGAGGTTATTGGATGTTCTAGGGGATCTTCCCAAGACCCCATGCCACCCCTGGAATCACACTCCAGGGCTGGGTTAGTAATTTCTCTTGCTGCCATGGCACTACTTAAGGAGGTATTGGGAGTTTGTTTAATTATTTGTTTTTGGGGGAGCTAGAGTTTAAGGTAACAGTACACCATGACTGAGAAGGCACCGCCGCAGGAGCATTAGGCATCTGGCCACCTCAGTCAGGAGACAGATTGGTGAACTCTGGTACCCAGCTTCCTTTCTCCTTCCTATTCGCTCTGAGACCCCAGCCCATGGGACGATATCACCCACATGCAGGGCAGCTCCTCCATGGTCAGTTAAATTCACCAGAACTCCCTCAAAGACATGCCCAGAATTGGGTCTAGGTGATCTAAACAAGCAGTTCTCAGCCTTCTTACTGCTGTGACCCTTTCCTACAGCTCCTCGAGCTGTGGCGACCCCCAAACTATAAAATTATTTTGTTTCTACTTCATAACTATAATTTTGCTTCTGTTATGAATTGTAATGTCAATATCTGATGTGCGACCCCAAAGGGGTCATGACCCACCCCATCAACCCCATCAATGAAGACTAATCATCATAAGTACAAGTCAGAAACCTATAGTAGAAAGCCTCGAACACTCAGATTTGAGTTGATGTATGAATTGAGACGCCAGAGCATGTGTGTCTGTGTGTGTGTGTCTGTGTGCGTGCGTGTGTGTGTGTGTGTGTGTGTGTGTGTTCCTGCATGCACACATGTGGGCGTGGGCACCTAGTTTACTCATGTGGCCTATTCTACTGAAACTAAACGAAACTCACAAACTGTTGGTAGTCTCCATAGTTCACCTCCAGCTGCTGAATTCCTTCTCCTCCCTTTTCAGCTGCATCCTTCAGCCATTCCTGTGGGGCAATGGTCTTCCCCTCAGAGCAAGGACAATACTAAAATATTCACTCTGAAAGTGGGAGATCAATGTACCCGTCCTCCTCTGCTTCCTCCTTCTCTCCCTCTCTCCTCCTCCTCTCTTTAGAGACAGGGTTGCACTAATAGCACAGGCCGATCTCAAGCTCTCAGCAACCTCCTGCATCAGTCAGCCCTGTACTGGGATCACAGGCATGGGCCACCATGCCCAGCTATATCACCAAGCTATATAACAAAAGCAATTTGTTTTAAGGCACCGTGGGAAATATGTATCTGGTAGGAATTGAGTAGTAAGAGTAACAGTTTTAACTATCATACTGCTTACTTAAAAACCTAAAATGTGACAAGTGATACTTTTCAGGTTTTTAATGAAAATCGTGGGCTTCATGCAAAAGAGGCATAAACAGAAAATACAGTCATTGTACAGGGTCTGGGGGCGGGCTTTAAAACACACACAGAGTGGCAGATACCTTCTCACAACCAAAGGTGAAAGTCCTTTCCTAGGAGACAAGTACAACAGCGGCCACCCTGGAGCTCCCCATATAAGCAGTTGTATATAACAAATGTGGGAAGCCACACTGATGACCTTATGTCCTAGCCAGAGGGAGAGGCATGGCTATACGGAATTCTGGGAAGCCCTTCCATTCTCTACTGGAAAGCTGACAGTGTAGCATCGCGGTGTCTGAGACAGCTAGGGGTCTGCCTCATGTAAGCCAGAAGCTCTATGTGATGTAAAAACATTTCACACACCTCTTTAATGTAAGTATAAACCATGTGTGTTTGCTCATGCTTGTGTGCATGAGTATGTGGGTATGTGCATGCATGAGTGTGCACACATGTACATGTGTGTGGGGGGGTGCACGGTTATAACCTCATTATTCTGCTTTGGTTGGTGGAAGCGAGAAGATCACAAAGTGAAGACCCTCGTAGGCTACACTGTTCCTCAAGACCAGTCAGAGCTGTGTAAGACTCTGTCAGAAAGTGGTGAGGGGTGCAGAGATGTGCAAAGGCTGTGCTCTTTCATGTGAATCTTTACCTTAATTGTCCTTTTGCCTAGGAGACAGAACTCAGGGTTTTATAAAGGATTTAGACAAGAGAGCATGGCATATTCTTAGTGTCTTGGCACGGTTGGTTCACGTTTTAATTGTTATTGTCTGTATCATGTAAGCCTGTGGGCACGTCCTCATTATCAGTTGACATAGGAGGGTTGCCCTCCCTGAGCAGCTGGCCCTAGGTTGTCTAAGAATCAGGCTAAGCTGGAGCTTGCGATGCAGCCAGAGAGATAGCCAGCAGGCATCCGCCCTCCGTGGCTCCTGCCTTTAGTTCCTGCCCTGACTTCCGTCAAGGATGGACAGTGACCTGGAAGTACATGGTGAAATAAACTCTTTCCTCCCTCTCTTTTTGGTTCAGCATTTCATCACAACAAAAAGAACACTAGAACCCCAGTGAGCCACTCTGACAGTCCCACTGAGAGGAGGTAACCTCTCCTATAAAGGAATGACTGAGGCAATAAATAGCTGCTGGGTTTCAGTCCCCCAGACCGCCATTCAGAGGAGCTTTGAGCTCCCTGGTTTCTTTCAGATCACACAGCAATGGCAACACATGGGCCTGCCCTCAGCGCATGGAGCTCGCGTTTAATGGCCACGGGAGTTTTCAAGTGAATGTGCGCCCAGAACTTTCCTGTGGCTGGTAGTGAGAGGACCCGTTTGGGGTGGGGAGGAGGCGTTGAGGCGATCAGTGAGGGCCTTAGAATTTTAGCAGCTTCAAGGGGGTGGAGTAAATAAGGTCAAGGTTGGCATGGACAACTTCTTCAGCTGACACTTCTGTCGATCTGAGTTTTCTTTCCTCGTGTAACTGTGGTTGCAGTCAGCAGTTTCTGGCCTTTTGGCCCCTATCCGGAGGTGGTGCCTGTTCGTAACTGTCGTGGTGGGTGTAAAGGTATCACTTTCTCTCCAGTAAGACACACAAGCATGTTGTCATCTCTAGCAACAAGGATAAGCACCCAGAGGCAAAGACCTAAATGTGCTGAGGTCTCCCATGGCCACTTGTCATGTGTGTGTATAGTGTGCTGTGTAGGCATGCATATGGAAATTGTTCCTAAAGTGTTATTCACCTGTGTTTTGTTTGGGACAGGGTCTCTCACCAGCCTGGAACTTAGCTAGGAGACAAGGCTGAGTGCCCCGCATCCCCAGAGACCTTCCTGTGTCCACCTCAGGGCCCAGGGACTCCAGGAGCACAGCGGGTATCAATCAACCATGTGCTTGTTTGGTGTGGTTAGTCTTCATGCAGGTTCCAGGACGTGCACTCTGACCCTCCAGGTTGTGTGGGAAAACTGTTTGAACTGAATCATTTTGCCCAGTGCTCTCTTTGACATTCTTAAAGTTTAATCTTTACCAATGAACATGTTTATCCAGAAGAAGGCTCACAATTTTTATCCTAACAGAGACTTCACTAAAATTTCCAAGTCACAAATGGGCGTCTGCCTCTCTGTTGCTGGGCCCTGTGCGGTTCATAAGTTTCTTTCTTTGTCTCCCCTGCTCTTTGGTCTCCTTTTCTGGGACAATGGCTTCAGTAAGCCCGGCTGGTCTCAAACTCACTGTTTGTAAGGAGAAGAAGGAACTCCGCCTTCCCCTTCCCCACCTCCCCACATGGGGAAGGCAGACAGGAGCCTTCACACCTGCGTATTCTGAGTTTTGCAAGGGAAGCCAGGGCCCTGAAATCCAGAGCAAGCCATCTAGTGAACCACAAGAGCTTCAACTGCGAGACCTTGAGTTTCAGCTCTACCTAGAGAGAGAAGAAAAAGAAAGACAGAAAGAAATCCCCATATTCCACTTTTATTCCTCTTAAGGCCTTTAGCTAGGGTAGTGTAACGATTGCAAAACAATAATTTAGAGAGATGTCCTGCTCTCGAACTCTGAGTGAACTTTTAACTGTCGTTATGGAGCTAATGAGGCAAGAATGCTCACGAGGCTCCACAAGCTACCAACCCAGTGTTATGTTAAAACTAATGGAGACTTTCTAATTGGCGTCATTTTCTACCCCACAAGAGGATTTTCCAGGTCTATAAACTTTTTCTCTCATCCTGATCAGAATAACGTGTAAATGTGTACTAGATGCGTGGCTCACCTGCAGAAGGGAGCTTGGCCCACGCTTTCGGAAAACAAGCTTTAGAGAGGAAACTACCTATGGTTTTGTTCTTTTAATTAATCATTTTATTCGTTTACATTTCAAATTATATCCTTCTTCCCAGTTTCCCCTCCACAAACCCCTGTCCCATCCCCCCTCCCCAACTTAAGTTTTATTATAAAAACATTTTTTACATGTTGGTCTTGAAAGATACTTTGGGTTATTATAGCATACACTCAAGCATAGTGATTTCATGTACACACACATACATATATAGTGTGTTATATAGTATATAATATATTGCATATTTTATATGATGTATAATATATGTAAAATATATTGTGTATATAATCATAAATATATAATACGTATATAATTGCATGCAATTATAATATGCATACACTATTTATATTTATATTTATATTTATATTTATATTTATATTTATATTTATATTTATATATATATTTATATATTTTGGATTTGGTTTTTTTGAGACAGGGTTTCTCTGTGTAGCCCTGGCTGTCCTGGAACTCACTCTGTAGACCAGGCTGGCCTCGAACTCATAAATCTGCCTGCCTCTGCCTCCCAGAGTGCTGGGATTACAGGCGTGTGCCACCACCGCCTGCAATATATTATTATATTAATTATATTATATAACATACTATTATATTTATAGAACATAAATATATGTATAGACTATATTCTATAATATATAAAATATATTGCATAATACATAAAATACATAAAAATATTATATATTTTATGCATTGTTATATAATATATGTATTATATATTTTATACACTGAAGCATACATATAAAGCATGGCGATTTTAGTGCAGGAAAAGGCCTACAGCTCATTATTTAAATAGATGACACTATGTGCACGAGTCAGACTCTGTCCTAGACACAGCCATGACAATGGCCATGCCGCATGCGTGCAGAAGACAGTATGTCACAGCACTCTGCCTCATCCTCTGTTCTTTCTGCTTCCCCTTCTGTGTCCTCTGAACGCTCAACAGTCACTTACCCTCCCTCCTGTGACCAGTTGTGAGCCTCTCCATTAACCGCTGTCCACTGCAAAATTAAGCTTCTCTGATTAAGGCTGAGAACACCCCTAAAGTTTGCATGTAAACAAATATTTAAAAGGCAGCACTCAGAGCTGGAGAGATGGCTCAGTAGTTAAGACACTGGCTGCTCTTCCAGAGGACCCAGGTTCGATTCCCAGTACCCACAAGATAGCTCAGAACTGTCTGCAGGTCCAGCTCTATGTGATCTGATACCCCTACACAGACAAATATATAAAATACATAAAAATTAAAAATCATTTAAAGGTGTAAAAAGGCAGTTCTCACCGCCCCCCCCCCCAGCTCTGCGTGTTTGTGTGTACATGTGTTATTTAACTTATCATAATGTCTGGGGATAAGCTTGTAAAGTGAGTTATACCACCTTGCTCTCCATCACGCTGTGATCGTGTGTCCATTGCTGACCCTCTCTTTACCATATTTAAGAAGCTATGGGAGCCAGGCCTTGCGGTGCCCTCACCTGCCATCCCTGCATGTGGATGGCAGAGGCAGGAGGGCTGAGGGTTCGAGACCAGTCCTAGCTTTATGAAACCCTGTCTCAAGCAAACAAATAAGAAGGCTATAGGAGAAAGACCCTCCATGGAGACCGCCAGCAAGAGGGACCCTGGACCAGAAAGCAGAAAGTGTCTTGCTATGTTAAATCAATAGAAATGACAAGCAGGTTTCCTTTTTTAATTCTGAATTTGTGTGTAGGTGTTTAGGTGTTACATGTTATGTGCTGGGTTCCTGGAGATGGCGTGGCAGGTGGTTTGGGGACCTCTGACTAGAGTGATGGGAATGCAACTCTGGCCCTCAGCACTCTAAACTGCTGAGTCAGCGCTTGGCACTCTAAACTGCTGAGTCAGCTCCTTTTGGGATGAGGGCAGATCTCTGGTTTTTAACCTTACCCATATCATCTAGAACAGCAGTTCTCAACCTTCCTAATGCTGTGACTAATTAGCACCTCATGTTGCGGTGACACCTCCCTCCACCATAAAATTATTTCCATTTCTGCTTCAGAACTGTAATTTTACTGCTGTTATAAATCTTAATGTAAATATCCATCTTTTCCTAACATCTTAGGGTGACCCCTGTGAAAGTCTTTCCCCAAAGCAGTCATGACCCACAGGATAAGCCCTGCTAATCTGGAACTTTCCTGTCTGAGAAATGAGAAGAGGGGTTCTCCAAGATGGCTCAGTAGTTGAAGAGAGTCACATGACCTGAGTTCGTGCCTCCCTCCCTCCTTTTAACACTTATTCACTTATTTATTTGATGTGTGTGTGGGTGTGTGGGTGTTATAACTCTGTGTGTGTCATAACTCGTGTGGGGATCTTGAAGTACGACAACTTTCAGGAGTTAGTTCTGTCCCCTAACTCTGTGGGTTCTGGGATTGACCTCTCTTCATCAGGGTCCATAACAGATGCTTTTACCTGCTGAGCCATCCTGCTGGCCCCTGTTTTTTGATCTGTATGTTGATATTTGATGGATGAGGGTGAAGAAGACAGAAGTGTACTCTCATCCCAATGTTATTAAAACTGTGACCCAAGCAAATATGACATTATGAATGGGATGTGTTTGTCTATAGCTAACTATGCACTAAACAGTCATTAACACACCCTGTGTAAAGTAAGAACTTAACTACCCTTTACAGGTTTATAGAAGGCTACTTTGGGAAGTTTTCAGAGAGATTACCATGTATTTTCCTAAGCAAACATTGCAGGTTCTTTGTATCCGTCTGGCCTAAAGGAAGCACTCCCGACACGCCTGGCTCAGTGGCTCTCCCTCTTCCTAGGGGCCACCACTGAGCACTTCCTTCTCCCACTCCCACCAGCCATCCCTGCCGTCCAATGTCTCACATAAACAAGACTGTACTGTGCATTTCAGAAACACACTTTCTGGGCACGAAAGTGCTGCAAAACAGTGTCACATAATTTCTGACAGCCACTAGATGTGGGGGTGTAGAGCTTTGGAGACCCATATCCTATTTTGAGGCTCTCTGCCTCCCAAGAGTCCCCATGTTGTGTGCAAGGGCCATCTCCTCCTAGTGGAAACCAAAGCCCGATCTACTCAAAGAAAGGGGAGGGGAGTCTTCTTTCCTAAACGTGCCCCATGTCTTGCCTCAAAACTGACCTCATTCTGAGAGGAGAGACAATGGGCATTTTAGTCTATTTTGTGTGGCTTATCTGTAATGTTATCAATTATATAGGATCTAGAATCACTTCTGGGCATGTCTAGATGAGATTAATTGAAGTGAGATATTCTCCTGTATATGTGGATGGCACTAGTCCAGATAGGCTGTGGTCCTAGCCTGATAAATAGGAGAAAACTCTGAGCTCCAACATCCCTGACTCTGCTTCCTGACTGCAGACACAATGTAACCAAGGGCATTTGCTCTTGCCATGATACCTTCCCTTCTGTGATACTCTGTATCTGCTCAGAACTATGAATCCAAAGAGTCCTTTTGTTTTTTAAACTGATTATGTCTGTGTATTTTGTCACAGTAACTGGAGCTGTAACTAAGGCATATACCAATATACCCAAGATGGCACATAGTACAAAGAGCTTTACTTTACTTACAGCTTGGGTGACTGAAAAATTGGAGAGGCTCTTTGGTTTGGGCCCCAAGAGAGACCTCCTCGGCTGCTTGACACTGCAGATATCAAGGTGAGACTAGGAAGGAGTGAGTTCACAGAGAGACATGAGGCCTAAACGGACTACCCTACTTGTTCTTTTAGAACAGCTCAGTGCTCACGAAAATAAAATTTCTCCACAAATAAGCATTAATGTACCCTTAGGATGTTAGCTTACACTGAGCCTTACCTTTTAAGAAGTCCACTGCCTATCAGAGACACTATTCTGTGAACCAAGCTTCTGAGACATGAATCTTTAGGAGAAAAGCCACAGCCGCACCACAGCAATAGCACAGAGATTCTCCCGAGAGCAGTGCCTCCTGTCGCCAGGTCTGCGCTCACTTACTGACCCAGGGAAGTCAAGCACACTGAGGTGTTTGCAAAGTCTGAATTATGCTTGTCTTAATTCCTGCTAAGATTTTTGCTCCTGTTTCATTCAGCATGAGACTGGATCGACTTAGCCTTTTGATAAAGTCAGATCTTGGTTTCATCTCTATAGTCACTGAAGAAGTAAGTAGTCAGATGTGGATAATAATTTACTTTTCATACACTGAGATAGTTCTATGCTCAGATATTAGCTTAAAACAGTGCTTCAAGACTGAGAGATGACTCAGCAGGTGAGGGTGCTTGCTACTCTGACCAGACGACCAGAGTTTGAATCCCAGAAATCCATACTGGGGGGCTCACAACTGCCCAAAACTCCAGTTCCGGGGTTTGACACCCTCTTCTGGCCTCTGTGGTCACCTGCAAACACACACACACACACACACTTCAGTTTTAAATAAATCCTTTTAAAACGTGTTTCAAATTACACACACTAGAACTTACTAATATGCCCAGCTTATGTTTCTAAATAGAACACTGAACTCTTCAAGAACCTGCTATGGTTACTTCTTTACAGTCATCTCTACCCAAAAAGAAAATTCAGAAACCCCAAATCAGGTTTCTGCCCTATAACCATAGAAGTGCATGCCCTCCCTCCCTATCTGCAACACGGGTGCTTCAAAATCTCAAGGTTTGGGGCTAGAGAGACGGCTCTGGTAGGGAAATACTTGGCAAGCCATCTTGAAGACACGATCTTCAGTTCCTTCAGATCCTCAACACCTTCCTGGCTGGTTTTATGTCAACTTGACACAAGTGAGAGTCATCAAAGAAGAGAGAGCCTCAACAGAGAAAAATGTCTCCATAAGATCTGACTTCAAGGCATTTTTCTTACTTAGCCATCCATGGCAGAGGGCCCAGCCGCTTGTGGGTGGTGCCATCCCTGAGCTGGTGGTCCTGGGTTCTCCAAGACAGCAGGCTGAGCAAACTATGAGGAGCAGGCCAGTAAGCAGCACCCTCCATGGCCTCTGCATCAGCTCCTGTCTTCAGGCTCCTGTCTTCGGGCTCCTGCTCTGGCTGCCTTCAACAATGAACTACAAATGTAGAAGCATAAGCCCAGTAGAGCCTTTCCTCCCCAAACTGCTTTGCTCCTAGTGTTTCATCACAGCAATAGTAACGCTAAGAAAGTAGCCATGTAAAAAGCCAGGTGTGCTGACGCAAGCCTGTAATCCTGAATCAGGATACCTGGAACTTGCTGCCTGGCCAGTCTAGCAGTCATCAAGCTGTGGGGTCCAGCCAGACCCTTGACTCAAACCCTGTCTCAAAAACAAGATGGAGAGCCACTAGGGAAAAGAGTGAACTTTGACCTGTGCCCTACCCCAACAACCTCATAGTTTGTCCCCCTTAAACTCATTGTTGCATTTGTAGAAGGTGATCCCGACCCTTCTGATGTCTGGCTATGCTGGCTTCCTCTTCTTCTTCCTCTCTCAGAGAGGTCAGAGTCTCATCTCAGAACAGATCTTAAAAGAAATACGGGGGTAGGGGGAGGCTTAATTTGAATAAACAAAGTGGTACTTCTTTCTTTTTCCTCTCCTAATCTGTTTTTGTTTAAGAAAATTGTAATCAGAACAGTTAATACCACTAAAAATAAAAATCCTGGGAAAGTTTTTATTTTTGTTTAGTTTTGGGGTGGTTGTGTGTGTGTGTGTGTGTGTGTTTGTGTTAGATTTCAGCAGTAAAAGAAAAAAATATTTACCACATTAGAAAACCTGACTTCTGGATATAGAGTTAGAAATTTTCAAAACTTAAAAACAAAGCTTTTAGCCTGCAATTTGGAGTTCCTTCGATGCAAAAAGAGATGAGGGGTGTTTGAAGAGCTAACAGGCTCTCACCGGGAGCTTCTCAGACGTCAGAGGACAATAATACTAAAGTTACAGCCAAGGGCTTGCTAGTACTATGGAGAACTGAGATAGTACATTGATAGCTTAGTGCTTCTTTTTCTCTGAGCCCGTCAACACAATAGCAAAGTGATTCTACATGCACAAAATAGGACGATGTGTTTGTGAATAGCGATAGAGCTATATGCTTTATAAAATCCATAGGAGTTCTACCAAGTGGAAAACAGTGGGTTTGTTTTGTTTGTTAATGCTTCTAAGGCAGCCATCTTGTTCTGCAGGCCCTTGGCCTGTCTATGAAAGGACACTAGAGAGGTCTCTTTCCACTGCTAGACAGGAAACTGCTGAAGCCTGAAGATAGATTCTCTGAAGCAATGTCTTCTGGCTTGCAAGTTATCAATGACATGAAATCAATTTAGTATATTATACACAGTGCTTTAAAAATAAAAATAGAAGGCTGGAGAGATGGCTCAGCAGTTAAGAGCACTGACTGCTCTTCCAGAGGTTCCAGTGTTCAAATCTCAGCAACCACATGGTGGCTCACAACCATCTGTAATGGGATCCAATGCCCTCTTCTGAAGTGTCTGAAGACGGCTACATATAATAAGTGTACTTACATATAATAATAAATAAATCTTATATATATATATATATATATATATATATATATATATATAATAGAGCTTTATAGTGAGTTACAACAGTAAGAATTAGTATAGTTTTGTAAAATTCTAAATTTAATTTATATTATTATATAAAGCTGAGTCATAATTATATACTGTTATATGTAAGCTATAATACACACGTAATAAATATGTATGTGTGTATCTATATATATACATCTATATATCATGATTCCTCTCTCTTCCCCTCCCACCTCTCTCTATCTCTGTCTCTGCCTCTCTCTCTGTCTCTCTGTCTCTCTCTCTGCCTCTCTCTCTCTGTCTGTCTCTATCCCTGTCCCCCCGCCTCTCTCTCTCTCTCTCTCTCTCTCTCTCTCTCTCTCTCTCTCTCTCTCTCTCTCGGTGTTGGGATGCTGGACTTCATGCATGTAGGTCAAGCATTCTATCAAGTAAGCAGTGTTCCCAGTCTCAGTCTCATGAATACTTATAATGATGTATCTCTTTCTGCAATTCAGTCAAAAGAACTTAAAAAGCCACCTCTTTAATAGCAGTGGAGAAAACCACAGCTACCAAATCCTCAGACACCAATGGAAAATGTTCCATATCTTCAGTCTTGGATTGCCTTACAAAACTATTTTTGTCTTCAGCAAACCACGAAAGCCACATAAGGAAACTTGACACCCCAAATCCATCCTATTAACTATCGAACATATGGAGAAAGGGTGTTCCCTATACAATGCTTTGGCCACACCCAGACTTCAGAGGTAAGCCAGACACAGCTAAACTCTTGGTTGTAAGAGATTTCCTGAGAACTGTCTCTAACGTCACCTTTTTCCATTCAGGGATGCAGGGACTGAAAGAAGGGACAACAGAGTGGATTCGTTATGCTTTGGGAAACATCTGGCAAAGGACTTAATGGAGGAAGGGTCTGTGGCTTAGGGTACAAGAGCTTCAGCCTATATACCTTTGGGTTGTTTTTTTTTTTTTAAACCCTGGGCAGAGCATCACAGCAGTGGAACTATGTGTCAGGGGAAGCTCTCTTCATGGCCAGCAGGAAGAAGCAGACCTCCTGTGCTGAGTTAGCTTCGAACGCCTCTGATTCCATTTCAGTCTCCAGCCTTGGACACAGTACAACCTACGGTCAGGGCTACGACCCCAACTGAAATTTTATCACCTCTGGAAACACTCTAACAGGAGTACCCAGAGATGCGCTTCACATGTTTTAAGTCATCTCCATTCTAATCAAGTTGGTCATCGAAGGCAACGACCACTGAGCAGTCAGCATAAACTCAGATTTTCACTAAAACCTTTACAAGATTTGAGACCCACTTCACAGCTGCACCTTGAGACAATGTGACTGGGACCTCGGAGGAGTCCACATACTTAGATCGGCTCCCACACGTCCGGAACTGAAGATGGTCTTACATACTACTGTCTAAACCAGTCTTTAGCAGAGGATATCCCAGGTACTAAACCAAAGTACCCAACCCATAATACAGCACATCAGAGGTACCAGATTTGAAAAAATGGTCATGGTTTCAAAAACGTGCTAATGGATGATTCTGTGGAATAACTTTCTCTCAAGTGTCTCTTGTTTGGGAGTGAAATGTTCAGATCAGTTATAAAGCATATTCTTTCCTCATTTTGTTTGTTAAGTTAGTTACTTTTCTCAGTGATGTGGCAAAATACATGTCAGAAACAACTTAAGGAAGGGAGGATTTATTTTGGATTAATGGTTCTAAGGCATATAGTCCATGAGGTCAGGAAAGTTATGGTGGCTAGAGCCTGTCACATTGTACCTGAAGTCAGGAAACTTACACAAAGACTGCTACTCAAATTCTTCCTTTTTATTCATTCTAGGATTCTAGCCCCCCAGATGGTGACACCTACGACTGGGATAGGGTTTTTGTTTTTCAGTTAGGGCTTCTAGGAAATTCCTTTGTAGACACATCCAGAGGTGTGCTTCAGTGATTCTAAATCCAATCAAGTTGACAATGAGAATTCACCATCACCATTGGTTTCTTTTGTCTTTGGTTGTATAGCTGGTCTGTTTTCCTCTTTAAAAGTTTGGGTCCAGGACCATTGGGTTATAGGCAACTTGTTGGAGGCTCGTCCCTGGATAAAGCAGCTGACTCTTCCTCCTTCAGGCTCTCCACTGCTCCTCAACTAGGGGCAGAGCCTTGGGCGCCTCCCCATCATGCATACTACAATGCTGACTTGGTCTTGTGCAAACCGTATATAGACAACCCACAGCTATTGACCATTCATGGGAGCAGCGTCCCTGTCATGTCCAGAAGATGTTATGTTTGTGGCAATCCTCCAAGTCCTCTGGCTCTTGAGATCTTTTTACACCCCCTTTCATGATGCTCCCTTAGTCTTGGGTAAAGGGGCTGTGTTACATATGTTAGATTTGGGGATGGACTCTCCAATCTCTTATTCTTTTCATTTTGACAAGTTGTGAACCTCTATAATAAGCTCTGTCTCCTGCAAGAAGAACTTTTTTTTTTTTGATGAGGGGTGAAAACTGCACTAATCTATGGGTAGAAGAGTTATTTTGAAGGCAGTTGGATACCATATCCATTTAGTAGAAAAGTAATAATAGGTTTTTCTGTAGGATCTATAATCTCTCTAGCCATGGGAGTTGGCTATGTTTACAGTAGCAGGCATGAATTCCCTCCTACTGAGCAGACCGTAAGTCCAATCGGACAGCTGTTGGTTACTCCTAAGACATTAGTGTCATCGTTGCCCCACTGGGCATATCTCACCAGGCTGGTTATTATTGCAAGCCACAAGATTTGCAGCTAGGGAGAACTTATCAACACGTTTTCTCCCCAGTGGCCTCAAAGGCTTTTCTTGAGCATGCTCAGTTTTTTCTATGAATTCCAGGAGAGGATGGACTTCTGGTCCAGTCTGTCAGCTTCTTTTATATATTCATCTTTATGTGATTCTCTCCATTCTCTGTGATGCAGAAGCACTTAATTCATTCACTCACTTAAATATTATCTCAGTTATAATCACAAAGAATTCATGGGTGAAGATGACCAGTTCCCGGCTCATAGGTGGATACAACAGCACAACACACACACAGACACATACACACACACATCATGTAAAATGAATGATGTCACAGTATTAAGAAGTGACAGTGCTAGAATATACCAGTTAAACGTGCTTCACCTAGGTAATTGCTCTATGTGGCTGTTAAGGGCTATAAGAGTGGAGTCAGCTGTAAGTTCTGCATTATATCAGCAATCCATAAGAATAAGAAGCCAGGTGGTTCAAAGTTGAAATGTGTGTGTCTTATTAAAATGTAGCTCATGAGCCAGTGAGCAGAGAGGTGGACTCAGAGAGTCTGTGCTTCTGACTAGATGTCAAAGGACACACACACTGTGCACACAGGGGCCACATTGAGGACTGCTGGTCTAGTGCATGGAGCAAGGGCTTGCCAACCAGAGGGAAGGAAACTTGAGTTCTACGCTGTTTCTATAGCCAGGGATCTCAAACTGGCCTCATGTAAAATATCTATCTTACACCTTCCAAGGGCTGAATGCAAAGGCATGCACAGTGTTGCAGAGGAAGGAAAAGCTGGGTCCAAGTTACTTCCTTTCTTCTCAATTTTGAATATAGAATATAGAATTGGTTTTGAAAATAGAGCTGGCTCCTCAGGACGAAATTCACTCGGAAGCTTGTCTAAATCCACTGAACCTTGCGACCCTTTTCCAAGCAAAAATCCCCGAGATGTATTTGTTTTTACAACAAATTAAGGCATTAAGCCTCTCCCTGGGGCAATAACCACACAATGGCCAAGTCAGATAAGAACACAGGAAGTATTCTGCCATGCAAACCACTAATCCACTCAACCTTCTCCTTCATGAAGTGATGTCACTGGTGGCTCAGAGTTGCCTGGGTAATTTTGGAACTTCCCAACTTAACCATGGGAAAGGAGCCTGCAACCCTGCAGGTTCGCTAACCGAAGCTGCTCTCTCTCTCTCTCTCTCTCTCTCTCTCTCTCTCTCACTCTCGCTCTCTCTTTCTCTCTCTCTCTCTCTCTCTCTCTCTCACTTTCGAGCTCTCTCTCTGTCTCTCTCTCTCTCTCTGTGTGTGTGTGTGTGTGTGTGTGTGTGTGTGTTGGGGTGGGGGCAGGGTACGCATGTGTGCAGAAGTTCGTGTGTCTCTGTGCCTGTGGAGGCCACAGGAGGCTATCTGATGTCTGCTCTATCACTATATACCTTGCAGTGTTACAGCATACATGTATAGTCCCTTGAGACAGTCTCTCACTGAACCTGGAGCTGGGTCGGTGCCTTACAAACCCCAGGGATCCTCTGAGCTCCTGGTCCTTCTTGCTGGTGCTGAGGCTATAGGTACACCTGATCATGCCAGGCTTCTCAAGTAAGTGCTGGGGTTTGAACTCAGGTCCTCAGGGTGGTGCAGCAAGCCCTTCGGCCCACTGGTTCTCCAGGCATCCCAAGCTTTCTTTAAGATGCTTAGGAATACATACAGCACGTGAAGTAAGCAGTAGCCATATTTGCTCAGAATTTATCACTTCATTGTTGTATGACGTCATGTCATCTGAGGCTCCGAACACTGACAGGTAAGGCTAAGTGAAATCCAAAGCGGGTGAAGCAACATCCTTTGTCAAGTAACAAAAAACCCAATCAGTTCGTGCTGCTGTTGGGGAGCCCCTGGGAGGAGAGTATGCTTCATCTGGCCAACTGTGGTTCGGGGCTTTGTCCTTGTGTTCTTGGTGACAGCTGTTGAGCTGGAGCTAAGGGAGTCACCTGGGGATTAGGACTCATGGGATTATTTTCAAAATGGTCTGCAAACTTGCAGGCTGGGTTTGGGGAAATTCACCCAGTGTTTTTCTCAGTTTAATGAGTTTGGCTTTTTATCCTTGCTTCAATCTCTCTCCTTGTTTGCTCTAATGTTTTCAGAAAGTATTCCAATTAAACAAAATTTGGACAACGGTTGAAACACCCATATGAAAATCAGAATTCCCTCTTCCTGCCCACATTTAAACAGATCCACCCCACATCCAGCCCCTGTGCTGGGATTAAAGGTGTGCACCACAACTAGTGAGAAATATTTGTGATTTGGGGGACCTTCATTGCCTATGTAAATCTAAATCCGTAATACGTAACAGCCTATTGGGGCTCAGCACTGGCAGACACCAGCCTGTAGGCTCCTACACAGTTTTCCTGAGGTGTTATCGCTTCCTTACATAAGCCAGAACCCTCATTGTAAGGACATAATGTTCAAAAGTTATTATTTCTTTCTTTTAGAAAGCTACAGAGTAATGGATGCAGGCTTTAAAAAAAATAGGTTGTCTCTTCAACAAGGCTTCTTTATACTTAATGCCACAAAGTAAGAGAATTTGAGATAAAAAGAACTCGTTTTCAAATGAACTCTATTTCCTCATGCAATTAATTTGCCAGATTTTTTTTAATACCTCGCCCATAAACTTGAATTCATAAATGCTCATCAAGCGACTATCATAAGGCAAAGGCTTGGCTGAAAGCGACTTAAAATGGGAGCCACAGTCCTCAGCTTCACGACATTCACGCACAGTGGAGGTCGAGATTTACCATGTTATAATTAATTAATACGTCCCAAAGGTTTTCAGCTCTAAAGATATGGACAGACTACTTCATGATCAGAAGACCTTTGGACTTGTGATTCCAGCCGGATAAGAGTCTCTCAGTGTCACAGTGGGGAGCACATCAGCAGGCAGCATAGTTGGTAAACTAGCAAGCTGGGGCTGGCTTCTTAGACCACCAGCAGGGAGCAGATAATGAATCAGGGAGGATCTGAAATGCCACAGTGTTCAACCAGGGACTTACCTCCTCCACCAATATCACACCGCAAACAGGGAAGCAAGCCTTCACACATTGGATCCTATGGGGACACTCATGTTCAAATCACCATGAGGCCTGTGGAGGGTGAAAGGTTTATTTTCGTGGCCTGTCATTCTCTTCTAAGACCTGGGATGACTTGACTGCAGGGCTGGGGAAGCAGCACGATGAAGGGCTTGCAGTCCAGGCACAATAACCTGGGGACCTGAGGTCACTCTCTGAAACCCACAGAAACAGCATACATGGGTGGTACACACCCGTAACTCCAACGCTGGGGAGTCAGGCCCAGAGGATCCCTGGAGAGCCCTAGCCAGTCAGGCTAGGCACACTTGCCTGCTGTGGATTTGGTCTAATGCTGCTTGTATTTCGTTAATCTGTGTCCCCAAGATTGCACGAGAATCCGCACATCCCGCAAGTAAGACACTGAGGGAGCCCTGCTCCCATTTAGTTTTGTTTGGTAAATTAAGTTCCCGTTGGCCAACGGCTAGGCTGGGAGATAGAGGTGGGACTTTTAGGATTCGGGGCAAGGGAAGGGGGAAGGAGGAAGAAGGAGAGAATCCACCATATAGGGAGAAGGAGAACCAAGACACCATGCTGGAGAGGTGCGGGACAGAGAACATGGCGACCAGATAGGAGCCAGGGAATCGCATCTCGAGTGGGCTGTATGACTGTTTTTAGGGCAGCAAAGATGGAATATAGATTTTAGAAAGTAATAATTCAGGAATATCCGAGGGGGATGGATTAGCCGCGTGGAGGTTAGGGAGTGGCCCAGCCATTGAGCTGTTTAAGGCGTATCAAAATATAAAAGTGTGTATGTCTTTCATTCAGGAGCCCAGAGCTTTGCAATGGGCGGGTACTGAAGAGCGTTGCCGATGCCAGGTATTGAGAAGATGAAATGGGTACTGCTACAGTTGCCAGCTCCAAGGTCAATGAAGGTCATGTCTCAATCAAGGTGGAAAGAAACTGGGTGAGACATTGGACACCAACCTCTGAGCTCCATCCACATGTGTACCTGTGCTCACACACCTGCATGCACACACAAGTGTACATGCATGCACACCAACACACAGAATTTTCTAATCTGACTTTTTAACGTAAGTTTTATTAGGGTCCTATTTTAAGACAGTACAGATCCTACAGCCTTTATTTTCTTTCTTTCTTTCTTTTTTTTGTTTGTTTGTTTGTTTGTTTGTTTTTTTCTCAAGACAGGGTTTCTCTGTGTAGCCCTGGCTGTCCTGGAACTCACTCTGTAGACCAAGCTGGCCTCGAACTCAGAAATCTGCCTACCTCTGCCTCCCAAGTGCTGGGATTAAAGGCGTGCATCACCACCACCCAGCTTATTTTCCTTTTTTTAATTCAGCATGTTCCCATCTATTTGTGATCGATACTTGAACAAACTTAATAATTAAACTAGGTTATCTGGAACCAAAAAAGATCTAAGTCACAAAACAGGATTAGATTGAGAATGGCCCAACAGTCGCTGTGTCTACGTTTCTGATTGAAGGAAAAGACACAGATATTAGTAACAGAATCTAAGACAATCCAATGTCTCCACCACATGTGATACACCCCAGGGGGTGGGCTGCTGACTCTTTAACAGTGGCTCTCTGAAAAGAACAGAGCCCTGGCCTACAGCGTGTGGGGATTTCATGACATCACGCTCTGTCTACGGCTGACCGCAGGAAGCCACAGAACAGGGAATTGAAAGGAATGCTACAACTGGTCCTGGTGCATGGATGAATTGACTTGTCACACCACTCAGTGAAATACCACACAGGTGCTAAAAGTCAGTCCCTGGTCTGACCTGATCAATGGTTGGCGGGTATCTAGAAGAAAGGAATTCCATGGCAGTTCTTAGTACCAGAAGCCCTCATAGTACAGAAAAGAGGACATTCCTTAGACTTCTGGGAAATGCAGAGTGCAAGTGGGGGCTCTGTTAATTGATGGGTGTTACCATTCTATTTCCCTTAAAAAGAAAAAAGACGTGTGTGTGTGTGTGTGTGTGTGTGTGTGTGTGTATGTGTGTGTGCATGCACGCACACACATGGGTATGGAAGTCCATTATCTAGAACTGTCCAAGTAGGCTGAGCTGTTCAATGAGTCCCAGAAATCTACTGCCTCTCTCCCCCATCCCCCACCCCAAGCCCCACTCCAATCTCCACCCCGAGCTAGGATCACAGGCTCATCCTGCTACACCTAGCTTTTTTTCCCTTTTGGATCCTAGAAGTCAAACTCAGGCCCTGAGTCATCTCCCCAGTCCCTAATTATTGTTTTTAATGAGTCAATCTTCACTAGGAATCCTTTAAAAGTGAAAAATCCATTATTTGGTGTTGTTAGGGAATCTTTATTTATTCTGTCAGTCATGTGCGGATGGGACCCACATGTTCTGTGCACATGTGGGGCTCAGACGACAAGTTGCTAGAATCAGTGCTCTCCGCCCACCTTTATGTCTTGTTGTCAGACTTTCCCAGCAAATGCCTTTAACACAATGAGCTGTATCTCTGACCAGTCTCCTTGCTTGCTCGTTTGCTTGTTTGGTTTAATTAGATTAATAAAATTATCAAAATCAAAAAAAAAAATCTTAAGTATTATTCCGGTCCTATTGCAGTACAATTGGGGTGGGGAGGGGGAAATATCACATTTCTCTGGCTTCTTAGACAATGCAGAATGGATGCTATTCAATGCCTGGCTCTTTGGGGACTTGAAAAAGGCTGGTCTGTGGGATGCTGGATGCATGGAGGAGCTATTCAAATAAATTGAGCAGTGGGAGTGCTGGTCTCAAAGCCTGTCTTCTGGGGTGTTAGCTTTTTCCTAGTCTCCCTGCCTTTCATCCCTCTGCCTGCTGTGATCTGCCACTTGGCTTCTGAGTGCCGAGCCTCTGGGTGATTTCACTGCCTTCTCCCAGTTGCTAATTTGCTGCTGCCAACCTGCTGAGGGTGAAGAAACAAAGCAGGAAACTCACCTTCTTCACCTTGTGTAGAAAAATAGATTCTGAGAGAAGGCCTGGGAGAACCTCCTGTGTGCAAAGGTCAACTATTTCAATCATCAACCTGACAGGAGCTTTTCCTACTGGAATTTAATCTGTGCATGTCCTAAAATGGGGAAAACCACACAGTGCAGTTTCAACCCTACACAATTAAACTTGAGGCTGAGGTCTATAGTGTCACAAATTGATAACCTGGTGCTATTTTATCTCTCATCTCACTAGTAAAATACTGAAGGCTTTTCTTACCTCAGGACAGGTAAGAATAGACCTACTAATTAGGTTGGGTCTGTTTCTCTGCCCCCTATCAGGATGCCTTACTGCTATCAGTCTATCAGCTACAATTATGTACAAAGATAAGTCCATTTAAAATGTTGAGTTCTTTCTCTTCCAGTCGTTTCCCTCCACTAAGGTAAAACTCACACACAAAAAAAGACATACATTTTATGTAGAAAAGTGGACGGATGGAGTGTTCAATGAACTCACCTTGATAACATGCACACACACCTACCACTCCAGCACTCCAAACTTGCTGCCTGTATCCCATCACTCCCGAGAGCTAGCTCTAGTCCCCTTCCAGTCCATTCCCACCATTCACAGACTCACGGTTCTGTCTGCTACTGAGTGTTATCGCTGGCTTTTGGGGCCATAATAGGTTGTAGGGAACTACCCACGGCAAGTGTCAGAGGTTTGTTTCTTTACATGGTTGAGAGTTCTCCAAGACATAAACCACAATCTCAACATCCATTCCTCTACGGGTAGACACCGTTTCAGTTCAGAACTAGACATCTTCTCCAGTGGGCCACCAAGTCCAAGGTCAGCACATCAGGCAATGTCCTCAGACTCAAGTCAAGAGAGATTGTTGTAACCCTGAGTGCCACACGGACCTAGAGTCCCAATACTCAAGGACCAGAGACAGAAGGATCGCAAGACTGGTCTACACAGTAAGTTCCAGTCCAGTCTGGACTCCATAGTGAGATTCTTCCTCAGAAAATGAAAAACTAAATGAAAGTGCTTCAGTTTGCTCTTTGCGTGAGAGGGTGACTGATTTTCAATTGACTTCCCAGATCACTTGCATGTCCCTAACAGTGCTGCTCCAAAATAGAATCTCATAAAGTCTTACTGAGGATATAATATGTTACAGAGTGTGATCTGTAAATACACACCTACACCCATACACCCCACACACATACAGACACACAGACACACATGGAGACACACATGATCACACAGACACATACACACACACACACATACATGTAGGGGACAAGAAAAGAAAGAGAAGGACAGGAGAGAAAGAAGGGAGAGGGGAGAAAGATTATAACAAAACACACATTTGTTCAATAGGATCTCTATCTTTCCCCTCTCTTCCTCCCCTACACACTTCCCTGTTCCATCCCATGGATTTGTGGTGTCTGTCCCCGTTCTCTAGGGATGAAGAAAGAACAACTGCTTCCTTGTGTTGGGTCATTTAACACCAACAGTGGAGAGAGCTCCCGTGCTCTGTACGCAGGTTCTCGGAGCTCAAGTTTTTCATAGAGGGGGGGAAAAAGCCCTCTTCACCGAGCAACTTTAGCAGGGCTCTAGCAGCTCTTCTTAATGCTAACCATAAAAGGTCAAAGGAAGCATGCTCCTGCTGCCACTGCCACGGCCGCCATTGCTACTGTTGTTAGGACAGGACGCATGGCTCAAGCTGGCTGTGCGGTCAGTGATGATTTTGAGCTCCTGCTCCTCCAGCTCCACCTCCCATAGTGTTGTGATGACAAGAATGAGCCACGACATTGGGGTTGTGCAGCCGTTTGTGCCTGCCAGGCAAGTATCCTCCCAACTGAGCTGCAGCCCAGTTTCTTGATCCGTTCTGCAGCCTCCTGAAGGCATGGGAGCGAGAACCGATGGATGCCTGTGTATCCCCAGTCTTCTGTAGGAGACAGTGGTTTCTAATATTCTGGATTCGATATGAACCGGGAGCCTTGAACATTCTTCATCTGGGATTGCTTTCCATGTCCCACTAGGCTCCTGTGGCCTTGCCTCTGTTGTGTCTCGGTTCACCCTGAGAGCATGGCAGACTAGAGCAGTGGGTCCAGCACAGGTACAATGACACAGCACTGTGTAAAGATTTTCCCTGTATTATTCAAATGTCCCTCTCTCTGCCCCCATGTCCTGTTGAAATCCAGACATGGCATTGTAATGAGAATTCTAAGGATCTCCAGACTCAATATTGTAAATAATCCTTCCCCTTTGTTCTCTGAGTTGCCAATAAAAGCTGATCAGCCAAATGAATGAGCTGGAGTTCCCCCTACCACGAGGAGAGAGGGAGAGCTAGAAAGGGGGGTTCAGCCAGACGGAAAGGGTCCAGGGGACAACAAGAGGAAACAACTGGAGCACAGAAAGCCGTGAGATGCTTCCCTTGAGGATTGTGCCTGGGAGGTAGTCAGATTAGTTCAGAAGGTTAAAATAGATCAGTGCTGCTCAGTTGTTGTGCCATGAATCTGTTAAATAAATAAAATAGTCTAGTCTTCATTAGTTTGGAGCTAGCTGGATTAAGAGAAAACTGCAGCATTTGTAAAACAGCCACTAACAGAGCAGGATATATACCCCATCTCTAAAAAATAATCTATATTGAAAATGTATTTAATGGTGTTTGGGTAGTTAATCTACTTAGTTTAGTTCAATTTAGTAGTTAAACTTAGTAGTTAAACTAAAATCAGTGGTTCAGAGCATTCGCCATTCTTGCAGAGGACTGGAGTTCAGACCCCAGTGCTCACATCAGGAAGTTCACAACCACTTGTGACTCCACGTCCAGGGGATCTGACACCCTCTTCTGACCTCCAAGGTGTGCACACACACACACACACACACACACACACACACTTTTTAAAACAAGGTCTCTCGGTGCAACACAGTTTGACCTCAGACCTGACATTATAGGACTGTGCCACCACATACAACTTAAATACATTTTTAAAATATGTGTTTGTGTGTGTATGTATGTATGTATGTATGTATGCTTTCACAGTTTTTTTTGTGATTTTTGGTTGGTTGGTTGGTTGGTTGGTTGGCTGGTTGGTTTTTTTTGAGATATGGTTTCTCTGGAATTCATGCTGGTCTTCAACTCACAGAGATTCCCCCTGCCTCTTCCTCCTGAGTGCTGGAATTAAAGGTATACACCACCATTGCCTGGCAACACACACACATTTTTTTAAAAAAAATGTGATTTAGGGATAGGGATTTTAAGTCCACTTAAAATGTTGAGTTCTTTCTTACCAAGTCTTTCCTCTCCACTAACGTGAAATGTATATGTAAAAATGCATATATATATATATATACATATATATATATATATAATACATACAAATTGCATCTCTTATGATTATGAGTTTATTACAAATGGCTCAGCCTCTGAGTGCAGTTGCTGCTCTTGCAGAGGACCTGGGTTTGGTTCCCAACAGTTACATGGCGGCTCACAACCATCCATAACTCCAGTTCCAGAAGATTCAATACCCTCTTCTGACTCTGCAGTATATGGTACACACATATACATGCAGACACGACACTCATATACATAAAACAAAAAATAAACATAAAAAAGAAATGTGATTTTACAGTTTGTTTTAAAATCTAAGTTTTAGCATTTTA
This sequence comes from Apodemus sylvaticus, assembly GCF_947179515.1. Taxonomy (NCBI): domain Eukaryota; kingdom Metazoa; phylum Chordata; class Mammalia; order Rodentia; family Muridae; genus Apodemus; species Apodemus sylvaticus. The sequence continues at coordinate 141,989,309 of NC_067475.1, forward strand.
CCGTTGTTCTGACTTGTTACCAATTCAGCCTTTGTCGAATTGCTTGTCAGTATAATTTAGGTAAGTATATATAATTTCCCATCCACAGCCAGTCTACCCTAACAATGCGTGCATTTAATTGTTAAAAAGAAATCAGTCACTAAAATAGATTTTTACATGAGAATTTCTGGGAAAACATTTTAGTCAGTTGAAGTACCATTAATTTAAATTTTAATTAAGCTAAATAAGAGTTGACAAATCCTAACCCTAAGACAAATTGTTCATATTTTCCTTAATGTGTTCATACTTGTTGCCATGGAGACAGCACAGTCAAAACATACCAGCCAGCATATTGTTCAGCTCTGGACTTCCTACTATAGATTTGATTAGGTAATCTGGCCGGCTCATTTTAAGACTCTGAGAACATAACATTGTTCCTTTAGTGAAAACACAATCAGCAAGCCAATGAGAACTGGATGTCAAATTCTATCTTCGCCCCCCCCTTCTAATTCGATCATGGAAGAAAATGGCAAATCACTTGGATTAGTTATTTTTCTGGAAAATTCGTGTCTCCGATTTGTTCAAGCAGAGCCACGGCACATGATCTTGTAAAAGGGACGGGGTAAATAGTACGTATTTGGTAAATTAGACAGGTGGCCTTTTAAACTAATGTCCAAATAAGGCGAGTTTTGCAACATTTCCTTTGTAGACACACTGAACATTACTCTCCAGAATCCGGCTCTGTGCAGCGCGGGAACAGTTGGGGGTGTACAATGGGCTTCTTTTCTAAGGGTGCACCTGTGGTTTTATAAGGTTGCCCTTTCCAGACCCATCCACACTGTGACTGCTCGTGGGAATGCTATTTTTAATCCCTATGGGGGCTCATCTAGAAAGCCCATATAGTTATTGTATGTACACTTGTTTCTTTGCCCTCCAGCCTGGCAAAAGAGAGATTCCTACGTTTGAAGCTGTTTCAAGGAAGACATGCCAACAGCAGTCAGAAGAGGCAGGCTCTACGCATGAAAAGGCCCTCACGAGGGCACAAAAAGAGAAATGGTTTCTCTTGTTTTTTTTTTCAAATAAAACCGATTTGTCTGAATCACCCAGAGCAGCCGGAAGCCAACCCCATTTCACCTTCTTTCCGTGCTAGCAGAAAATGTGATTTCTCTTCTAGTCTCGGTTTTCTCTGTATCCAAGCACCCTGGGACTTCTAAGACCAGCCTACGGGCAATTGTAACAAGCTTGGCTTTGGAGCAAGGGTTTTATTCACAGGGATCCAGGCACTAAAGACACTTCATCATTTTGGTGACTTTCATTAAGAAAAAAAAAACAACCCGCTGTTTGTAGCAAATTAATTCTTTGGCTTTTCCTATTTGGCATTATATGGAAAATATTTTAATACTTGCTTCTTAAAGTGTTTCTTGCGACTAGTTAAATGTGAACGTTTGACCAGGTAATTACATTTCATCTTAGTAGGAAGATGTATCTGTGTATTATCTACATAGTTTAACATTGTTATTACTAAAGTATATGCAGGCATGACTGGGATAGGGAGGGATATCTGTGACAAGACATATGTGTGTACATCAGATGACATCTTGTAGAGTGCGGTCTCCTTCTAGGGATCCAATCAAGCCACCAGTCTTGTGTAGCCAGTCTACTTACCAGCTGAGTTATCTCTTCGGTCCCCTGTGCAAGGTTCCCTGCAATCTCTTCTGTAAGTCTCAGAGGGCGGCACATCCCAGATGTCCACACAGTGCCTTTAGAAGACAGGGAGTCAAATAGAGCTTTCAGGGTGTTATTGGAAAAGAAAAGATTAGGCCTTGAGCCTGCCCAATGAAGAGTTTCTTCCAGAGCCTGGGCATGGAGACACCTACTTTCTGTTCTCTGGAGGTGGACCCTGGAGGAGTCTACCTTCTGGAAGCATCGGGCCGGTTTCTGAGGGAGAGGGAAGACAGACCTGCAGTGTGTTTAAGATGGAACCCCTGTGTCCTTGACTCCCCGCCTCTCTGCTCTGCTTTAAAAGCAGTGCTGTTTTTAGTGTTGGAGTTGGCGGCTCTGCTGGCCACTGGCTGCAAGAGAACAATCCTTCATTGAGACCAGGCAGCCCCGGCCCAGGCCCAGACGCAGCAGGCCCTGGGACGCAGGCACAGAGAGGCCCCTCGGCCCTCCACCCTGCGGAGGGAAAGGGCTCTGTCAGGGGCCCCGGAGATTCCAGAAGGGAGAACTCAGCAGACTTCTTATACAGTGTCCATTATGCCAGCGTCACAAGCACTTACACACTGAAGTGAGGCACAGTTCACCGAACTTGGCTTCCGTTCATCGGTACCACCCAGCTGGGTTTGAGCCTCCCCAAACAGGCCCGAAGCAGGAGGCTTTGGTCTGTCTCCTCATTCAGAGAGCTCTTCAACCGCACTGTAGCACTAACATTTCTAAGCAAACCTCCCGAATAAAAGGCCTCTTCTGATGAAGGCGATGTGTGGATGGAGGGAGGTAGAGGGAGGTTTGCAGCACCACAAGGCAAGGCCAGAAAATTCTGAAAGAGAGGGGGACTGTTAGTGATGACTTTAAGTCTTTTGTGTCAAAAGGACCTGATATATGGCCTGCCCTGACGCAAATTCCAAACACTACCACACCACCACGATCCCCATCGCCACCACTACCACATCACCACCACCACCACCACCACCACACACCCACCCAACTACATGGGCTGACAATGTGACCCTCCATTTCTCTTTCTTAAAGCTGTCATAACAAACCACCAAAAACTTGGGCTCTTTACCACTATAGAAACCTGTGATCTCGTAATTCCAGAAGTGAGAGGTCCAAAATGAAAGCTCTGGCCAGGCGACCACTCTTAGAGAGAACACTAGCTTCCTTCTCCTGGTCCTAGTGATTGGCAGCTGTCCTCAGCCTGCGCTGGCTTGCTGACACCTTCCTCCTGTTTCGTGGTTGGCTTCTCTCCTGCTGGGTATACTGACTATCTCTGTGTTCAAATTTCCCCCTTTTAATAGGGATAGTAGCTGTGTAAGATTGGAGCCTACCCCAATGACCTCATTTTAACTTGATTGCCTCTGGTATGACCCTGTCTCTAAATAAGATCACATTCCTAGTTAACAAAAGATTAGGTTTTAAATATAAATTGTGAGGGGAGTTGGTGACATTGTTCAGCAGGAAAAGGTAATTGTACAAGGCCTGACAATCTTTGGGCCCCATAACACACACACACACACACACACACACATACACACATACCACACACACACACACCTGTGCACATCCACACATGCACATATGCACACACACCAAAAAAAACAAAAACAAAAAACAAAAAAAAGAAAACAATTCCGGGTATGGTATACTTCAATCTGAAATAGACCTCAGCTTGTGAAGTACTTCCCACTGCTCTGTGATTGCTTACTTAAAAACAGTCAGGATAAACGGGGTAAGCCCAATTTCTGTAAGACTCTGAGGTCCATGGTCAGTGCTGTCAGGCAGACAAGGTCCCTCCTAACTCGTGCTGCCGTGAGTTTGGGTAAGGCCCACTCCTCCTCAGGCAGAGCAGTTAGGAGGGCTGACCGGCCCACCCTCTGGGGCATTTCCACTTCTTGTTTATTTATCCCAGGACGAGAGAGAATTACAGAGGGCCCATGCCTGTCCTGAAGAACTGCGCCTTTGCCAAGACCAGTGCTGATGAGTTAAAACTCAAAGAGAACTGGATACAGCCCTGTCTTCAGGAAGTTCAAAGGCTTGTAGAAGAAATGAATCCCACTCTAAGAATAAGCATCTCAATACAAATTGTTTGGTGTGTCAGGAGGAGGCTAGAGGTGCCTGGCAGTTGGATGGTCCCCAAATGGGAGTTAACCGGATATTGTGAGTGAAACAGCTCCGTCCAGGATGAAAGCGGCTGTGTGGTGGAGATTGACAATGGGTTGTCATGGCTACTGTGTTGGCTGTGACTGGGAAGATGGCTCTGTTGATAAATTACTTACTGGATAAGCATGAGGATCTAAGTGTGATCCCTCACACTCAACTAAAAAGCCAGAGAGGGAGAAAGCTGAGGCGGGAGAAAACAGGTAGATCTCTAGGGCTCACAGGCCAACCAGTTTAGCCTACTCTGGCAAAAAACAAGGTGGGTGACTCCTGAGGTGGGACAGCTGCTGAGGTTGATTTCCAGCCTTCTACACACACCACGTACACTGGGAAAACATGGTGCCCAGACATAGATGCAGACAAAATAGTCTCATATATATACATATACATACATACACATAGTCACGTGGTGTGTGTGTGTGTGTGTGTGTGTGTGTGTGTGTGTGTCAGAGGACAACCTTTGAAACTTGCCTTGTTCCTTTTGCTACGTGAACACCAGGAAGTGAACTCAGGTTATTACACTTGGTGCCAAGTGCTTTTATTCACCGAGCCAGCTTGTGGGCCCCACGTGCTTCTGAAGCAGAGGACTGACTGAAATAAGAGGCCTAGAGAAGACCCGACTGCGATGAAGGAGCAATGCCAGACTTCTCACAGGCACCCAGCCGTCAGGCCAGGGCTGCCTGGTGTCCTGAGGTAACCAACTGCAGGTGGCACCCCCAAGCCTTAACTGGTTCTCATTATAACCCAGGGCTTCCTAGAAATGAGGAGCCCCTGGTCATCTGTGGGAAAACAGCCTCGGGGACCACCAATGGGATGGTGGAGAAGGCAGAGCCACTGACAAATTGTTGAGAAAAAGCCAGCAGCGGGGAGCTCCTGGCCTCTCAGAAAACTCTCTTGCCCTCTCTTTGTTCTCCCCCCATCTACATCATTAATTTCTAAGCCATCTCCATGGCGAAGACCAGAAGGCATCATGGTATGTGTGTGCAAGTATTAGCTTGGCAGAACCGTTTTCATCTATAGGTGTGTGTGTGTGTGTGTGTGTGTGTGTGTGTGTGTGTGTGTGTGTCAGGGTCGTTGTTTTTTGGTTTTGGTTTTTTGTTTTTTGTTTTTTGTTTTTTGTTTTTTTTTTAGTTAAAGATCCAGTAAATTTTGAGCCACCCCTGAGATTGCCTTCTTCAAAAGTTAAACATAATCAAATCTTTCTGTCTTTGCACTCTGACTTTTTTGCTTCTCTGGTTGGTTTTTGTTTTTGTTTTTGTTTTGTTTTTTTGTTTTTTGGTTTGGTTTTGGTTTTTCGAGACAGGGTTTCTCAGTGTAGCCCTGACTGTCCTGGGACTCACTCTGTAGACCAGGCCGGCCTCGAAATCAGAAATCCTCCTGCCTCTGCCTCCCAAGTGCTGGGATTAAAGGCCTGTGCCACCACTGCCCGGCTGCACTCTCACTTTTAAGAAGCAAACATGAAGGGGAGAGGACTAATCCATGTAATTTTTGGGTCAATGTTTGTCCTAAAAATATTCTCTGGGTAGAGAAGAAGAAGGAAATAATATTAATAATAAAAAAAGCAGACTTCAGAATAGGTTTCAACATTTCCTTTCCTGTGATCCAAGTGCCAAGTAGGTGGGGATAAAAATCAATTCAAGTTAATTTTATTCTGTTTCAGATATCGAGTTCTATTAAAAGCCTCAGTCACAACATTGTACTTACATGCTTGTTCATCCTGGGTAGAACAAGGAAGTGCCAAAAAAGATTTTCTCAAAATTGCCTCCACCAAAAAAAATGGGTCTTAATCGTGCGTCCTGGAATCCGAACTCACAGCAGACTGTATAGGATATTGGGCTCCTATGGTATGTATGTAGTTTCTCTACTGCAGGAGTTGAAAAGGAGTTGGCACCTGTACCATTTTTAATCTTTATCATAATGAAAGAAACGTGCCTGGTTCAGCGGGTCAAGTGTACAAGCAGGAAGATCTGAACTCTATTCCTTATGTGCATATAAAAAAGCGTGTGTAGTGGAATGAATTGTAATCCCAGCACTGAGGAGGGGAGAGAGAGCAGGACCCCTGCAGCTCCACAGGCATCCAGTCCAGCTTAGTGGGAGAGCCCAGGACAAAGGGAGTCCCTGTCTCAAAGCACGAGGTGGGCAGTTCCTAAGGAATGGAACCCAAGGTTGGCCTCTGGCCTCTACACACACGCACATATGTGTGTGTGTAACCTCCTATGTGCACACCTGCACACTCACATGCCCAAGAAGGAAAGCACACTGATCCAGTTCTTAAGGAATTTTCCAGTTCATAAGGTTTGTGTGAGTCAGGAAGTAACAATTGCTGCCTGAGGTATACAGCACAGAACTCACCTTGAGGAGGGAGCTGGGAGTTGTCATTGTCTCTTCTGTATCCAGTCAGGGAGAAGAGCCTTGCAAGTGAGTGGTTCTGCAGGGTGGGGACGCCTGGGAGGAATCCTGCTGAGTCACACCCTTCAGCCTACACCCCAGGGGTTGTGCTCTCAGAATCAATCACAGTTGTCCAGAGAAAGGTGAAGTCACCTCCTACCTGTGCCGTCAGGTGTGGCCAGAGAGTGGCCTTCTCAGGAAGGCTGGTCCCCCCTGGGAGACAGGAGGCCACCCTTCCCTGTTCTTGACTATCCTGCAGACAAATCCTGATTGTGACTTAAAGGGTCCCCTCCACTCAATGGCAACGCTGTGGAGAAGAGCTCCAGGCTTCCCTCTCTAGTGAAGGGTACACTTGCTGAGAGCTAAGGACCCAACTTGGAAATTTCAACAATAAAGATACAAATACAGCGGGCGCTGAAAATGACCAGAAACAGGACAGGAAGTCTGGTTTCTGAATTCAGCTTTGAATGTCCTGTAAGACCCAGGAAAATTGATTGACTTCTATAAAATGTCCTTTTTCATTCTTGTCTCTTTTAGCTTTGTGTTTTTAAGTGATTGTTTGATTTTGACAGGCTCTCACACTGTAGCCCAGGCTGGCCTGAGGCTTATACCAATCCTCCTCCCAGCAATGTCAGCAGTCCATTCCAAGGAGCCACATGTGGTAGTACACACCTTTGATCCCAGCACTTGGGAGGCAGAGGCGGGCAGAGCTCTACTGAGTTCTAAGACAGCCAGAAAAACCCTGTCTCAAAAAACAAAAGCAAAAAAAAAAAAAAAAAAAAAAAAAAAAAAAACCAATCTGTGTCTCCAAAGGCTAATGCCACCCCCTATGAAGAACACAACTCCATAAAAAGTTTTAAACATATTTTTAAAAGTGCAAAAATACAAAATTTGAGGGTTTTTTTTAAGTTTTAAGATAAAATGTGAGCTAAAAAGAAAAGAACGACAACAAAATTTAAAAGAATACATAATCCAAGTCCTGGGATTGCAGATATAAGCTACTATGCCCGGTTGACTTTTCAGAATTATTTAAATCAAACTGTTTTTATCATTTTATTAGAAATAATATGATATTGTAATGCGTACTACACCAGAGCCTAGTGCTAAGATCAAGATAACTGGTACACTGTCACCTCAGACAGTTCAAGAACTCTCAAAGTCTCTTTGTTAGCTTTCTGAAGCACATACAGTTAGTTACCCCCGGCCGGCCGTGCTGCTTACAGCACTACAGAATGTTAGAAACCGTTCTTCTCCTTCTCTTTACCTGCTAACGGTCATTTTACAGCCTTAATGTTTGTCTTGGGTTTTGGTATACTGTGATTTTCAGTTTGTAGCTTTTAATTTTTTTTTCAAGTTTTAAACAAACGGAAACTTTTACGATTCATAGTTTTTCAATTTGGTTCTTCGTCGTGACTGTGCGTGTGTGACCTGGGTGCTGTCACATGGTGTGCGGAGGTCAGAGAACAAGCTTTGGGAGGAAGCTCTCGCCTTTCACCTTAGATTCCTGAAGTCAGGCGTGACAGGCTTGCTCAGAAATTCCATCCATATTCTGAGCCACGTCACGGTCCTTCTTTTTTGAGATAAGGCTTGATAGAGTCAGGCTAACCTCAAACTCACTACATAGTCGAGGATGGCCTTCAACTTTTGATCCTTCTTCCTCTAGCTCCTCAGGGTTAGAGTAATTAGGCATATGTCACTACACCTGGTTTACGTGGTGTTGGGGATCAAACCCAGGGCTACACAGTTTGCTAGGCAAGACCTCTGCCATCCGAGCTCCCTCCCCAGTCTGTTTTATGTGTTCTCAGTTCTTTGGAAGTTTTCTTTTTCGTGAGAATAGCATTATCCTTGGGGCGCGGGGGGGGGGGGGGAGTGCACAGATCGCTGAAAAGCAATGAAAACGAGGAGGGACCCCTATATTTACTTACTCTCTGATGCTGTGATAAAAACATCGGGATCAAATATCATCTCTGGAAAGAAGAGTCCCTTCTGACTCAAGAAGAAGAGTAAGAGTCTGGCAGAGCCGGAGTCCTTAACGGCAGAGAAGGGAACATGGCGAAGGGTAACCAGAGCCTGAAGCTGAGAAATCAGATCGTCAACCACACTGAGAACTCAGAGGAAGCCAACTAGAAATGGTGCCAGGCCCCACATCCCAGGCCCTCAGGTCCCAAGGGCAGTGCTGTTCTTCCTCCGCCCAAGCTCTACCTCCTATAGGTTCCACATCCTTCTCAAAGAGGACATAAAACCCAGGACCAAGGGAGAGAATTCATAAGCCCTGGGGGTAGTTCTCATTCTTATAGAACAACCTTAGCCTTTGTAAAAATAGTTGCGATGGTTAGCTTGAGTGGTGAACTTGATACAACCCAGAATCTCTTGAGAAGAGAGTCTCAGGTGAGGAGTGGCTCTGCGCTGGATTGGTCTGTGCTATGTCTGTGAGGGATTGTCTTAATTAGGTTGATCAATGTGCGATTACAATGCGGGCGCGATTCCCAAGGCAGGCATCGTGAACTGTGTGAGAGTGAAGAAACCGCGCATGCTCCAGCCCACAGGAGCTGGAAGACACCTAAGTGCCCACCCTGGCCACACCCACCAGGGAGGCGGAAAGAAAGACAAGCATCCACAAATGTGTGATGGAGAGATGGTAGAGAAAGGGAAGCCCAGGGGGTCATACACTAGGAGAAAGGTGGAACTGGAGACTCGACAGCAGGGAGGAGCAGACAGATATGACGAGGCCATGGTAAGGTCCTGGCCCAGGCAGACACCAAGAGCAATATCTCGGTCTGTGGTCTAAGCTCTTGTCCACAGTCTGGGCTGTCACTAGAGACATGGATATCTGAGGCCCATTATGCTGGGGGGAAGGGGGACATGCTGATCTGAGAGGCCTGTGCTGCCACCTGCGGCCTTGAGGACATCCAGGCCCAGGCTGCTGCTGGTGGCCATGTCTGGGACCATAGTCCTGTGGCAGCCAGGGTCTGTGTTGATGTCCCAGGCCTGTGTTACCACCAAAGGCCGTGCAGATGGCCCTGGTCTAGACTGACACCTGAGGTACTGTGCTGAGCTGCCTCTACCCTTCACTGACCACCACACTTGGAAGAATTGGCCTTGCCCCTGGCTAGTTACAGCACTGGGTGAGCTATCTTGGACAGCACTAGAGAGCTCATGGTGCAGGCATAGGTGAGCTGGTGGGCTGATCAACTCAGCTGTCTCCCAGGCCCAGATCTACCCCATCTATGAATTATTGGAGCACAGAAGGGGTCAGTCCTGCAGATCCCAACCTGCAGGGTCTTCGTGACACAGCACAACAACAGGAGTCTCTGTGAGGATCCAGTCTACATAGTGCAGCAGAAGCCAGAGACCTCAAACCAGACCAATGACTCATTGCAATGAACATTCGCAGATCAAATGAATCAAAGATGTGTGGACAAGAGGTTATATATACTGTGTGACACACTGTGAGTGATACATCACAACTTCCATGACCAAACCCTAACTCTAACCCTAATATATATATATATATATATATATATATATATATATATATAATCTTATTTTCTTTCTCCGGGGGAGAGGGGTTGAAGGAGCAGAGGGCTGATATAAAAGACTGAGGTGCTGAGTGCATGATGAGACATTTACAAAGCCAATGAAACATTTTTAAGAAATAATAATAAAAGAAAGCAACTTTTAAAAGGAGTGGAGAAGTCAAACGGAGCACAGGCAGGCAGGGCAGCCTTCCCCTCTGCCCTGGAATCTGAGTGACCAGATGTTTCCGGCACCCATTACTGTGACTTCCCAGCAATGACAGACTTGAAGCTGGAATTATAAGCTAAAAAAAAAAAAACAAACCTTTCTCCTCTAAGTTACTTTTTGCAAGGGCATTTTATTACAGTAACAGAAATGAAGCCGGAACAGTAGCCAATATTGAAACAGAGAAGAGACCGAGAGCCAGGAGCGACATGGCCGGAAGAAAACACGACCCACAAGGACTGTTAGCACCGACTCTAGACAGAGGACAGACACCCAACCCCGTTTCCCCTCTCTGTATCCATAACCAGAATAAACAATCTGGAGCAGCTGTGAGGTCCGGGGAGGGAAAGAAAACACAGCATTTGAGAATAGATCAGAACGTTGGGGGAAAGCATCCATCAGGATGTCCTGAAGGCAGCCTTTACTGAAGTTATGGTGACACCAGATCCTGCAAACAAATCCCAGCAGACTCATCTGGCCAGCAGCCCCGGTCTGAGGCCCACGCTAACCCTCAGCACATTTAGCTACAGACTTGGAATCAGGATGCAAAGTGATAAGCTTGGTTTTGGTTTTGGTTTGTTGTTGTTGTTGTTGACTTGTTGTGTTTTGGTTGCTTAGCTTGTTGTTTGGGGTTGTTTGTTTGTTTGTTTGTTTTTGTTTTTGTTTTAATCTTCCTGGTTTCTGAGCAAATATGCTTGATACCCTCACCTGGAACTCCAAGTACCATTTTCATGCAAAGAGTGCATGGGTAATAACCACACTCAGATCAATAACATTGAGCGGGTCCTTTTTGGTTTTTAAGCATCGCACTGGAGAAATGAAGATAAATAAGGCAGGGCTTTGCCTCTGTGAGCGGAAGACCAGTAAACAAATAGCTTACAATACAGCAGCCTCAAAGCCTGACATCACTGCAGGGGCAGGAAGGAGGAGGAAGTGATTAACTCCTTCTGGGGATGTGTCACCCGGAACGACAAAATCTGGAGATGGCGAGATTGCATTAGCTAGACAGACAGACCCTTAAATTATTTATAGAAGTTGTAAGCATCTCATCATCAGCTATTTAAACAGGTCTTCAGTTCCAGCCTCTTTGGCCTGGAAGCAGTAGCAAGATACCCAAGGGACTGTCATCACCTGGAAAGCACAGCAACATCACATACACTTTGTGCGGATGCTGGTGGCCCCAAGGCCTTTCCCCTGCAGATGTCAATGACCTGTGGTAAATGTGGCTGTGCTGCCAAGCCCACAGGAAAGCATATCTGGGAACCAAGGCTAAAAGGCTAAACAGTACCAGGACTACTGAGGCACCAAAACACTGTCTTCAATTCAGACATGGATTCTGTGACTGAGCAAGGGCTGACCCCACAAGGGTGGCGGCTGCAGTATCTGTTCATCTTGAGGAGTCCAGTGATTATGATTTATTTTTCTAATCATAAAATAAACATTCTGCTTTCAAAAACTGGAGGGGGGAGAAACAGATCTTTATTGCAAAACAAATTTTGATCATTTACCTTTTTTTATTACTTTGAAAATACACATGTGTGTGTGTCTACAACTACAGATACTTCTTGGAGTTATGATTCTGATGGTACATACAGTTTTACTAGCCCATCCTATAGCTGAAGACCATTGAGGTAAGGAGAGACTAACCCTGCCTAACACAGCACTAATGGATGGTACAGCCTATGTGTCTGTACAAGGAGACGCCCAGAAACATAACAACTGGGGCTGCAATGCTAGGAAAGGAAGGGCTAGGGCAGAAGTGGCAATGGTTTCCTAGCAGAAGGATCTTGAATCTTTTCATTCACCCAAGGGAAAGAGGAAATCAACAGAGAGAGGAGAAAGCCTTCGTCACACAGAGCAATCGAAGAGATTCAAATAGACACAGGTGAATTCCAAGTGCTTTTCTCCACAGCGAAACCCAAATTAAAAACAAAAGGCACGGCCATTCCTAGTCATGACCTGTCAGTGTCTGAGGAGAAGCTGTTTGGGGTTTTCAGTGCTGGGGAAGAAGTCAGTCCCAGAAGACTCTGCTGAAGCCTGGAAACATCCAAACAAAACCATTGAACTGTTGAGTGCATGTCTCAGAAACATTCTTGAATGTGTCATGGGTAAAAAGTCCACCTGATCTTCAGGAATAAAACAAAGCCTAGCCCAACATTCTAACATCATCCCATCACCCAAATATCCCAACACTATCCCAACATCCTAACATCCCAACATCATCCCAACATCCTAACATCCCAACACTATCCCAACATCCTAACATCCCAACATCATCCCAACATCCTAACATCCCAACATCATCCCAACATCCTAACATCCCAACATCATCCCATCACCCCAATATCCCAACATCATCCCAACATCCTAACATCCCAACATCATCCCATCATCCCAACATCCTAACATCCCAACCTCCCAAGGCCTGTTAGAGATGTGTCAGTACTAACAGTTTCTACTTACTGAAAACCTAACACTTAAGAACACTTGCTTCGGGAGCTGGAGATAGGGCTCAGCAGTTAAGAACACTGGCTTGAAGAGGAAACTGGCTTCAATTCCCAGTACCCACTCACAACTGTGTGTAACTCCAGTTTCAGGGGTCTGATGCCGCCTTCTGACCCCCTCTGGCACCAGACACACATATGGTCCATAGACATAGATGCAGGCGAGATACTCACAAACACTTTAGAAAGAACACCAGTAAGAACACTCGCTGTGAGGTCAAAGGTGCCTGGAAATTCAGATGACAGCCATGGCTCCTGTGGACGCCTGATTTATACAGTTTATCTCTCTGTGCCTTCACTGTAAAGTCAAGATATTAACAGCAGCCTCTCAAAGACAACGTAAAGATATAATGTCTCATACATGCAAAGCACATAGAGTAAGTACTAGACATGGAGTAAACGCTCAGGAAAACATGAACTCTGATGATCACGGAACAGTATGCTCTTCTAAGAGCAGATAAGACAAATATGTTGACTGGTTTTGGGGGAAGAAAGTCTCAGAGGGGAAAAAAATTTCTCTCGGCTGCTTAAATAACTATGGTTTGATGTTTGCTTTATTTCTCAGATTTCTCTTGCTTGTCTCGACTGCTCTTTCATTTGTTACTGAGTTTATTTTTACTTTATGTGTATGGGTGGGTTTTTCTGCACATATGTCCATGCACTTCATACATGCCTGGTATACACAGAGGCCAGAAGAGAGTGTTAGATCCCCTGAAATTGGAATTGCAGACAGTTGTAAGCTACCATGTAGGTAGGAGTTGAACCCATGTGTTCTGAAAGAGTAGCTAGTGCTCTTAACGGCTGAGTATCTCTCCAGCTCAACGTTCAGTTTTCTGAAGGCAGCATCTCAAGTCCCTTAGGCTCATCTGAAACTGGCTAGGGAGCAGAGGCTGACCTTGACCTCCTGATCTCACCCAAGTCTCCACCCTTTGAGTTCTGGGATTGCAGGTGTGCAGCACTAGCCCAGATCACAGTTTTCTTTAAAAGGAAAACAGCTGGACAAGAATGTGACATCAGGAATGTGCAGCCACTTTAGAAAACAGAGGGGATTTCTCAAAAAGTCATTCACGCAGTACAGAACGGTACAACATACACAGTAAGACTAGTTTCTAAATACACTGGGTCAGAGAAAGTGACTCTGATGGTAACAGAGCTAGTGCTACAAACCTGACTACTTGAGTTTCGACACTCAGAACCAGGCAAAAGCTGGACACTGTTATACACATCTCCGGCAGATGGGAGGGGACATAGACACACCCTGAAGGGGTCCCAGTGTCTACAGTATAGGAAAAAAGCAAGGGACCTGACCAGCAAGGAGGAAAATGAAAGCCAACTCCCAGCCAGCTCTGGGCCGCTGGCCTGAACACAGGTAGTGTGGCACGTGGACTGCTTTTGCACCCAAAGGCACACATGAGTACACATGCACAAAATTTAAGAAGAAAAAAATACCACGATACTTGTCAGGAATCTTTGCTTATAAGTGTTTGTTCTTTTGGGAACTATCTCTGGGAATTAAGAAAATAGAAGGCATAAGCATCATGCTAAATGCATGCTCCTTATTCAATGAAATGTTTTAAGTAGGTGCAGGTTGCTAGCAATGCCCCTCTCCTCACACACCCCCATTCCCCCCACCCCCCTTAACCTCCAGGCAAAAAAGCAGCTTGTTCATAAAATGGAGTACTCTTTATCCATGAAAAAGAGTTAAAAGTGATATATGCTCATGGCTGGACCTTGACAATGCAGTGCTGTCACAAAAGGTCACTGTAAGTGATTTCATTGTCAGGAAATATCCAGAATGGGGAAAAAAAAATCCATGATGGCTAAAAGGCCTTCCAGTGACCAAGGAAAGAAAGGGAAGGGAAAAGACAGCCAGTGGATGCCATCTTTATTAAGAAGGTCACAGAAATGTTCTACAACTAGAAGTTGTTGACCCACACTCAACACCATCAATGTACCAAACCCCTGGAATTTACACTGTGAACTGTCAAGATTACATTATGTAAAATATTTCTCAAAAAAAAGAGAAAGATTTGAAGGACTTATACAAGATATGCTGAAGGAGACACAGGCTGAGGAACCTCTGTGGGTCAAAGCTCAGAAGCAATAACACTTTTGTTGAAACCACAGTGACAATCTGAGAAAGACAGAGCCCTGTGGCCAGCGGACTATGACTGGTTTACAACGTTCAGTTGACCATATACGAAGAGGGGCTAAGGGTGAGCGTGGGAGCAGCAGCAGCTGGACACGCAGGACAGGGCTGAGACTGCACAGAGCTTCTGGCAAAAGAGCTACTAGGCGCACACAGTAGGACCGCAAAGGGAATTTGGCAGGCTGCAAAGGAAAACAGCTGGCCCCTTACGATTCATGGCCTGACAAACATCGTCGTTGTCTGAAATATACGACAGTGCCACAAGCTGGCAATAGTACGGGGGTGGGGGGGTGGGGTGGGCATTTGTAAAATAAAATAAAATAGTTTGGGGTCTTAGTTGGTTATTTTTCTCATTGCTGTGGATAAAATGTTAGACTTGGGGGAGGAAAGGTTCCCTTGGCTCTCAGCTGAGTCCCTCTTGATGGTGAAGTCATGGTGGTGGGAGAGACTTTGTCTGTGCCAGTGGAAGTGTGTGGTGTCAGCTGTTCACCTGTGCAAAGGACAGGATAGACACAGGTTTGAATGAGGGCCACCTGAGAAGCTTCAAAATCCTGCCCCTAACGACTTACTTGTGCCAGCAAGTCCCTACCTCCTGAAACCTCCACATCTTCCAAAACAGCGCAAGAAGCTATGAGACAAGCATTCAAAACATTATCCTTGGGGGGGGGGGGGGGCGGTTAGAGGCAAATGGTAACATTTCACCAAAAAGCTAATAGCTATCTCATAATGGTCATGTTCAAGAGTCCTGACAGTTTTAGCAGTTCCTACACTGTTTAAAGGTGCAGGGCCCTTGTAAAATAAAGAAAGTCAAGTACCTCCAATGTACACCATCAACATTTCTAAGCCAAAAGAGGGGGGGGGGGAACATAGCAAGGAAAGACTGAGCAAAAAGATCACTGAAAGCCAGCAGGGCGGACGTTCAGTCAGGCAGTCCTATACCCAGCATCAAGGGCGTGTGGGAGCATCACCTGAGCTCCAGTAAGCTCCAGGAGTCTCTCCTGTACGATTCTGCCACTGGCAGCACTCACGGCTTCTCTGACCGGGTTCACACCATGCCTTCAGAAGCTGTCCCTGGCACCTCCGATAACAGACAACTTAGATATCCTCTTCATAGCTGCACGTATAGTTCGCTCAGGTGGTGTCCTGCAAGAATTCAGACCCTGCTGCACACTGCCTAGCCTCCCCAGCTTTTCTCTAGAACCTTCGGAACCTTGGCACAAACCTCTAGACCTCCAGGAAGCTTGCATTCAGCGTATGCATACGGCATCGATGGTGCCATGTCCCACTGTCACCTCGCTGTGTAGACATGTCTTCCTGAGCTATTGCTGCATCAGAGCAAGTAAATATTTCCTTAGGTTGTCCTTCTCCCTCGGGGAACCCCTCAGTGGTCTGTATTAAGTGAAAGTTTTAGATGGGTTTGTGTTTTTATGCTTTGGAGCCCCTGAGTTGGGTCAGTCCTTCAAGACACCCTTACTATTGTCCCGGGGGTCCGCTGTCTCCTTAGCAAGTGTCACCACTTTGTCTCCATTTGCCTTGTCACTAACTTTAACCACATTTTCACTCCTCTTCTCTCTAAACTGAGCAGTTTAAACATTTCTATATTATTGCTATGTACATGTCAGAAGTGCGTCTATAAAGGACTGATCATGCTACGGCACACAGGTTTAGATCAGATGACAACTTTGTGGAGTCTGTTCGTCTTTCCTGCCTTTACGTGGGTTCCAGGGCTCGGACCCAATCCACCAGGCTTGGTCAGCAAGTAAATGCCTTCACCTGGTAAGCTGTCTCACCAGCACCCTAAACTACACAACACATACACACACATATACGCACGCAGGCACACACATACGCACGTGCACACACACACATGCACACATACACACACACACACACACACACATGCACACATACACACATACACACACACATACACACACGCACACGCATGCACACACACATGCACATCTTTCTGCTTTACCTTTTGCCCCCATTTCTCAGAGTAAATTTGGCTGGATGCAGCATGCAGTAATTTTCACAGTCTGAACATCATGCTATGTTGACATTCTCCCACCAAATTAATTAGTTCATTTTTAATTCAACTTCATTTACATTCAGCACGGTACAAAGAGGCTTTTTCTCTTCAGCACGTAACACCAGTGGCTTCCAGTGCAACCCCTGACAGAGTTTTTGTTTGCTTTGTTTTGATCTCCCCTGACACCTTATAGTCCTGATCTTTCCTGGCCACCTTCCTATGAGCTCTGTGGTCATCCAAATGTCCATCGTTATGACTTCCTAAGTTCTGCTTACAACAGCCTAGGGCTTCTGCGGTTACAGTTCCTCCACTTCCCTCCTGAAAATTAGTTCCCAAGGCCTGAGAACCACAGGGTCAAGTTTATCACAGCAATGCTGCCCGCAGTCTGTAACAAAGTCTCAAGGTCAGTTACTTGTCTTTCGGCTGTGACCAAAATGTCTGACAGAAACAAGAGAGGGAAGATGTATTGTGGCCCCCGGTTTCAGAAGGGCTCAATCCATCATGGTAAGAAGTCAGCTCAGTCCACACAGTGGGAGCGTGTGGTGGCTCTCACAGCACAGGCCAGGAAGAAGACAGCAAGCTGGAACACATGGCGGCATAGGTTTCAAAGACCCAACCTAGTGACCTACATCTGCAATCCATGCTCCATAGCTTTTAAAATAGAGCCAGGAGCCAGGAGACAAGCATTTCGGGTACAAATCACAGTAGCCCACCTCAATCATTAATGAAGCTTCCTGAATCAGGTGTGCCTAGTTCTGTGACGTAATTGTGTGTTCTAAAACTTCTGAGTATGGATTGCCTTTCTGGGCCTAGTGGAAACAGAATATTCAGGACTTTGAAGGAGAAGAAAATCTTAATGAAAACAAAACTTTAAGGAAAAAAATAAGGGCCTTGGGCCTCCAACTTGACATTAGAAAACAGTATAGGGAATAATCAAAGGGGTTAAAGGGGACAGCACACAGCAGTTGAGCAGTTGCTCAAATGCGTATTTACATTTACTGAATGTGAGAAATCAGAATAAATCACCCTGGGAAGGAAGTTAGGCTGAGAGCAAGATTAAAGGCAGAGTGACAAAGGGACAGGCATGGGACAGGGCAGGGGTGTCCCAGCTCACACTACTGCAAAGAGAATGAGCAAAGCCAGCGTCGCGTGTGGTGACACCCCCCTCAGCTACTCTGGAGAACCCTGATCACATCCAGACATCTATTCCTGCACACAAGGGAGGTGGAGAAAGAAAGGGAAACTGAGGTACTGTTGGGCACACTAGCTTCTCTTTTCTCCTCCACCTCGAATGTCACCAGGACACTTCCCCTGTGGCTCTTCTCCGAGCAGAGATCACTCACTTAGCATCTAGTTGTGTTGAAGTCAATCAGATTCTGAGTCCACAGCAAAGCCAACGTAGCTTGTTTGTCCACGCCGGGGCAGAATGGAGGAAGTTCACATTCAGCACAGGCACAGCAATGTGTCATATCATATTGCCAAGAGCTTGCATCATTTCTAAACTTTCCGGAAGCCTGGATGGACGAGAGGTCATCTGTGTTTATTTTGCGAAGTTTGGCCTACCAGGAAATGTGTGGGTACAAGAGATATTTCGGGCCCCTGAGACTCTAACTTAAGACACTTAAATCCGGCAGCCTGTGCCGTAAGCTTGCGCCTCTAAGTAGGTCTTTGAAAAGAGTGGCAAATTGCAAAGAATGAGAGGTTTCTTGGCTGCACGAACCAAGCCACGTATAAAACCCTGTTGCCAAACAGAGACGAGAACCAGATGGCAAGTCTGAAAACACACAGCACGTATTGACTCTTCTATAAAATACTCATTACTGCCTAATCCAGTAATAGTCATTTCTAGAAGAATTGCATAAACGCTCATGAATCCATTTTAATTAAGGTTGTAAATTGACCTTACCAAAAAAAATCTTTGAACAGAATTTTTCATGTCAAATTGTTTTAAGAATATAATGAAATTTCTTCATCATAGAAGAAAAAAAGATGCATCTGAAAGATGCAATTTTCATCATGTTGAAAGCATATGTACTCATTAGCTGTCCACCAGCAGACTTTCTCCAGCCTCTGGCAGATAGTTAAGGTTATTTTGGTCTTTGTGCCATGAGTAATCTATCAGGTAACTAGAGACCTTACCTGGAAGCAAATGGTCTTTCCGTGTGGGACTGACAAAGAAAATTCTACACACACACACACACACCTCTAGATCCAATACCAAACACATAAGAGTATGGGAAATTCATGGCAGAGAGAATGCCCATAGCCAGTGCTAAGAGTCGGTTGGATGCAGAGGATTGTTCTACCCCCAAAGGCACAGGATTGAGTCAAACACCACCATTCTTTCCTCTTGCAGTTGCCATGACTCGGCCCAGGAGATCCTAAAGGGAGTAGATCAGCATTTTCATCTCCCTAGCAGACAGCACTTCCGTTGCTCTATTCTAGGGAAGATCATTCTGGAAGCCTACAATGGAGTGTTAGGGCCACACTGGCAGACAGTAAGTCAGAAGACTACCTGGAACTGAGGGATACGCATGCATCAACTACAAATGTTTCTCCCTTTCCAGCCTGGGGTTGGATCCTGCTACTTCTAGAAAGTTCTGCCTCAGACACAGATGCACACCACTCCCCAGTTCACATATCTAAGAGCAAGGACCCTCTGCTATTGTCCTTCTCATGACTTGCAAGGACTGCCTCCACCATAAAGACTTCCCTGGTGCAACCAGACTGCTACTCCCAGCAGAAAGAGGCCGATGTCTTAGGCCTAAGCGCCCACCCCATCATTGTGCTGTTTGCCATTCACATTTCTAATGCTCCAAAACCACATGGTTACTTCTCAAACTTTACCTCAAGTTACATACATATCCGTGCATGTGCCTCAGTTCCTCGGGGCAGTTTCTTCTTGGGACTTGCCCCTCCTTGCATATTGGAGTTGAAAACCCATCTTTCCTATCTGCTTTTAATATAATCCTGACTCACAAATGTACTGCCTCTTCTTAAGAAGTATTTTAAATCTTGGAATCTTTGTGTGTGGGACTGTGCATTCTTGCCAAGCCCGTATTCTCCTGTTGCTGGTTAAAGATGTGGCTCAGTGGCTCACTGTGCGCCCCTCCAGCTCTCTCTCTCGCTCTCTCCATCCCTCCCTCCTTCTCCTTCTCTCTCCCTCTCTCTCCCTCTCTTCCTCTCCATCCCTCCCTTCCTCCCTCTCCCTTTCCCTGTCTCCCTCTCTCCCTCTCTCCCTCTCCCTCTCCCTCCCTTTCCCTCTCTCCTCTCCCTTTTCTCTCTCTCCCTGTCCCCTCCCTCTCCTTTTCCTTTTTTCCCTCTCCCCCTCCCTCTCCCCCTGTCTCTCTTTCCCTTCCCCCTCCTCTCTCTCTGTGTACAGGTGTGCATGTGAGCATGGAGGTCATAAATCAGTCTCAGACATCATTCTTCTTTTCCTTCCTGAGGCAGGCCTCCCACCAGCCTGGAGCCTGCTCACTTGGCTAGGCAGGCAGCCAGTCAGCCCAGTGATCTGCCTGTCTGTCTCTACAGTGCAGGTATTACAACTATGCATTACTATTCCTGGCTTCCAGACAGGGATCTTGGGGACGGAACACAGTTCTTCAACTGAGCAGGCTCCCGAGACTTCAAGGGTCCAGAAACTACCACAAAAGAGAGAGGAGGCCTCCGATCTGGAAACACTCTCAATAAAAACGAAATTAAAACTAAGCCTCCCTTGCCTTTGTCAACCTCCATTGCTAGTCATTGTCAACCCTCCAACCAATTAGCATAAATCAGCAAATGGGCAACAACAATATAATAAGAAGAAGTATTTTTGAAAACGTGTTGTTCAAAATACTATTCAAGAGTGACTGAAAAGACTCACCTCTCAGGGATGGGCTGATGACTCCTAAAGCTACCTAAGGGAGAAAGGGTCACTCTGTCTGACTCACAGGTCAAGTATATCACGTCAGTACGGAAATGTCATGGTGACAGGACCTTGAGGCAGATGGTCAGATCAAATCCACAAACAGGAAGAGAGAGCCATGAATTCACGGCTTAGTTCCCTGTCTCTACATGTCGAGCCTAGGTTCCGAGGGAATGGTGCCACCCACAGTGGGCGTGTCTTCCCATTTCATTTAGCCCAATCAAAATAATCTACCACAGACAAGTCCAGAGGCTGGATAAACCTAGGAAATCTCTCTCAGGTGTGCCCAGTGACTTTTCTCTTGCCAGATTCTTGATCCTATGGGGCCAATCATAAGCGCTACACAGAGCAGCTATTTGTGAAAGACACCAGATGTCAACCTGTGGCTTCCGCACATGCGCATACTGCCATGTGCACTTGCACCCACATGCACTCATAAACTCACATACTAGCAAGCACATACATTTGCATACATATACACACGTGTGCAGATAAATGTAAGTCACTCTTAAGCATATATGCTGAGCACGCAAAAGGATGTGAGTTGACTTGTACAAAGCAGTGGAGCCTTTGGGCTTAACGTGCTTCCGGGGAAACAGCTAGAAACTCACTGTGGAGCAACCCGACTCTGCTGCCTTCCACACGTTTGCATCAGGAAGGGTCACGTTCATCAACACGGTTTCCACATCCATTTCTCCATCACACCCATTAGTACCTACATGTTCCAGGAACCACTGTTTGGACCCAGGAACACAGCTAAGGAGGACAATGTCTCCATTCTTGCAAAGACCACAATCTCTTGAGGGAGAAAGATGGTAGACATACAACCAAGTTAATCTCAGATCACAACCAGACTATTGCCTGATTATTCCTGTCTTGAATCCAGTCTTGGGATATTGCCTCAGAAACTGAGCGTGGTGGTACACGCCTGCTGCCACAGCACTCCTGACGAGGGGGCAGGAGGATCAGAAGTTTAAAGTTATCCTTGGCTGTATAGTGAGTTTCAGTTCAGACAGGGTTTTATGAGACCTTGCCTTACAAATAAATTAATTAAAGAAACAAACAAACAAGGCCAGAGAGATGGCTCAGGGGGAAAGGGCACCGGCCACCCAAGCCTATGTGCCTGAGCTTAATCCGTGGATATAGTAATTAACAGTGATTAACGACAGCAGCTGCTTTTGACGGCTGTGAAGGCTCCTCATGGCCAGTTGGTCTTGGGAGAAGTGAGTCTCACTACTGTTCTGTTGAGTGTGTGCTGTGGATGGGATGTTGTTGTGTCCTCCCCAGTCCGCATGCTGGAACCTTCTTCATCACGTGATGGTGCTGGGACGTGATTGGCGCGGAGCTGTGAGACAGAAGTGCCCTTATTAAAGAGAGCTCACAGAGCTTTCTGTTTTTAAACCATATGTACATATACAATACGTATAAACTCTCTGAGAGCGGCATACGTGTTTACAATGTATTTTCATCACATCTTCCCACATTCCCTGTGTACACCTTCGCCCAGGTCCTGCTCCCACCCCAAGCCCCTCCCATCAAGTCTAATTTGTACCGCCCACATACTCATGGGTGTGGTGCCTTCCACTGTTCAACCTCCAGGGGTCACTCCCTTAAGGAAAGCTGGCTCTCCTTCCCTCCGAAGTCATCAACTGCCAATAAATGCTCAGCTAGACCCCTCCCGCTCCGTGCTGGGATGTTGATTGTATATAGTTCCACATGCAGGCAAACATGACTGCCTTGGATTCCGGAGTACTGTCGTGTCCAGAAGACACAGTTTCAGTCTGGTCCTCCGTGACCTCTGACTCATACACTCTTTCTGTTTCCTCTTCCGGTTTCTCTGTGTAGCTCTGGCTGTCTTGAAACTCACTCTGTAGTCCAGACTGGCCTAGAACTCAGAGATCTGCCTGCCTCTGCCTCCCAAATGCCGGGATTAAAGGCGTGCGCCACCACTGCCCGGCGAGGAGTATGTTCTTACGGATGAACACTCCATAGGTGATATCTGCGTCTTCAGCTGTACATAGAGCTTTCCTGAGATTATTCTACAGTGTGAAAGTACAAGAGAAGGCTATCACTCTGCAGTCAGAAGAGGCCGTTGACAGAAGTTGGCCATGTTAGGACCTAATATGGGTCTACATGTGTCACAAAATAAATGTTGTTATAAACCCCTAAATGTATGAACATTGGGTTTTTTGTTTGTTTGTTTTATTTGTGTGTCCGTGTCCATGTTCATGTATATTCTTATGTGTGCATGACACATGTGTGTGCACATGCATGTGGAGACTAGAACGTTGAGCATTAATATCAGATGTTGCTCTTAACCCTATTCCTTTGAGGTGGAGTCACGGAATCTAGAGCTCATGATGGGCTAGCCAGGCTAGCCAACAAGTTTCCGGGAGCCCCCTGCCTCTGCCTGCTAAGCCCTGGAATTAGAGGCACACACTGCAGTGCTCCACTGTTTATGGGTGTCAGGGATCCAAACTCAGGTCCTCATAGCTGTGCCACAAGCCCTTCACTGCCTAAGGCACTTCCTGTCCTTAATTTGCTTGCTTTAGTTTTTTTTCCCTTTGTTTCCGAGAATCTTACGTTTTCAATGAAATTTGATCATATTTATCCCTCCTTCCCTTCTCCTTAACTGACCCCACATTAATCCCAACACACCCCCTCCCAACTTCCTGCCTTGTATTTATTCAGTCATATAATTTTTTTGTTTGATTGACATATAACCCACCAAGTCAAGGTACCTCTATACCTCTATATGCCTGGCTGAGGCTGTCCTCTGGAGCAAGGGAAACCTACTGCAGGAGCACACAGTACTTCACGGCACCCCTCCCCCTCCTACAGTCCTTACACCTGACCCAGCCCCTCCCCCGCATGGTCCACTCAGCTTTGGAGGGGGCAGGGTATAGAAGGCTCCTTTAGAGCTGAGTACTGGTATTCACTGCACAGCACCTTGACCAGTTACAGGCCTCTACACTGGCTGCCGCCCACTTTAAAAACAAAGCTCGCCGCCCCAGAGGAAGTGGCTCAGAGCACCCCGAGGGCAGTCTGACAATGTAGCTTCAGTGGACATTTCTTAAATGAGGGAATGACTTGGTTGCGTCCCAGACAAGGGATAGGGTGAGCACACCAGTATTAGTCAAATATGACCTTTAGGTGGGGGGAATGTTTGGGAGATAAGAAGTGAATTTACAAAAAGATCATCAGTTTCCTCTTTCCATAATGCACTGCAGCCAGAAAACCAGATGTTCCCTTCTCCTCACGCTGTGTCCTTGGCAAGGGAAAGGCTCTTCCACTGTAGAGAAATTCACTCTGATCTTGGAGCGGTCCTTTCAAAGGTATCATTAAACACAAAGGGTGAGCTGGGAGGGAAGACAGTCGACTTTTCCTTTCATAATATAGGTGGGTAAGTAAAAGGCTCAAGAGAAGATGAGAAAATGCTCTTTTAAAATGAGTCAGAGGGGCAGCTGGAGAGATGGCTCAGTAGTCAGCACTGGCTGCTCTTCCAGAGGACTCAGCTTCAATACCTAGAACCAACATGGCGGCTCACAACCATCTCTAACTCCAATATCAGAAGATGTGGTGACTTGTCCTGGTCTCTGTGGTCACCAGGCACAGTGAAGCCAACAGACATACATGTAAGTCATATCCATATATAAAAAAAATTAAGTTAAGAAATAAGAACATGAGGATGAAGCTCAGTAGGTAGTTTGTCTCGAATGTACAATGTCCTGGGTTCGTTCCCCATAATCCTATAACCAGTATTGCATAAACCAAATGTGCTAGTGCATGCCTTTAATCCAAGCCCTTAGGAAGGAGAGGTAGGAAGGCCGTTCTAGATTACAAACTGAATATGAGCCCAGCCTAGGAAATAGGATAGCTTGCATAAAAATGATATGTAAATGACAATTTCCTGGGCAGAAGTTTCAGAATTATTTAGAGTATAAATTTTCTGTTTTTTTAAGGTAGCAGTTATCTATACACTATCCTGTCTTAAAAGCTTGAAAAAGAGAGAGGAGAGAGAGAGAGAGAGAGGAGAACTGACACTTTTAGGGCTCATGTCCGTCATCTGCCTTATGTGCTGAAGCAGGAAGGCCCCATCGCTTGCCGCTAATACCCACAAGCTAGTCACAGAAACACCATTATGCAAGAATCCGAGGAACGCCAATGAAAAGACAGGCTGGTATCCAAAAATAAACAGAAACGGCTTCTTTTGGTCGCAGCCACGTGTACTTTCCACAGCACCTCAGCTCTCCAGTAGATTTTATTTCTATCTAGTTTGTCTTCAGAGCTGGAGAGAAGGAATCCTGGATTTGGCAGGCACTGCTCTTGAAGCCCACACCCGCTGGAGCAACATTATTGGTTCAATCCTTGAGGCCAGTAACACTTGCAGCCCCAGGGAAACCTCAGTTCCAAACTTTTCCATCATCCCACCAGGGAGTTTGGTTTTTGCAAAAGGCTTTGGCTGTTCCAGGCGCTTTTTCTCACTCTTCTCTCTTAAAGCATACTTTGTAGGGTTGGAACATGGTGGAGTTTCTTTCCTCTGTCCTCCTCCAGATGTTTCTGGTTCTCAGGATGCACACCTGTGAAGCTGGGTCACTGGGGAGCTTTATTTACATCAAAGAAGAATGTGTTCTTCACATGCAAATGTTTAAAATGGTCATTTTGTTCCCGAGACTCAATTGCAAGATCTGCTAACCCGCAGTCTTCAGGGACATGAAAACAAAATGTTAAGGTCAAAATCATCTAATCATTAAATGTTTCAAAATGCATGTCCTGGCTCCCTCATACTGTTCTTGGTGTTGAGGAAGAAAAATCTGTTTCAGTTCAGAAAGAAGTGGAGTTGGGGAGGACGGGAAGTTTGGTGAAGCCGTCCCGAAATCTGAAAGATAAATTCATCTATCGAGTCTTGCTTTTCAGCAGACAGGTGATCTCCTTGTTTGGAGGACTGACCGATGATAGATCCAGAGCGCTTGAGGCAATATTTGAAACAAGGTAGGGGCTCAATAGCAGTTCCTTGGATGGAAGACCTTGCCTGACCAAGAAACTCTCAGTTCTGGCTAGCTTACACATTACTGGGAGATGCTTTGCAGGCTGCTCTGGTAGAGAAGACAATCATGGTCTCACCCAAAGCTCTACCCTTCTCACTACCATGTCCACCTGCCCAGTGGGTGGTCCCGTACCCATGTGCACATCTAGAGCACTAATTAGACTAGACGTGGAGAGGTATTTATAACAACTGAGAAAAGAAGACGTGAAGTTGAGAGGGAGGCAGGGTGGAGAGTACTAGGAGGAGCTGGAAAGAGGTGGCAGTAGATGGGTTTAATACTGTATAAATGTGTGTGTGTAATCGTCAATGAGTGAGTATATATATATATATTCTGCGGGTGTTTTGTTGGCATGCATGTGTGTGTGCTATGTGCCTCACGCTTGGTACTCACAGAGGCCATAAGAAACCACTGGATCCCTCAGAACTGCCGTTACAGATGTTGTGGGTGCTAAATACCAAATTCAAGGGCCTTGCCAGAGCAGCAGCTGGTGTCTACTAAGCCTTCTATCAGCCTCACAAAATATTATTCAAAACACAATGATAATTTTTCTACTTTGAGCTACCAAGTCACACTGCACTCTCTTAGAATAAGGCTTAAAATCCCATTTATGACATTTTCTTACATGGACCTCGAAGTCCATGCTTCAGTTTTACCTATCACCAGGTTCCACAAGTGTTTCCACATTTTTAGGCATTTGTTAAAACAACATCCCATGACCTTTCTCGATCGCACTGCTTTAACGAGTGCCCTGTGGGGTCAGTGATGCAGTTCAGCGGGTAGAGTTCTTGCCCAGCACGAGTGAAGCCTGGGGTTTGACCCTGCCCACCCCATCAGCCAGGCATGGTGATCCACACCTGTAATCCCAGCCCTCGAGAGGTAGAGTCAGGAGGGTCAGGAGTTCAAGGTCATCCTCAGCTCCTTATTGAATGGGGGGCCAGCCTGGAACTCAGGGGACGCTCTCAAATCTCATACACTGCTGGTGGGAGCGGAGATGCTCCCTACTCCAGAGACACTGCCACAGTCCTGTTCATTAACACTTGACTAGCAGTTGCTAGGAAGTGGAGTCAGCTCAGGTGTCCATCAACAGATGAATTAACAAGAAAACCTGTGAAACATACCCATACACACGATGGAATATTTTTCAGCTGTAAAGAAAACTGAAATTTACAAGAAAATAGGTGGAACCGGAAACTCTGTACTGCGTGAGCTAAGCCAGTGCACAGAGACAAGAACTGCATGTTCTCTAAGATAAGGGTCCTCCTCACATGAAATCCTCTCTCGCGTTTATGTTTTAGTTTGGAGTATAAGTGAAAGGCGGGAGCCAAGAAAGGGGCTTTGGGGAGAGGCCTGTGGTGGCGGGTTGAATGAGAACGGCTCCCATAGGCTCCTATATTTGAATGCTTAGAAATCCTGGAACTCTGATAGGACTAGAAGGATTGGGAGGTGTGGCCTTATTGATGTAGGTGTGGCCTTGTTGGAGTAGCTGTGTCACCGAGGGTTAGCTTTGAGGTACTAAAGGGCCATGATAGACCCTGGAGCTCTTTCCCTCTCCCTCCCCCTCCCCCCTCCTCTCTGTCCCCCTCCCCCTCTTCCTCTCCTTCCCCCCTCCTCTCCCTCCCCCTCTCCCTCTTTCCCCCCTCCCTCCCCCTCCTTCCCCCTCCCTCTCTCTTCTCCCTTCCCTCCCTCTCTCGTTCTTCCTCTCCCTCTCCATCTTCCTTTCCCTCCCCCTCCCCCTCCCCCTCCTCCTCTCCCTACCCCTCTCCCTCTCCCTCTCCCCCTCCCTTTATCCTTCTTCCTCCCTCTTCCTTTCCCTCTCCCTCTCCCTCTTTCCCCCCTCCCCCTCCTCCTCTCCCGCCCCCTCTCCCTCCCCCTCTCCCCCTCCCTCTATCCCTCTTCCTCCCTCTCCCTTTCCCTCTCCCTTTCCCCCTCCCCCTCCTTCCCCCTCCCTCTCTCTTCTCCCTCCCCCTCCCCCTTTCCTTCTTCCTCTCCTTCTCCATCTTCCTTTCCCTCCCTCTCCCCCTCTCCCTCTCCCCCTCCCTCTATCCCTCTTCCTGCCTCTCCCTTTCCCTCTCCCTCTTCCTCTTTCCCCCCTCCCCCTCCTTCCCCCTCCCTCTCTCTTCTCCCTCCCCCTCCCCCTCTCCTTCTTCCTCTCCCTCTCCATCTTCCTTTCTCTCCCCCTCCCCCTCCTCCTCTCCCTCCCCCTCTCCTTTTCCCTCTCCCCCCTCCCTCTATCTCTCTTCTTCCCTCTCCCTCTCCCTCCCTCTCCCTCTTCCCCCACTTCCCTCCCCCTCCTTCCCCCTCCCTCTCTCTTCTCCTTCCCCCTCCCCTCTCCCTGCCCCTCCCTCTCTCTTCTCCCCCTTCCCCCAGCCTTAGGCCCATGGACCAGCTCTCGGCTCCAGCACCTGTCTGATTCTTACCATGATGGTAATGCAGTAACCCTCTGAAACTGTAAGCAAGCCCCCAATTAAATACTTTTTTCAAATTGTTTATCAGCATTGCCTTGGTCTCTTCCTAGGAATAGAATAGAAACTAAGACACATGTTGAGGGAGCCTGGAGGATAGGTGGGAAGAAGGACTATGCAATGCTGTCTTATGGACATGACATGGCTACCATAACCATTAATTCACAGCACCTGCGGTTACCTACATAACATCCATGCAAGATCAAGTCAGTCAAAATTACAGCACAATGGGGGAGGAGCTAAGGAAGCCCCACCCCGAACAGAAGCGGCTAGCAGTTTTTAGCTACTTGGGGGTAGAAGTAGCTAAAACCCGCCTCTTTGGAGGCGTGGCTATGTGTAAGTTGCACATGTCCCGGTGGATGGCCACACACTCACACACACATGACCAGCACAAGTGGACTTAGGGGGGTTTAGAGAAAGGAAAGAGAGAAAGAGGACAAGAATGGGAAGACATGTTGGAAATGATAAATGAAGCAACTTACAAAGAAGGAAAGAAAAATTAAAAGCACACGCTCGCGTCCAGAAGTGAGACACAGTGTAGACAGCCCTATAGACGACTTATATCCCAATGGAAGAGTGAGCAGGGCAATGGAAGCAGATGACTAGAGCTTGAGAGATCACTGTGGCTTAATAAAATCAGAAAACAAGAGGTGTATTGAGAGCCATGGAGGTAATCTGAAAAGGGAACGGAGCTAAACCATTGTGTAAGTAGAGGCAAACCCTGTTGCAGGGCAAGAAAGAGCAGAAAGATGCCAAGGAGAGAAGAGAGGATTCCACTAACAAGGACAAGGATGCCAGTGCCACCCAACTGAACAGCTTCCTGTGGTGTCTCCAGATGCAAACATCTGGGAAGCTCTAGAACTTCAAGACCGAAGCTCAGGCCACAGCACATTTTCCAGGGTGATAGGTGCATGTATTCATGAAGACGGATAAGGTTACGTGGAGAGTATGTGCAGAGGAAGGACGAGGTCAGACATGGAAAGTGGTAAGTTATACAGAAGAGCAAAAGAGAGTTATCAGAAAAGAGAGTAAGCAGGATCAGCCAGGTCCCGGGGATGCCAGGAAACTGCAGAGGAAACCAGAAAGGCAGGCAAGCATGGGCACTGCCAGGTGCTCTGAAGAGGCAAGAAAACTGCCTAACCAGAGGTTTAGCTACTGACAGGCAGCTTGTGATGCAGAGGAGGGGAGTCTGTGGCCTTGAGAAGGGCAGTTAGAGACCAGGGTAAGGAACCTGACAGATGCCACTTAGTGACAGGGATGTGGACAGTTGGTGACCAGGATTAACCCCCTGGTTGAGATTAATGACCATGATGGGCACGATAGTTTCCAGGTAAAAGACATATAAATATAGGATTGAGGGAAAGTTGGTTGTAGTTAGTAGAGACAGCAAGTTGGGAAGCCAATGAGAAGGTGGACAGCCTCCATCACATTGGCCCTGTGTGGTACATAAGTGAGTCGGTGAGTGAATATGGCGGGAAGATGTCTCGGCATAAAAGAGACTTGACATACTGAAAGAAGAAAGAACTAGGGTAGATGTAGAAGTTGAAGTATAAAACAGAGGGTATCCTGGCTAGTTTTATGTCAACTTGACACAAGCTAGCATTGTCAGAGAAGAGGGAACCTCAATTGAGAAAATGCCTCTGTAAGATCTGGCTATATGGCATGGGTCTTCATTAGTGATCATGGGGGACGGCCCAGCCCATTGTGGGTGATGCCATCCCTGGGCTGACAGGCTCCATAAGAAAGCAGTCTGAACAAGCCTTGTGAATAAGCCAGTAAGCAGCCCCCTCCATGACCTGTGCATCAGCTGCTGCCTCCAGGTTCCAGACCTGTTTGAGTTCAGTCCTGACTTCCTTCAGTGATAAACAGTGATATGGACGTATAAGCCAAACAAACCTTTTCCTCCTCAACTTGCTTTTGATTGCGATGTTTCTTCACAGCGATAGTATTTCCAAGACAGAAGAATTGTTGTTGGAAGGAAAGGCCCAAGGAAGCCTGAATCAGCAGGGCTACTCATGGTAAATCCCATGTAGGGACAGCAAGGAGGTAGAGGGCTAGGGAGGACATTAATATACTCTTATCTGTGGCTTGTGTGAATCAGGCAAAAACCATCTGAGACGTGCAAACACCAAGGAATAAAGTGGAGGAAAGCTCTCAAGACAGATGGAGATGGGAGGAAGATGACAGGGAAGCTAGAGCCCTCAGTGCAGTTCTCTTGGGTGAAGGGACAGTAACGGACACACCCTTTCACAAGGAAAGGTGTGCTTCTCCAGATCTCCACATAGGAAGCATAGGACCGGAAGGCCACTGTGAGTAGGAGGGCTTATCTAGAAGTTTTGATGGAAAGATGAAGTTCCAGAAAGTTCTGGGGATACAGCTCAGTCAGTAGAGTGCTGGTCTACCCTGCATGAGGCCCTAGGTCTACTCTCTAGCACTCTATCTACTGGGTGTTACCATAGGCACATGTGTGGTCCTAGTACCCAGAAGGCAGAGACAGAAGGATCAGAAGATCAAGGTCATCTTGGTGCCTTAATTAGGGTTTCTATTGCTGCAACAAAATACCATGACCAAAAAGGAAATTTGGGGGATTGGAAATGGTTTATTTGTCTTATACTTCTATATTATCATCTGGGGCCAATAGGACAGGAACTCAAACTGGGCAGGAACCAGGAGGAAGGAGCCAATACAGAAGCCATGGAGGGATACTGCTTACTGGCTTGTTCCCTATGGCTTTTTCAGCCTCCTTTTTTATAGAACCCAGAACCACCAGCCCAGGGGTGACCCCACTCATGATGGACTGGGACCTCTCTCATCAACCACTGACTAAGAAAATGACTTACAGCCTGGCCTTATGGTGGCATATTTTCAACTAAGGTTCCTTCATTTCTGATAACTCTAGCTTGTTTTGAGTTGACATAAGACTAGCCAACACACTTCACTATAGACAGTGAGTTCACAACCGGCCTGTGCTAAATGTGACCCTGTCTCAAAACACAACACAACCCAACAACAGCAAAGATCAAAGCTAAAGGGAAACACCATGTTCTGGAGTGAACCAGGAGTCAGGGAAGTGGAGACAGTGTTCGGAGGACTGTGATAGGTAGGGTGTTTGCTTCTCAAAGGAAATGTGGGTCTGACCAGGACAGGTAGGGAATCAGGGACATGGGGAAGAGCAAAGGAACTCTAAAATCAGCAGTGATCCAGGAAGGCCACACGGCAGAGGAGTACATAGATGGCCCCACGACACAGTCCAGAAGTCATCTCACAGCCCAAGAAACTGTCACGAAGGAGGAAGAGTGTCCTATACAAATGTCTTAAGAGAGACCTGACTCATCACTTAAGGCCCGAGGGGTTCAGTGGCCTCTGGGGCCTTCCAGGCAGACATTTTATGCCTCTGGACTGGGGGACTCAGGTTTTTTTGGAAGGAATGAGCTCATATAAGAGCTGTACATTATCTGCATAACTCGAGCCTTGGGAGGTAAGATGAGATAGGACGTTCCATCTTCTCTTCACAGAAGGTTAAAGTTTACTAGATTCAGTGGCTCTAGCTGGGCCTTTGTTAAGGAATGGTAGAAGTTCATTTTCTAACAGGACGGTCAACCTCCTTGTTATGAGACAATCAACCTTTAGTGACTTCAAAACCATAGATTTTAATGATAAACTACTCTCAAATCAGTCCAGAGCCTAGGTCCTTCTTTATCACATATGAAAGCAAGCAGAGATGAAGATGTCATAGAGAAACGGTTCCAGAGTCCTTTCAGCTGTCACAGTGATGGAGGAACCCTGGCGACATTTGTTAAGTGTCCAACAACATCTGTGAGAGTCCCGAGCTCAGGGGACTCCTCCTCCTGCTGCTCCTCCGGGGGACCCTGAGGGAACAACATGAAGAACAGTCCCCAAGATGACACCCAACAATCTTCACGCCTGGGTGCTCTGAGCTCACACTGTATGCTAAAACTGGTCTGGTTGACCAGAAGGATATGACAGAAGTCATGATCATCACGTCCCAGATGGATTTTTGAAAGATCGCTACTATCTTGCTCACTGTCCGTATGTCACCTGCACTGGGGACATCCCTGTCACAAGCAGTCCTATGGAAAGGTCCCTGGGAAGGGAGTGAAGTCCCTCTCAACAGCCACCTCCATGAGCTTTGGGAGAAACCCACCAGCTTCAGTCACAGCTCCAGAGACCTCACTGCACACAGCTTGACCGTGACCTCAGGAGAGACCTTTAGTCAGCCCAGCCACCCTGCGTTCGCAGCCCTCAGACACGGGGACGTTTGTTTGCAGCTGCTAATCTGGGGGCGGGAGGATTTCTTACGAAACAGTAGATGATCGATCTGAACAATTAACTCCTAGCTCAGCTTCATTATCTGTCCTTCTGTCCGTCTGGACTTGCTAGCCGGGCCTGATGGGCTGAGCCCAGAAACTTCTAACTAGAGTTATAGGAGCAATAACTCAGAATATGACACAACGAAATTCATATCTACATAAGAGAAAGAGGAAGAAAAATGCTTTGGGGAGGAAATGAGAAGATAATGGAGGAGAAGAAAGAAACCAATGTTCAAGTAGTTACGTCCCAGCCAGGTGTGTGAGCACACATCTGCCATCCCAGACATCAGAAGGAAGACAGGAAGATCACAAGTTCCAGGTCAGCCTGGGCTATGTCACAAGATCCTGTCAGAAGGAGAGGAAAGGGAGTAGGGGAAAGGTTAGAAGGAAAATATGCTGCATACCACTCCTTGCAAACACTGCCTCGGCATGTTGTCGCGCGATGTTCTTTGTCTCTGTCTGACATGGCCATCTTCCATTGTATATGGGAGTGAGCAGTGACACTGTTCTAGGGGCCCAATCTGATGACGATGTTGCTGAGGCAAAACTTCATCTTAACGGATGCATTAACTGCATTGATCCCATATGTAAATCACATCACTTTCCTGTGTGTGTGTGTTATGTATAGCATGTGTATAGTATATGTGTGTATGGTATGTGTAGTGAGGGTATGTGTGGTGTGTGTGTGTGTGATTTGTATGGTATGTGTGTGTATGAGTGTGTGTGTGGTGTGCAGTGTGCGGTGTGTGGTATGTGGTGTGTATATATTGTGTGTGTGTGATATATGTATATGTGTGGTGTGTGGTGTGTGTGGTATGTGTGTGTGTGTGTGTGGTGTAGTGCATAAAGTGTGTGTGTGGTGTGTATATGTGTGGTGTGTGTGGTGTGTATGTTGTGTGTATGTATGTTGTGTGTATGTGTGTATTGTGTGGAGTGCACATATGTATGTATATGTGTGTGATGTGAATATATGTGTGTGGTGTGTGTAGTGTGTATGTATGTGTGTGGTATGTATGGTGTATATGGTATGTGTGGTATGTTTGGTATATGTGGTGCATGGTATATATATGTGATGTATGTGTGTGTTGTGTATAGTATATGTGTGGTGTGTGTAGTGTGTATGTATGTGTGTGTGGTATGTATGGTGTATGTGGTATGTGTGGTATGTGTGGTATATGTGGTGCATGGTATATATGATATGTGATGTATGTGTGTGTGTTGTATATAGTATATGTATGGTGTGGGGGGGCCTATGCATGGTATGTGTGGTTTGTGTGGTGTATATAGTGTGTATGGTGTGTATGTGTGTGTGGTATATGGTGTGTGTAGTGTATATGGTGTGTGTATATGTGTATATAGTGTGTATGGTGTGTATGTGTGTGCTGTGTGTAGTGTATATGGTATTGTGTATGGTGTGTAGTGTGTATGGTATATATGGTGTGCATAGTGTATACTGTGTATGGTGTGTGTGTGTATGTAGTGTGTATGGTATATATGGTATGCATAGTATGTACTGTGTATGGTGTGTGTGTGTGTGTGGCATATGGTGTGTGTGTGTGTGTGGCATATGGTGTGTGTGTGTGATGTGTGGTGTGTGCCAGGTGCCTGCAGGTGGGTCTGGGGAATTGAACTTGGGTCATCACAGTAACAAATGGTCATCATGCCACCCCT
The DNA here is from genome assembly GCF_947179515.1 of Apodemus sylvaticus. Lineage (NCBI taxonomy): Eukaryota > Metazoa > Chordata > Mammalia > Rodentia > Muridae > Apodemus > Apodemus sylvaticus. Next base: position 142,023,397 of record NC_067475.1, read on the forward strand.
AAAATTGTTCTTAATACAAACTTGTTAGAGGTGGAGGAAGATGCTGTAATAGATCAGTGAACAACTAAAGAAAAACATTTGTGATGTAGAGAGATGAGGAGAGACCTCCCAAAAGTTGAAAATTCTGTCTTGTTCTCATGATATCATAATTCATTTACATGCAGCTACAACAGGAAACACTGGGTTTAGCTGGGCCTGGGCACTCACCCCTGTGATCCCGCACTTAGGGGGCTGTAGTAGGAAAATTTCTGCTAAGAGTGAGCCCTAGGCCAGTGCACCTAGAGTGTGAGATCTCAAGAAAGCAAAGTACAAAAGAACAAAAAACTCAGGAAACCCCCTAAGCTGAGCCTGCGTCACGATTTAGAGACTCGAACCCTGTTCCGCCCTTCTCTCTTGTGATCACCCAGGAATTACTGAAGTATTATAACTGCATGTGCTCAGCCACAGATGTGACACCTATATCAGCAACCCTTGCCCCCAGAGGCTCAGGGAACACCTCGGAGAAGGGGACAGAAAGAACCTAAGAGCCAGAGGATGGGGAGGTAGGTATGCTGTGGGATTCCATCTTTTGAACATGACATACATGGCTATCATGTCACGAATGCACAGCAGCTGGGGTTTCCTGCATAAAATCAAACCAGTTAAAAATTTCTGCAGGCATAGGGGAGGGGTTACTGAAGCCCCACCCCTAGCCAAGGAGCCATTTGATGCCTGCAGGTAGCCGATGGCTACTAGAGAAAGGAGAGTCACTTTCCTTTGGGAATTTGAGCACTGGTAGATTGCCCAGACCTCAGGGAATAACCCTACTTCATACATAAACAGGCAGCTCTACTTAGACACAGTATATTAATGTTAATATTAATAATGATGATTATATGAAGGCTGGATGAAGATGTGTTTTGGCATCTTGGAGAAGTGGAGAAAGGGGGTGGGGATGTGGATACAATCAAGCTACATTGTATACATGTATGAAAAAAAAGGATTTCTGTGTAGCCCTTGCTGTTCTGGAACTCACTTTGTAGAGCAGACCGGTCTCAAACTCAAAGAGATACTCCTGCCTCTGCCTCCCAGGTGCTGGGATTAAAGGTGCGTGCCACTACCACCCAGCAAAAATGGTAAAGAATAAATGAAAATATTTTCCAAAAGCTGCAAACCTTCAGAGTTTCTTTTAGAGTGCAGTGGAAAAGCATGAGGCCAGAACTTTGTGAGAGCGATGTTTCTGCTGCCACCACCTACACTGCATGGACTTGCGACGGTGCTGATAACTCACACAGTAGGCAAGAAATGCTTCTTCTAATCAAGTCGCAGAGAAGCTTCAGAGGACACAACTGTGCGTATCAGCATCCAAAACGGTGCGTATATTTACAACCGTGTTCCCAGGGCTGCGAGATGGATGTTGACCATGTGATGGCCACGTGCAGTAGCACGCACCTGTCACTTTAGCACTCGGGAGACAGAGACAGGAGGCTGAGATGTTTTAGACCGTCCTCCACTGCATACCAAGTCTACACAGTGAGTTTTAGGCGAGCTTGCGATCTATAAGACCTTTCCTTAAATATGAGAAAAGAAGGTGACCTCACAGCTGAGTAACGTCGAATTGATATTGGCCTTCGTCAGAGAACTAAAGTTTATCTTAGTAAAGGAACACATGAACTGGAGCACTTGAGGCCAGTGTGAGCCAGCACTTGTATTACTTTATACCATTAAGAATGAAATTCGGGTCTAGGGAGATGGCTGAGTGGTGAAGTGTTTTCTGCACGGTATGAAGACCTGAGTTTGGATCCACAATAGACAGCACTCAAAAAGGCTGGGTGCCGTAGCGTGCCCCTGTAACCCTGCCCCTGCATCCCACCCCAACAGGCAGAGGTAGATCTCGAAGGCTTGACGACCAGTGGCTTTAGACTATTCAGCACACTCGGGTTCAAGGAGAGACCACATAGCCAAATAGTAAGGTAGAGAGGAATAAAGTCACCTTCTCGCCTCCGCATGTGCACACCCGAGAGCACACCACCTACATGCAAACGTATAAAAATGCCTTTTTTTTTTTTCCAGTTTTCACACTGACATTCCTGTGCTTTGCTTGACGGGATGCTTGCTTCACACAAACAGTCTTGTGTTCCGGCTCTGGCAACAGAAAATAGTTATGATACTGCGCAAGTGGACTCTCTGCGCCAAGGAAGTGGGGGCAGGAGAACAGAAAGTCAAGGCTAGCCTCATAGTGCTTTGAAGTCCAGGCCGGAGTGCATGAGACTCTTAGTTTCTTCTTCTATTGCTTTGATCGAATACAGCGACCCTGCCCACCTGCCACATGAAAACAAAACAAAACAAACCTTAAGAAGGAATGGGCTTATTTTGGCACACAGTTCAAGGTACGGTCAGTCCATCATGGTAGAGCAGGAACCTGAAAGAGCTGGTCACCACGTAATGCCTATGATGGAGAAGCAGGGAGTCATGAATGCACACTCACCTCACTTTCAGCTCAGGGTCTCTGTCCAGAAGGTGTTCTTGCCCACAGTTAAGATGAGCCTTCCCTCATCGATTCATGGAATCAGCATAACCCCCTATAGGCATGCCCAGAGACCCACCGCCTAAGGGGCTATAGGTCCCACAGAGCACTGACCACCACAGACCCTGTCTCACATGACTAAGTAGACATTCTTTTTAACCTTGTTTGACAGTTATCTATTTATTGTACACAAATCTGTGTACGTGTGCATGTGGAATCGGAGGAGAAGGGACAGAAGTCAGTTTTCTCCTTCCAGCCTTGAACTCAGGTAACCAGGCTTGGTGGTAAGTGCCGTTGCCCACTGAGCCATCTTACTGACCCAAATGGGCCAATTCTATGGGCTTGGGTCTTCTCCAAGCTCCCTTTACTGCTAGGCTGAAATGACTCATAGACAACAGGGATGGGAAACTCTTCCGGGATCAGTTTGCATGCCTTTGACAATAATGTGCAAGGACACAGGAGAGCCACGGATTCCCATGTCCAAAGCAATCTGAGATACCCTGTGCAAGCATTCTGGGTAGGGCAAGCATCTCATGAGCTCCAAACCAGGAACTGACTGTGGGTGGCCATGTTCACTGAAGAAACCACACCATGAGAGATGTTCACATTATTGGCAAAACTAGACAAGGAGAGCCACTGTCCGGCCAAAACTCAGGGACATGAAAATCTCTCGTTAGCTGTGGAGGCAGATCAAACTTGCCATAGGAAACACAGCTTTTAAGGAGATGGCTGCTATTAAAAGACCCATCTGTGGCTCAGCGATAATGACATAAAAGCTAAAGTGTTATTTCCTGGTCTTCATTACATCTTAACTGTCACTGAAACTAAGTAATGGGAAAATTATATTTGTATGTGCAAAGTAACCGTAAATTATCCATTCATTGCGAAAGCACTTCATCCCTTATCTATTCCAATGTAATTACAGCCTTGCTCCCTAGATGCAGAGGAAGGAATGTGGGCTGATAAAAACTCCAGTTAAGTAAGGATCCCTTTTTGTTTTGAGGGGGTCTGGAATTGGGGTCTTTTATTCCCTCCCACCTCCCCAGATACTTTACCCTTAAACTGGACAAAACAAGCGTGTCCCAGTGATATAAGATTTCTTTCCGAGCAAATAAATAACTCTAGCTAAACCTAGTCTCCACTCTTCTCACGAAAATCAGTGAAAAAATTTGTATGGCAAACTGTTTAACATAGACAGATTAGTAAAACAGTACTCAACCTAGTTTAACTGTAATTCCATTTTGTTGTTTGAGACAAGATTTTGCGTATCCTAGACTGCCCTCAAACTCACTATGCACCCGAGAATGACCTTTGAACTTCTGATCTTGCCTCTGCCTCCCAAGGATTGGCACCGCAGGTAGCACCACTGTGCTAGGTTTACCAGGTACTAGGGATGAAACCCAGGTCTTTGGGCATGTGAAGCAAGCACTTTACCTACTGAGATGCATTCTCAGACCCTACAATTGCCCTTTTAAAAGTACAGTATAAATATATACCTTTCCCCTATGTGCCGTATGCGCAAATAATTTCTACTTGATTCTCAACTCCATGAGGATAGTGATTTAGACTGTCTATTATTTCCATAGTCCTTAAGTGTAAAACAGTTCCTAGCACTTAGGAAGCATGTAGTATAGCCGGTGATGTTCACTTACTTCGTATCTGGAGATGCTGGCTGTATAAAACAAAAGTGGAAGAGTAGAAGTGTCTGCTATCAGGGTGATATGCGCTAGAAAGTAAAAAGAAACAAATAACTAAACAAAGAATATATACTCTGAAGCACAAGCCATGCGAGTAATGGGTGTTAGGGGCTACCCGAGACTGAGAGCAGAAGCCGTGTGCTCTCACCCAGTGGCCCTGGAGGATGAGAGGTTTCTTTCCCTAGTTGCTACAAATGTCTGACAGGAGCTCCCAACTGGATCTTAGCTAGGAGTTTTCTTGATGGAAGTGAACTCCCTCACCCAAGCCTTCCCCGTGGCTGAAGGAAGCGTGCATGCGTGAAGTTAGCTCAGACTGGTGTAGATCTCTCTTGCTTCAACCGGAACGACTCCCCAGAACGACTCTGAGGACGTCCTCGCCCCGCCCCCCCCAGCTCCATAGCGGCTGTGCACGCCAAGCCGCCACTCTGATCGCAGCTGCAGACGGGACTTGTTCAGGGAACAAGTGAAGCTCTAGAGAGGGATTTGGCCTTGGTGACGACGGTGGCACATGCCTTTAATCCCAGGACTCGGGAGGCAGAGATAGGTAAATCTCTGTGAGTTCGAGGCCAGCCTTGTCTATAAACAGAGTTCCGGGACAGTCAGGGCTAAACATAGAAACCTTGTTGTGAAAAAAAAAGAAAAGAAAAGAAAAAAAGAAACAACAACAACAACAAAAAGTGAAGGGGGGTGGGCAGAGGTTGGAGCAGCAACAATTCTTAAAGCCATAGAACCACATAAATGGTACCTGAAGTAGAAAGATTCTCAAGAGGCCCAGGAGTGAAGGTTCAGAGCCCCTCTGACATTTCAAATGCTGGGAGTTTATAAAGAAGATGGAAAAGATGCAGCCACGGAAACGGGGCTATTGGCTACGAGTCCTTGTGTTTTATAAAAAGATAGAGAGAAGGAATATGTTTGGCGGAGGTGCGGTAAGGAGTGGGGGAAGCGAGTGCCTCTGTGGGCCCATGCTGAGCCATCCCTTCGCCCTGAGCGACCAGCCACACCGTCCTGTAATAGTATAGGGTTTACTCAGGACATGGGGAGGGGAGTTGAGAGGGTAGTAAAGACAAGAGAAAGGCAGAGAGAGAGCGAGAGCAAGAGCGAGAGCGAGAGAGAGAGAGAGAGAGAGAGAGAGAGAGAGAGAGAGAGAGAGTAGAGGCTGGCCATGAGCTCGTGGAGGGGGAGGAGGGAATGGAATGGGGAGAGGAGGAGCAGGAGCACGAGGACAGAGAGGGAGCAAGACAGAGAGAGGAGGGGCGAGCAACCCCTTTTACAGCGAGCCAGGCACACCTGGCTGTTGCCAGGTAACCGTGGGGCGGAGCCTAGACAAAATGCTACAAAGCATTCCTGATAGCCACAAAGGAAGCCGCCCAGAGGGAGGGTAAAATGAACTAGGTCAAAGGCTGCCTGCCTTTAAGTGGAGAGACTGTGACCCGTTGAGAGGCCGCCATATAAAGGTCACTGGGGATGACCGGGGTTCTAGCAGACGACAAGAGAACACACTAGACAAGTCTAACACTCTCATGAGAAAGAATGTCTAAGACACCGACCCAGCAGAGAGCTTTTCCTTCCTCCATTTTTGAGCTCCTGGTTACTGTTTCCTGAGCTTGGAATAATGCCAGGCACGCGACTGAGTCCAGTACAGTGGAAGAATGAAATATCTGGCACCATTTCTGTTAGGTACAGAGGCATCATTGGCTTAACTATATGGAATTTTAAACAGGAAAAGAGATTATAGACACACAGATGTGTGTGCACATGTACACACGTGTACACACACACACACACACACACGGCCTCTTTTGACAGTACAGCATGTCGCTGGCACACAACACACAACAGGGGCTGGGACTAAAACCCATCTTCATTTTAACTAAGCTATCATGATATATGAATGAAGCTTTTGCTTTATGTAGCCTTATAAACCTAGTTCTCTACCTTCAGTTCCAGGTAGAGAAAAATTGGTGTGAAAAAAAATTTTGTGATATAAAAATAAATATTCCTGGAAGCTATCAGTGAATTCTCCTGCTTCTGCCTAGACTGCAATGAGAAAGGCATCCGATGAGGATTTATTTACGTGTCTTTTTGTTCAGTGTTGGGAACGAGACCCCTGAAGGCCTACTGGGTGCAACTGAACTATACCCAATGCCTCACAAGTTGACTTTTAAACTATGACTTCACTGGAAAAAACATTGACCGTGCAGGTCACAATGAGCATCCTCGCTGCATTGCGGCAACACTGAATAGAGCAGCACAGGATTTGGATTTTACTCTGGTTTCAAGCAGAAGGTTCACTCGCTTTCCGGCTCCTTTTCAGTTCAGTCTTTAATGGAGCCACGGGCAGCAGCAGCAGCAGCAGCATTGTTGGAACGCATTTCTATCCCGGAACTGAAACCACAGCCTTACACAAGCCAAACACACTCCAGAACCATGTCTTCGGACTACTTTTAAAAAAGAAATGTAGACAATGCAATGTGAGTTATATTTTCAGTCCCTTGTACTCAAAAGGATCTAGTTTATTTCCAAAGAGTCCAAGTATCGTACATCAAAAAGCAGACAGCTAAAAAAAAATGCAGCATTGTGAAATTTCCTAATTTGTTTTTTAAGAGTCAGATTTTTTTAATGTCATACTCAGAAAAATACTACTCATGGGTAACATCACTAAACTAGCCTTTGGCAGAAACATCAAAAACCAACTGACAAGTACAGAAGCGTTAGAGTAGATGAATAATTTTATTCTGGTTTATTCATCTATACCACTGGTGGAGTCACTAAAAGCACAAGTACAATTTACTTGTCTCTTTCACTAATATGTTTTTTTTTCCAAGTGTAAGATCCTCTCAAAGAAAACAAAATGTCAGCCATATGCAGTTTGGTTGTGGTAAGAATGAGCAGGCATGAGGTGAGCCTCATTATTTTTAGTCTATAGGACCAAGCTAAAGAGAAAAAAAGCCCATCTCTGGTGTAGATCATGCAGCCCTTAAAGCTTGCTTTGAAGAAAAAGAGTTTTAGAAATGTTTGGATATTAAATAGAGTTTATTTTAAATAAGAAAAAGACTTCTTCCACAATCACCAATGGAGTAATTGATTTAAGTAATGATTTTGGGGGGTGGGGGGAGCTCACAGGATAAAAGGTGTTAGGAAACAAGATATTGATTTGACTTCAGAAAAGCAATCCATGGGTAGCCTATTACAAAAGGAAATAATACTGTAACAACATCAGAGTACAGAAGATTCACCCATTCAAACCCATACATACATTCTTCTCTAAAACTTGTGTTTCTCATGCATCAAAACCTGATAGAATTTTCAAACCAACCAGGTAATTCTAGTTTGTTATCTCTTAACCACTTAAACACTGAACAACATCCTATAGTAATGGATACAGCGTCGATACAGCATACAGTAATAGATATTGATTCATTTGTTTCCCCAGCCAGTTTGCTACCTCTATAGATAATATTCTGAAATAAACATCATTGTAAGTCTGACACATGGGCTGATTCTTGGCCTTTAAATACCATTTATATTAATACATACTAACATATATTAAATAGATATTTACATATTAAAAGATTGCTTTTCAAGAGCTGGAGAACTGAGGCATCGGGTAAGAGTACTTGATGCGCAAACATGAGGACCTGAGTTTAGCTTCTCCATGACTCACATAAAAAGCAGGGCATGTCCAGGAAAGCCTACAGCCCCTTGGGGGGATGGATACAGACAAAAAGATCCCAGGAGTCACTGCCGGTCAGCCTGGTTGAAAGTTCAGGAAGAGACGGTCTGAAGGGAATGAAGTGGAGAGTTATCCAGCAGGACATCGGGGTCCTCTTCCAGACTCCTTGGACACACACACACACACACAAACACACTCTCACGCACATGCACACATATTACGCACAAACACTTTTTTAAAAAAATTTCTTTTCCAAACGGCTGACAGCACCACACGCGTTTCTAATAGAATTGTGCAATGATTCTGGTTCCCCAATGTCATTCTCACCAACAGTGAATGTTATTGCTCAATGTCTCTTCCACTTGGGGGGACGAGTCAACCTCAGGGTACTGTGTCTTGGAACTGGGAGGTGCCATAGATCCTTCTTCCCCTTGGCTGCCTATCTCTTATGTCTTGCAGGCCTGAGTCCACATTCTTCCTGTATGCCTTGGTTGGCAAAGCTAAGCATATGTTTTCTCTCGGTTGCGTTTGGCTTTCATAGTCTTTGTCTGTCTTTCCCACTTCTTATCTATTTTTCTTCTTTCTGTTTAAAGAACTCTAGTACCATGGGGGTGTATTACAGGATACATTTTGTCTTCTGATAAAGTTTTCCTCAAATAGATTAGTTTTGAAGTTAGCCTTGTTGATGGTACTTTTGCCCGTAAAACTATTTAGCCTTTAGGTATATATGTTTATATTTAATAAACTGCATCACCTAGGGACTTCCTTAGTAAAGAATGGTTCAATTTTTGCATTACTCATACCCAAGGAAAGATTATTTTACAGTTTTTTAATATAAGTACTTGGTGTTTTTGTCAAACTCACTGCAGTATATTTTGAATTTTTACTTTTATAAGCACTTATTGAGGCACGGCTAGCACACATCCCATAAAGACTTCTGGGCAAATGTGGAGTGGAATGTTTCTAGCAGGGTTTTGTAGATGCATGTTCATCTCCCACCGTCCTGTTTAAAGCATCTCCGACATCCCACAGTGGTTCCTCAGGACACTAGCATCCCTGACATCCCACAGTGGTCCCTCAGGACACTAGCTAGCATCTCCTCCATCCCACAGTGGTTCCTTAGGACACCTCTCGTTGCAGCTCTGCTTTCCGACAATAGCCTTTTCTAAATATTTTGTATGCAACTTAATATGACTTTTGCTTATCTAGCTTTTTTTTTTAGATTAATGTTTTAAGGTTGTATTTGTTTTCTGATATCATCACGACATATTCTCTTAACTGGGTGGCTTAAACAACTGAAGCATACTGTGTGATTCTCTGGAAGACAGAGGCCACACCTTGGGTGTCCCTGGGTGACATTCCCTGAAAGCCTGTGGGAGGATATTTCCTCTCCTCTTCCATCTTACTAGCTGTGCACACCTTTGCCATTTCTGTGAGTCTCGGTGAGGAACTGTTCATATTGACGTGACCCACAGGCATGTCCGTGGGTGGTTGTTTTATCACGTGGGGAGACCCAACCTAAAAGTGGGCGACACTATTCTCCAAATTTGGGTCATGAACTGCATAAGAGTACAGTGCCGGCTGAGCGAAAGCAAGAATGCGTTCCCTCTCCCAGCCCTGGACTGTGGGCACATCAGCCATGGTCACGATGCCACGATGAACCGCATCCTGAACTTGTGAGCCGAAGCAAACCTTTCCTCCTCCCTTAAGTTGCTTTTGTCCGGGAATTCTCTGGTGTTTCTTTATCTGTGTCTAGTTTACCCGTGTGGGTTTCCGTACACCTAACGTATGAGCAAGTGCCCATAGAGACCATCAGGTCCCCTAGGACTTGGGCAGTTGTCAGTCACCAAGTGCAGCGGGGGCTCTTTACCTGCTGTGCTGTCTCTCTAGGTCCAGTTGTGAAATCTTTGATCACAGGAACAGAAAACTGGGACAACTGCCTTGCGTCATCATCATAGGGCTTCTCTTCTGTCCCTCTAGTCGCTGCCTGCACGCCTTCCCTTATATGCACACTCAGGATACTGCTGCACTGAGGTCCTGTGCTGGTTAATTTTTTGTCAACTTGATGCAACTTCTCCTGGGGAGAAGGATCCTCAGCTGAGGAAAAGCCCAGATCAGATAAGCCCGTGGTTATGTCTAATGGGCATTTTCCTAATTGCTAATTGATGTGGGGGTGCGTGGTCACCGCCCGCGGGCAGGTGGGCGGAGCAAGGATGAACAAGAAGGAAGCTGGGCAAGCCAGGGAAAACCAGCCAGGGAGCAGCACTCCGCACCGGCTCTAACTTCCGGTCCTGACTCCAGGATGCGGCATTGCCCTCCTGCTCTGGCTTCCCTTGGTGATGGACTTAACCTGCAAGCCAAGTGAACCCCTGCCCCCCCACACACACACTCCCTGTTAGCCCTAAGATTGACCTCAGTAATAGAAAACAAACCAGGACGGGTCCCACCCTGGTCGGTGAGGCTATCTCGGAATCCATCACTGCGTTATACCTGGAAAGACCCATTTCCAAAGACTTTAGCCCATTCTAGAAACTAAGGTAGGGCAATCTTGTGGGTGCCATTCAATCCGCGGTAGCCATGTCTCTACTCTAGGGCATGGATCGGCGCTTCGTGACCTTTGTCAATCCCATATCTTTGCACCTTCTGGATGTCTGAGTTGTTTCAAGTTTAACAAATAATACTTCTGTGAGCATTCACAAATTCAAACGGTCATGTGGACATTTTAATTCTTTTGGATAGGTATCTACATGACTCACTAGGTCATGTAGATACTGTGTGTTTAACTTTTCTGAATATTGCCAAGCGGTACTCTGAAGTGACTATATATTCCTATCAGCACTGGGAAGGGTCCTGTTCTCTATATTCTCTCTGACATATATATTTACAGTCATGCTAATGGGTTTGACTTATTTCTTATCGTTTTAAATTACATATATTTCTAGCTCTGTCTATGCAGAGAGCCAGGAAACTGTGACACTTTAATAGTAATCAACACACCAAGTAGCTGTTTCTGGTCTCCACCTTCTTCCTGTGCTCCCTTCCGTCCTCTCAACCTTTTCTTTTTCCTCCCTTCCTCCATTCCTCCCTCTCTCCCTCCCTCCCTTCCTCCCTCCCTTCCTCCTTTCCTCCCTCCCTCCTTTCCTCCCTCTCTCCCTTTCTTCCTCCCTCCCTCCCTCCCTCCATTCCTTCCTCCCTCCCTCCCTCCTTCCCTCCTTTCCTCCCTCCCTTCCTCCCTCCCTTCCTTCCTCCCTCTCTCCCTTTCTTCCTCCCTCTCTTTGTTCCTTCCTCCCTTCCTTCCTCCCTCCCTCCCTTCCTCCCTCCCTTCCTTCCTCCCTCCTTTCCTTCCTTTCTTCCTCTTTCACTTTTGACAATGTTTATGTAGCTCAGGCTGGACTTGAACTAGAAAACCCGAGCTTTCTAGATGCTTGGAAAACCAGGTTTTAGTATCCTCTCTCTCTCTCTCTCTCTCTCTCTCTCTCTCTCTCTCTCTGGTCTCATATATTCAGGCTGGCTTCAAATGCAGCATGTAGCTTCAGTGCTACACCTCTAAACTGAGTGCTAGGGCCTCAGGCTTGGGTCATGTGTAGGTTTTCCATGGTACAGACTGTCCACCCCAGGGCCCTGTGACTGCTGTGTGGCCAAGCACTCTACCAACTGAGCTGCATCCCCTGCTCTGCCCAGCTTGCCTTAAAAACACATTTTCTTTGAAAGCAAAGGCAGGGTCCTTAGTGAAATGGCTGGAATGTGGTTAACCCTGAATCTTAATCATCAACTGAACTAGACGCAGAGATGTCCAGGAGATTAGTGAAATAATCTTTTGTGGGCATCTGCAAGATGCCTGAGACATAAGAAAGCAACTGGTGAGGAAAGAGGTGCCCCATTGTAGGTAGCACCATCCAATAAGCTGGGAGCTTGGGCAGAGCGATGTGGAAGAAAAGGCCAGCGGACAGTGTCTGAGCTCATGGATTCTTCTGCAGTAGCAGCAGTGTCTACTGAACATCTGACTCCTGCTTCTTAAGTGTCTCCCTGGGGTGCTCTCCAGGGGGCCTTCAGGCCTTTAACATGGGGGGGGGGGGCTGTTTCCCCCTCCCCCTCTCTCTGGGGCTTTCGTTTCCTCGGTTGAGAAGCTCCTAGCTTCTCTTCCTCTCTGTGACCATTGTTGGAATGCCCAGCCTCTCACCATGTAAGCCAAACCAACCAATTTACCTTTTTCATTTAAATTTTACATTTTTCTTGTATTGTTTCTGGTTCTTGACCTTCCTAATGCTGTGACCCTTTAGCATAGTTCTGCATGTTGTGGTGACTCCCCCCCCCAACATAAAATTATTTTTGTTGTTACTTCTGTAACTTTGCTACTGTTACTGTAAGACTCTGATGAGCCTTAGCTTACTGGGGACCCCCTGAGTGAACAACGTGGAGTTGGGAATCGGGGATCGATGCAAAAAGCAAGAGGAATTTATTGTTCCAACATGTTGGGGTCTCCCTGCATATGGAGAGAGAGAGAACGACCCTACACAGCCCACCCAGCAGTTCTCAAAGCAGCAGCCATTAATGTGATTGGCAGAACAGTGTGACTTTTAAACTGATTTGTCTTTAGGGAATGAGGTATGTGGCCAACAGTCGGTCATGGAATGTGTCTATGAGCTCTGGGCCTCCCCTACCTGCAGGTGGCAGGTGGTCGGTCCCTCCTCTCTGTAATTAGCCCCTCCCTTCTAGAGGGCAGGGGTGCCTATGTTCTTTATGACCTTTCTCTTTTAGTGGGGGAGGGGTCTGGTGGAATTTTCCAAAGTTTCTGAGCTGACCTCTTCATTACAGCTGATATGTTGTATCAGCTCTAAATATTGTTAGAGATAGAGGTTTTCCAAAGGGGTCGCCACAGGTCGAGAACCAGATCCTCTAATGCATCTTAACTAACACAGTTGATTTTTATGGCCAGACTGAGAATGGAAAGGATATGTGTGGTTCACCTTGCTATGACAGACCATGAAGATATGACCATCCATGGGGAAACAGGTATAAAAAGGATATCAGAATCAAAGTTCTAGGGTCTCCACAAGCCGAGATAGATAAGGATAGATATGACAATAGGAAAGGATCGTGTTTCTGAGTAATTCTTAGACCACACTGACATAAAGTAAGAAGAAAGTTCTTCTGTATGGTGTGATGTCAGTTGCTAAGTACAGAAGGCACGAGGCAGCTGGATGTCTGCATTACACAACCACTGTAACAATGATGCGTTCGGGGCAAGGGCATCATGTAAAAAGCTAGGGAGTAGCTGGGTGGTGGTATTGCACGCCTTTAATGCCAGCACTTGGGAGGCAGAGGCAGGCCAGGGCTACACAGAGAAACCCTGTCTCGAAAAACAAGAGCGAGCGAACAAACAAACAAACAAACAAACAAGCCAGTGAGGGGAAGACAAACCGGAAGTGTCCCATTGACGAGAACCAAAACACCAATTAACCCTGGAAAGGAAAGCTCTCTAGGTAGATAATTTGAGAACTGCTACCAGCAATGGACTCAGACTTACTACGTAGCCACCTTGAACTTCTGATCCTCCTGCCTCCACCTCCTGAGTGCTGGGATAACAGTCATATCCTACCACCCCTGGTTTACAAAGTACAGAGGGCAAACCAGGCTTGCCGGCCAGTGCCCTTATGCTGGCCGGCCGGCCCTGGCCTGCATTCCCTTCTTTCTTTTCTTTCTCTCTTGCCTTTTTTGCGGTTCTGCATTCTTTACAGCACCACATCTACCCCGAGATTCTGCTGTCCTTTCACATTTTATTGTAACCCTCCCTCCCCCAGCTCTCCTATGTAATCAAACGGAGAATTTCCCTATTATTACAGGAAAAACGAGACATCAACTTTCCCCCAGCTGAGAGCTTTCATTAAAGTCTCTCCACCCACAGCGTGCAGCCTGAGGAGCCGGTCGCCATCCTCTCCTCCCTCTTCTAAGAGATGAAGCCTGGGGCAGTTTGGGCCTCCTTTCTTCTCCTGCCCCTCCCCCGCCACTCTTGGGTTCTGCTGAGGTGGTTGCCTCTTCACATTCCACAGTGTGATTAAAAACTTCCTCTCCGCAGGCAACCTTCTTCTGCCTTCCTTCGGCAGTTACATCCCCAGCTCAGCATTACAAATGTCTGTCATGAGTCTCCATGTTGTCACTCACAGTCCCACGCTCCTCGCGTCTGTCACATTTGTTATTCTTTCCAGAGAGAAAGAATTTTCAAGGGTGTGTGTGTGTGTGTGTTTCTGGCAAGTTGCGTGTGTCACCACTCAGAATCCTTACACATCTGCAAACATCTCCACTCCAACAGGAGAAAACCCGAATCTTAGTTGAAAATGCAGATCACAGTTTTCTCGGTGCTGACACCGAAAAGGAGGATTCCAGGGCGGAGGTAGTTCTTTTTTGTGTGCGTAAGAGTTTGAGTTGCTACGCAGAAAGAATGTAGTTTTTGTTTTTAATCTCCGGAGTTTCAACGTCTTCTGTGTATGAGCTGTGTCTAGTCTGCTCTCCCATTCCTGCCTGGAACGTGACAGCCCGTCCTCAGGTAGACGGGTTTAGGTTTGCTTGCTATATGTCTCCCTCTGGACAGCACTGCTTTTTCTTGTAGAGCCCACATCTGCCCACATCTGTTCTCTTAAACCTCCACTCTGTCTCTCCAGGTTGCTTCTCCCGGCATACATTTTTATTGTTCTAAGGTTTTTAAATACTTTTATTTTTATTTCTAGTTTTTGGTGACAGGCTGCCTTACCGCCCAGGCAGGCCTCCAACTTGCTCTGTAACCAAGGATTACGCTGAACTTCTCCTGCTCCTGCCTCCACCTCTGGGGACCTAAATTACAGATGTGCACCACCGAGCCCATTTTATGCCACACTGGAGATTGAACCCAGTCTGCTTTGCCCATACAGGGCGGACACTCTGTCAGCAGAGCCACGTTCCCAACTCTTGGGATGCTTCTTGGTCCTGTGTCCAATCTCCCAGTTGGGTCTGAATTTAAAAGTGTAAAACTTTTGTGTGCTTTTTACCCCAGCCCGTGCTCTGTGTTGGCTCCTGTATCAACACCTTCCTTATTCCTAATGTCTTCTCCCTTCCGGTTTGCGGCCTAGGTCACCCGGTGGCTCTGACTCCCAGGCTCCTGTTCTGAAAGCTGGCTGTACTCCACTCTCTCCTCTCTCTTGCTCCTTTATGTTTTGATCCACAGTGCTCTGTCCAGTTTTCCTCAAGTCACAACAGTATAGGACTGGCGGCCTACCCAAAAGTTGTCACACATGGATGCCAAGTACCCTTGTAGGCAACAGGAAAGATTGTTTTTTTTTTTGTTTGTTTTAAGATTTATTTATTTATTTATTTATATGAGTACACCATTGCTCTCTTCAGACACATCAGAAGAGGGCATCAGATTCCATTACAGATGGTTGCAAGCCACCATGTGGTTGCTGGGAATTGAACTCAGGACCTCTGGAAGAACAGTCAGGTGCTCTTAACCGCTGAGCCATCTCCCCAGCCCCGAAAAGATTGTTACCACCCTTTCCGTCCCCAACTAAAGGAATACCCCATCCCCCTTTCTGCATCCAGAAAAGGCACACACCTGCTGAATGAAGACAGCATTTACCCCACCTTCTCTGTTCCTTCTGTTCCTTTCTTTGTGTATATACCTACAATTTTATTCATGTAAAATTTTAGTGTTTCAATTTTGACAAAAATAACAATGATACATAATAATGTATGTGCGTATGTGTGTATGTATGTGTATGCATACATGAATGTACATGTGCGTATGTGTGTACATGTGTGTATGTGTGTGTTCCTGTGTGTGTGTGCATGCATGTGCTGTGTGTATGTGGATGTGTATGCCTGTATGTATATGTGTGTGAATGTGAATGTGTGTGCCTGTGTGTATATGTGTGTGTGCCTGTGTGTATGCCATGTCTGCCCGTGTATGCCTGTGTGTGCCCGTGTGCACATGCGCAGAGGGGCACATATTGGTGTACGTGGAGCAGCGTGGGTGTGCAGGTAGAGGGTAAGCTTGTGGAGTCACTTCTCTGCCTTTATTCCAGTGCCAGGGATGAAACTCAAGTCACAAGGCTTGCATAGCTTAGCAGTCACCTTCACCCACTAATTTATCTCACTGGCCCCCCAAATCAACCATTTGGAAGTGAAGCAGTTCACCTATGACAATATTCAGTACTGTTCACCAGCTGCCTGTGCCAAGTGCTCAGTGTTTACCATCCCCAAACAAAATCCCTGCCTGTCAAATGGTTCTCCGCACATGTCCTCTCTCCCCAGCCACTGGCAACGGCCAAACTGCACTCAGTCTTCATGGACTTGCTTGTTCTCACGGAGTGTGTATGGAATCACACAGCACACGGCCTTTTGTGTCTAGCTACTTTCACTTGGCACTGTGAAAACCATGTGAGGCACACTCTATTTTGAGTATAGTAATACAATGTACGTAATAACCTCTTTTTATTTTTTGTTTCTGAGAACGTCACACTATTGTTGTATACACACAGAGCTTTCTGATGTTGTGATGCAGGGCCACGATTTTTTCACAGATTTTATCGGATTATGTTTAGTTTGACGGTTAATTACTTTTTGCTATGGAATTCTGCACTTCAAAATAATAGCTGTAGAACGCCTTCGCTAATAGAGTCAGTTCTGGAGGATACTGCATAGCTCCAAAGACGAAAGACAAGAACCCTGCAGCCATTGATCTCAGATGACTCCATTAAACCCTATGGATATCAAGATGCTATTTAGACAAGTGTTTTCTTCAACTTTAAGGACATTTTAGAGTCGGGCGTGGTGGCACACGCCTGTAATCCCAGCACTCTGGGAGGCAGAGGCAGGCGGATTTCTGAGTTTGAGGCCAGCCTGGTTTACAGAGTGAGTTCCAGGACAGCCAGGGCTACACAGAGAAACCCTGTCTCGGGGGGGGGGGGGGGGAGGACATTTTAGAAATGGAATTTTTAGATTGTAAAGTGCCTTGCAAGTGACCTACAGCAGACAACGAAAAGTAGTTTGACATTTGGGGCTGGAAATTGGGGCTGACGATAGAGAGTTCCCAAAAGGTTGCTGGCTTTGACCTGATGGTCTAAGTGTTTCCAAAAGTGACTTCTAACACTTCAGTTTCAGCTCTCACATGGCTCCATACTCTTTACCAAAGTCTAGGTTTAAAAGCATTAAAAATGTGTACATTCTAAGTCTCGATGGCTGGGTGGATAAGACCATGTGGTTCTTGCAGAGGACCTGAGTTTAGTTCCCAGCACTCACACAATAGGTCACAACTATCTGTAACTCCAGTTCCAGAGAATCAAAGTGTTCCTCTGGCCTCTGAGAGCACCAGGAATGTGTATGGTAAACATACATACATACATACACATATATTCACACATACATATAGGGGAAATGCTTATACATATAAAATAAAGTAATTTTTTAAAAATAGGGATGGTGGTGACAGAGGGCTTTAATCTTAGCACTCAGTACACAGAGCTCCAGGCCAGCCATGCCAGCCCAGAGGAGAGAGAGAAAGAGAGATGGGGGGGGGGGGAACCAACAAGAAAGTATTTTTGAACCCTTCCTCCAAATATTTTGAAATTAATAACACCTTTCCAAATAATTTAGTTTTTCAAGACAGGGTTTCTCTGTGTAGTCCTGGCTGTCCTGGAATTCACTCTGTAGACCAGGCTGGCTTTGAACTCAGAAATCTGCCTGCCTCTCTCTGCCTCCTAAGTGTTGAGATTAAAGGCATGTACCACCACCACCCAGCTCAAATATTTTTTAAAATTTGCCAAAGAAATCAGAGTATGTCTTAAACGAAAACAACCTACTGAAGTGTAGGGAGAGCAGCCAGTGCAGTATTCAGAGGGAAATGCTTAGCTTGAAAATGCTCCAATAGTAGGCTACTTTGGAAAACTAGAAAAAGAAGTAATTCAGCTAGGAATAAGAAGGATAAATAATAAATCGTAGAGCTGAAATAAATAATTTTTCAAAAAAAAAAATCAATGACATTTAAAACCGTCCTTTGAAAAGATTACCCATAAAACCCTATTGCTAAGATGTAAATACACAGACAAATCAAGGCTCTATTGCTCGCACCACTATCACTGATGTGGAATGCTTTGTTCTGTAAATGCTAATTAGTAGAATAACGCAAGAAAATAAGGAAATAAGAGACATACAAATTTCAAAAGAAAATGCAAACCTATCTTTATTCACAGAGGACATAATAACGTACACAGAAAATGTTAGAAACCTCCACAACTACAACCATATTTAAGATGTAAATTATTATACTAGAAACAGAACGTAAACATCATTAACAACAGCATCAAAAATAACGCACATGGGTAATTTTGACAAGAAAGCGTCATTACATCTACAAAGGCTATTGAAAACATTTTAGGATTTCTGTAATGTTTCACACTGTTTAAGGATGTCAACTTTCTCTAAGTTCTGCATTTAATGTAGCACCAATCAACACTTGTATGGCTAGTGCTGATGCCAAGGTCCTCTTCCCCAGTTGGTTCTTGGTCTATCAGTAAAGATGCCACGGGGCAACTGTTGGATGCAAGGAATAGGTGGGACTTCCGTCCTTCCTCCCTCCCCACAGGCAAGGGGCAGACACAGGTAGGGGAGAGAGGAAGGGAGAGTTTGCCCATGCTTCAGAGAGAAAGAGGCTAACCAGCCATGTGAGATCTTGGCTGGATTGACCACAGGCCGTTTCTCCAGGTGGGAGGAAGGGGTATTGAGCTGGGACTAAAGGTAACAGAGCAACTAAGGTTGAGGACAGAGTTAGGGAGCTAAGCTGAGTGTGTCGGGGAGGGCACACTAGCCACGGGAGATTAATAATGCCCAGCAATTGAGCCAACAAGACAAGTTGAAATTAAGCAACATGTGTGTCTGTGTTTTTCATCTGGGATTCCAGCATTCTCTGGGTGGAGGCAGGTATCACAGCCCCTTTCCTGAGTTAAGGCAAGGTAGCAAAACTTGCATACAACAAACATGTCAAGAGGCTTTTATTTGACAATACCATTATAAAATTTACTGAAAATACAAAGACTACAATATTGAACAAGGAAAGCAAAGTTGAGTGATGTGTGCTTCCTATTTTCAAGATTTGGTTTAGACTCCACCCCATTAACCAGGATGGTAATGTCTGGACAGGCAGATCGACCTGGTGCAAGGTATAGAGCTCAGAGAAACCAGAGAGTTGCACAAGAGCTTTGAAAAAGGTATCAATAAAGCTCAACAATAGTTATGTTTCCAACAAACTATGAAACAATAATACTTTTGTGTGCAGAATAAGAATTGTAGGGTTTGGGAGTGTAGCTTAGTTAGTAGATGCGTGCCTACATACAGTAAGTCTTAGGTTCAACACAAGCATCCAAATAAATAAACAAATAAATAAAAAGATGTGACAGACACTCCTATAATCCCAACCCCAGCACTTGGGAGGGAGATGCAGGAAGATCACAAGTTCAAAGCTAGCCTGGGTTATGTGATCAAGCAAAGAAAGGAAGAAAGGAAAGAAGGGAGGGTGTTAAGAGGGAGAAAGAAAAGGAGGAAGGGAGAGAGGGATCAGGTGAGCTTTACCCTTATACTGTATTTTAAATTTAATTCCAGGCTAGAGAGATGGCTCAGCAGGTAAAATCACTAGCCAAACAAGCTAATTACCTAACTTTGATCCATGGAAGACACACACACACACACACACACACACACACACAATTCCAGCAGAGACAAGATAACTGCAGTATTCAGAGCATGAAGAAAAACGGGAGAGACCCCCAACAAAACAAGATGGGAGGTGAGGGTTCACTCCCCAAAAAGATGTTTCCTGACCTTTACATACACATTGTAGCATATATGTTTATATATACACACACACACATAAATAAATAAATACATTTACTTCCAAACACATCCAGACCTAAGAATAAAAGCTGAAATAAGAGATAATAATAACAACAACAACAATAATAATAATGATAATAATTCCTTGTGGCCATCAGTTAGGCAGGTTTTTATTTACTGAACTGAAAAAGCATGAACCATTAAGGGAAAAAAAGAATTAGTTACAGTGAATTTCATGGAGAATAAACATTTTTTTTCTCAAGTCAGGTTTGATTGGCAGGCCGTCCTGGATCACGGTAGGAGACTGTCTCGAAAATACAAAGAGGGCCAGTGGTATGGCTCAGTGAGTAAAGACACTTGCCGCTAAACCTGATGACCTGAGTTTAATCCCAGGACTCACAGGTGAAAAAGACTGTGCCAGCTCCTGAAAAATCTCCTCCGACCTCCACGCACGTATGCGCCTGCCTCCCCATCCACACTCACAAGAAACGGAGAACTAACATATAACGTTTTTAAAAACATAACAAAAACAAGCCAAGTTACTTATCCCCAAACGAAAGGATAAGCATATCTGCCCTCTCTATTCAACGGGCAACTGCTGAGCGGGGCATAGCCGGCAAGAACTGGGGCCTCCTTACAGAGGGGTCTCAACAATGCCACTCCGAGGGAAAGAAGCCAACCACAGAACTGATGGAGATTTAGAAAAGCCCAAAGTAATCTTTGAAGTCCCCAATCGCAGTAGTGGCTGTCTTGGTTGGGCTAGGGTCGGGGCGCGGCGATGGAGCCTTGTAAAGTGATAAAGATACCATAACTGGTTGACCGTATGTTTTTGTTAAAGTTCACGATGACGCTGGGCGGTGGTGGCGCACGCCTGTAATCCCAGCATTCTGGGAGGCAAGGGCAGGCAGATTACTAAGTTCGAGGCCAGTCTGGTCTACAGAGTGAGTTCCAGGACAGCCAGGGCTACACAGAGAAACCCTGTCTCAAAAAAAAAAAAAAAATCAAAAAAAATCAAAAAAAAAAAAAAGTTCACGGCATAAAAGACACACATTTTGTTGCTTATGAACTACAGGTCCATAAAGTTGCTTTTAAAAACTAATCATCTGTAGGGCACTCTGTATGTGTGTTCAAGTGCATGTGTGTATGTGACTGTGTGTGTGTGTAGGGCGTGAGTGGGTGGTCGTGTGCGCTTATACATACACACCATGGTGAACATATGAAGTTCAGAGGACAGCTTTTGGGGCTTTTGGGAGTAGGTTTTCTCCTTCTACCTTGTGGGTCCCAGAAATTGGAACCGGGGGTCACCAGGCTTGGGGGCGGGCGCCTCTGTTCTCTGAGTCTTCTCACCTGCTCCCAGTGGCTCTTTAAAAGTTGCAGACACAGGAATACTTTAGGAGAGCATGCTGGGAACTGATCGCTTCCCCCATTCTTTCTCTCTCTCTCTCTCTCTCTCTCTCTCTCTCTGGTGATTTCCTTCTACCCCTCCCCCACTCCACCCCCAGTCGTGCTCTTCAGTCATAGCTCTCTTTCATTTACCCAGCTCTCCAAATATTTGAAGAGGTCTCTATCAATGGTGGCCTTCACCCACCCACCTCCACCAAAGCCTCCTCTCCTCTGGGTTAACCATTGCCAGCTCTTTAGCCTTCCGCTTTGGATGGCTTTCCACTGCTGATAAACGCCGCTGTGAAGGTTACGTGCTTTGCGGCAGGGAGGCGAGACCTGGAAGGGTTGTGGATTCCCCAGACCTCAGAGGCGATGGCAGGGTGCTGGGTGGCCAAAATGGAGAGAAATGCAAGTAAACACAGGAGAGGCCACAGGGATTACAGGAAAGAATCTGTCCCCTCTCGGTCACAGTGCAGGAAAGAATGTGCCCAGGAAGAGGCCGGGCTCCTGCTTTAGGCTCAGAGAAATGAATTCCTTCATTAACTTTGTCCTGTGCAGCAAAACTAGTACCTGAGCGTGACACCATTTCCACTCCGCTTCCCTTTCAAATATGCTATGTTCTGTAAGCACAGCGTCTTCACAGTGCCTTCGGATACCCCCTCCTTTCCTGTATCCTTTTCCTACTGGCCATCCCAACACCAACTCCTTTAATCTCATTTCCTTTCTCTGACTGTTTTTTTCAGCAACAGCCTGTCCGGTCCCAAGCCTCATTGTGGTGATTAAGTTTCTCGGGACCCTTTCAGTATCAAGTGTTCCGCTGCTATTCACTCAAGGGGGAAGAGCGAAGTCTTGCAAACGTCTACACAGAAGTAGAATAAGAAGCACTTTGTCAAGGGGGATGGGGCATGCCTGGTGGTGAAAGTCTTCCTTAGGTGCTTAGAAAATCCTTCCATCTATAACCCTTCTACCTACCAAGCTGCAATATAAGATGTATAAGATGCTGGCCCTTGCTGATGAATGATCCTCTGCACAAGGTAAAGGTTGCAGAAGGTTTGGCGGAGATGGAGACTTGCTAATCCACCTCCTTGGACTACAGCCTTCTGCTGGCATTCCACACGTGCCAGCCATCCTCCCTCCCACTCCCCCTCCTCCCAACCCATCCTCCTCCTCCTGTTCTTTCCCATTCACAGCATGCCTGTCTCAGCCCAGGGACAACAGAAAAGGTCTCTTGTTTTTCCGAGCGTTAGAGGCTTAGTTATCCTGGTGTGCTGGGTGTTGTCAGCTGTAACAGTTTCCAGCTGGGGCAGGTGAAAAGAAGAGAATGCATATGCCCTACCTCGGACCTCAGCACATGTTAGAATCCTGGAACACACCAACTCCTGAAAGAGTTTTGCCTCTTTCATGAGGAAATCTGTTCTCCTTTGGTGTTTAAACACCTACCACCATCTAAAAGTTCTGTGTTTTCTTTGAGTACTACCCCTAGCAGCACACACACATACACACAAATACATATATGCTCACACTCTCACTACACACTCACCCTCTTACACACATGTACATAAACACTCACTCTCACATGTACATACACATATACATACACACTCTCATGACTACATCTACACTCACCTTGACACACATACACACATACATACATGCCCACACTCATATACATACATATATACATGCACTTACACTCATACACACACATACATGTGCGCTGACATTCACACACACATACACACACTCTTACACACACGTATACACACTCACACTCATACACAAAGATACACATTCTCATATGCATACACATATGTACATATTCACACACATATTTAATGTGTCATGACTGGTATTTTTCTCACAGTTATCCCATTCATCATTTCAATATTATTCAATTATTATCTAGATATCATCACCATCTTCAACATTATCATCATCACCACCACCGTCACCATCACCATCATCATCTTGAGCTAGTGTTCTAGCCCAGGCTGGCTTTGAAATCACTGAGGATGACCTTGAACCCCTGGCCCTCTTGATCTCACCTTTACAGTGCTGAGAATACAGTGTGGAACACCATGCTGGGTTTGTATAGTGCTGGGTATGAGGCCCTAGGCAGGCACCTTGAGAACTGCTCTTCCTTTCCAAATATCCCTGCCTTCTACCCCAGCACCAGTTTGAAATATTATCTCATTAATGCCAACTTCCAGAATGTTGACAAAGCTGCAATTTGAATTTCAAAATTCTGACTTCTTGAAGAAGAGAAAAACATTAAAAAGGTCTCCAAAGCATATTTGCCAAGAATTTTATGCCTGACCATAACAATTTAAGGGGAAAAGAAATTCTTACATTTTTGGTTCATTTGTGCCTACATCATCAAATGGTTTTACAAAAGCTGTTTGGTCATCTCCTGGGTTTTAAATTCTTAAAGCGTTGTAATGTCATTTCTCTTTGTGTGTGCCTATGTTTAACCCACACATAGCAAATAGACCTGTTACCAGAACAAGTCTGGCCTCCCAGTCTGAGTTTTTTCTTTTCTCTGCCTGAAGCACTCAATCTTTGATACGTCTGTGTTTAACTTCTTTGCCTCCCTTGTTTAAAAGTTATCTTTTCAAGGCAGTCTACTCTCACCACACTATAAATAAATGAACAAGTTATCCTGAGTATTAGCCAAACAGCCGAACCAATTACGACTTGGAATCAAGGGACGAGGGAGGTGGTTCCACGGGTAGGGGCAAGCAGGGGACAGGGAGGGACTTGTCATCCTTGTAAGAGACTTGTGAGCATCTCTGACACCAATGATGGGGAACAGACAGGAGGACCCCAAGCCTCCACTAGGCCAGCCAGTCTAGTGGGAAGGCTCCAAGTTGAATGAGAGACCCCATTAAAGAAGACAAGGAGGGAGGAGGGGGAACGGAAGAAGAGAATGAAGAGGAGGAGGAGAAGAAGGAGGAGGAGGAGAAGAAGGAAAAGAAGAGGAAGGAGGAGAAGAAGGGGAAGGGGAAGAAGAAGAAGAAGAGGAGGAGGAAGAGGAGGAGGAAGAGGAGGAGGAGGAAGAGGAGGAGGAGGAGAAGGGGAAGAAGAGGAAGAGGAGGAGGAAGAAGAAGAAGAGGAGGAGGAGGAGAGAGGAGGAGAAGAAAAAGAAGAGGAAGAAGAGGAAGAAGAAGGAGGAGGAGAAGGGAAAGGGGAAGAAGAGGAAGAGGAGGAGGAAGAAGAAGAGGAGGAGGAGGAGGAGGTGGTGGTGATTGAGGAAGACATTCTGATCCAATCACATATGTTCACATGTGAACATACAGATAATGCCACATGAAAGAAGGAGAAAGCTGTCTCCTGCAAGTTGTCTTCTGACCTCCACACACATTATGTGGCACAATAGCTTTCCATAGGGTAGCACTTATCATATTCACTTAACATGTGATGTATGTAGCTCACCCAGGCGCGCGCGCACACACACACACACACACACACACACACTGGAAAAAGCTAGATAAATTTTTTTTTCAAGGCCTGGACATGGTAGAACAAACTTGTAATCTTAACAGGCTGAGACAGAAGGATTGCTACTTTGAGGTCTAGTGTAGCCTACAAGATGAAACACTGTCTCAGAACAAAATAAAATTGTAGAAAATAATTAAAAATGACTTTGCAGTGCTTCCTAATGCCAGCATCTTGCTTTATGGAAGTCTAAAGGCGCTAAGTGGTTGGCTTCAGGTCATGAACAGTTGCTTTTAATCAAAGTTTCACCCTCGACATGTGGCACAGGGAGCCCAGCTGATTTCTGTGGTCTCCGGCTTGCTCCTCCCATGGCTTGACTGAGTACCTATTCCAGGTGCTCACTCCCTTGCTCTATGTCCCGCGTCTAACAGGTTTCCAGTCTTCTCTAGCTTCAAGGTGGATGTGGACTCCTGCCACTTTCCAGCATGCTCGACAGAGCACACTCGGCCAAGGAGCCTTCGCGTGCCTCCTAGACCTGCCAGCATCCTCCTGCTCCGCTCCTTTCCAGGCTTTCTCTCCTTAAGCAGCTGCAGGACCACCTCAAGGTTAAGTCAGTCCAGGCTGTTCTTGCAGGAGTCCTACACGTCCTGGAGACCCCCAGTCTCACTGTGTGTATGAGCTCCTTTTTATTGCTATGATAAACACCATGCTCAAAAGACACTTAGGAAGAGAGTCTTTTTTTTTTTTTTTTTTTTTTTTTTTTTTTTTTTGCTGACACGAACAGTCCACGATGGCAGGGGAGCCTAGCAGGTGTGCCAAGCTGGAGGCTGAGAGATCAGATTTTCAGCCATGCACAGAAAACATGAAGAGTGAACTGGAAATGGGGCCAGGCTATAAACTCTCAAAGCTTGTCCCCGGCACAGACTTCCTCCGGCAAGACCGCTCCTCCTAAAGGTTCCATACCCTTCCCGAACAGTGCCCCCACTTAGGAACCAAGTGTTCAAACGGCCGAGTCTATGGGGGGGGGGGCATTGCTCATTCAGCGCACTGCACTGTGGGACCTGCAGGACTTTCCAGCATCTCCCCTCCTAAAATCTCTTCCTACTACTGTGTCCTTGCTGAGCTCTCTAAATATATGGATCTTCTTGTAATTTCTTGAAAAGTCGGGATACTCCCACTTGATGACCTCCCACTGCTTCTTCCCATGGCCTGGAGTAGTCTTCCTATAGCTATCTTCTTAGTAGGGTTGGGACTGTAGCTCAGTTGGAAGGTTATCAGCCTAGTACGCATGAGGTCCTGGGTTCAATTCCCAGCACTGCATATAACATGGCTTGTAATCCAAGCATTTAGGAAGTAGAAGTAGAGGCAGAGGGATCTGAAATTCAAGAGCTCGAGGCCAGCGAGGACTATGTTAGACCCTTTCTAAGAAAGGAAGAAGAGAAGGGAAGGAAGGAAGGAAGGAAGGAAAGAAAGAAAGAGTCTAGCCGCCTGGTGGTAAAGTTACCTCCCAAGTGTTTATCTTTTTAGAGTGTTTCATCCTCTAATTCAGTACACTGCCTGCTTACTGTGATTGTTTGTCCGCACCTTCCCATGGTAATAGAATTTCCCCAGGATGAGAAGCTTAGTTGTAACTTGCATCTGTGTGCCTAGAACAAGGCTAACTAGAAGACATTGTGGGCATTCAAGCATTCTGTCCACCCAGTTCTGCTCACAGTTTGCCAGGGCAGACCCCACTGAACGTCGATTTCAGAGTTGTCCTGTGCAGTGTCTCTGGGAACTCTTTCCCTGGGGAAACAACTGTTGACACCACTAAAGGGCACCAAAGACAAACCCAATGTGATTCCTCCAACATCAAACTTGGGGGACAACTGAGTTTATTGAAGTTACTTATAGAGCATGGTCACACTAGGGGTTACTTAAGTGAGCATAGGTGACCCCAAAGAAGCCAAACCACAGAAAAGTCCCACCCGATGTGCATGGTGACTCCCCACAGTTGCATAGATGGAGTCTGTCTTGGTCTTCTGTTAACCTTCCATCCTGGGTCCTCTCTCTCGCACTACCAGAGCCACCACCACTTGCAATTAGGGCAGAATTGCAGACAGCTGGCTGGGAGGTACGGGAGGGAGTGGCTGGATTCCCAGGTGAGGGTCCAAGGACCCTATCCCTTTCTTCACTGTGGGAATGCCGACAGTCTACAGCGCTGACCTCAGGGGCCCTCTGGAGGAGTCCACAGCTCAGAGGCAGCTTGCTATAAATGAAGCTATTAATTAACCTAATTCATACAACCCTCGGCACTCCAGCACTGTTCAGCAATGTGGTGCTCTAGCCTGGGTTATTTACATTTTAAGGATAAACAGCAGGAAGAGGGCAATGAGCCTGAAACAATGGGTCTTTATTAGTGCATTCCAAGCAGTAGGGTAAGAAATCTCAGCTTCCCATGGTAAGTGTCTGCTCACTTGAGGTTAAATTACCCTCCCCCTCCCCCAGTTGCCTAGACACTTAAATTAATGCAAAATAAGTGGAAGAAGAAAATAACAAAACGAATGCACACTGGAAATTGCTTCCAAGTCTGTGTCTAGTATAGTCAATGGTCCGGTTAGGAAGGATGTAAAAGTCTGTGCAACTTTAATGAAACATCGTTGGAAATAAACCGCCATTTTTTTTTTTTTACGAAAAGATAAAATTATATAACAAAAATAGTAGGTGTGAATTTATGATGTGGGGAGGGGGCTGGAGCTGAGTGTGGATGGGTAAGAGGGAAAGAGAAAGCCTTGGGGGTACGCAACTCAGGATGGAAGCAGGTGTTCAAGATGGTTCCTGAAGAAACAAATGGTCTATGTATTTTTGACCAGCCTGGTCACTGTAGAGCAAGATAGGCTAGGTCAACTTAAATACAGTCAGGAGACTCCAAATGTATGCAAATGTATTAATAGAATAGAATCGACTAGGAGTGTGGCATAAGAAAAGAAAAATGGTTGATTGCTTTGGGAGTGAGAAGAAAGCTTTGAGATAAATTCATCAATGAAAGTCATGAGGCATCCAGGAATAAAATTGGCAATATGATCTCATTGATGAAATAAGTTGATTAAATCTTATTGAACACATGCAAAGACCGTTTGTGGAACTTTGTACAAAATAAAATAAAATCAACATGGTCACTTTGAAGTTGTTTTAAGGTCTATGTGACTGTGTGTCTCTGTGTGTGTGTGTCTGTGTGAGCTACATCACGTGTTAGGTGAACATGATAAGTAGTACCCTATGGAAACCTATTGTGCCACATAATGTGTGTGGAGGTCAGAAGACAACTTGCAGGAGACAGCTCCCTCCTTCTTCCATGAGGCATCCAAGGGTCGGACTCAGGTCCGACTTTGCTTAGTACCACACATTATTATCCGCTAGGTAATCTCACTGACCCTCAGAAAGAAATTTGATCTCAGTTCTTCTGTGTGGAAAGTGGCCCTATATGATTATAATAGGTCTGCCCAGGGCCTTCCATCCATCCCATTGGTTCATTCACACGCGGTCACATCCTATTCCTATCACCACAGCCCCCTCCACATCCTCCCTGGCCCATGCCCTTGCTACTCACTCTAGGCCTGCTTCTCTACATTTTCTTCTAAAAGGTTCCTCCCCATCATGTCTCCCTGGTTTCGGTGGAAACATGGTTTAGACTTGACCCTGTGCGATACCTTCCAGGTAGATCTAGGGGGTAAAGGAATCTGTTCCTACTTAGCAGAAAGACTCTAATTGGCTTAGAAATTGCCATGGGACAGAGTCAGAGCCACAGGCTGGGAGGTATTGAGCAGGACTTTTGGAACAGACACTTCCACGCTCTTTGCCATGGTCTATCAGAAGATACTCTCCTTCCCTTAGCAGTGTGATATGAATATTTAAGATCTGGAATGACTGGAGCATTTTGTTACCAGGAGTGGGACTGCTGTGGCAAGAAATAAACATTCTCTGTGTTTCCTTTATAGTCTTGGCACATAAGAACAACAAGTGTTCATACCTGTTGTCCAGGTATCTGATTAAATCTTAGTCTGCAAGTGTCCCTGAGGGCGTCTTTGGATGAGACAGATCTGCTTCTACAGCTGGGGTAAAGCAGATCGTCCTGCAGTCAGCCTGTACAAAAGGCCAGGGAGTGAGCTACAGCATGGTCTTCCACCTTCACACTTGAACTAGTCCATTGTCTCTTCTTCCGTCTCAGATCTGCTGGGTTTTATATTGAGACGTACCTCAGAGGACAGTGTAAGGCAAATAAACATAGTACAAGATACAGGTATATGAAATGTGAGAAACTCACCGTTCTGTATGACGAATATATACTAAGAGTATAAAATAAAACAGATGACAATACAACTCGAGACACAACTCGATGCAGCATGACACACGACACCCTTTCATCTCTCCTGGGCCTCACAGCCTTTGAGCTACAGGAACTGCATCTCCATCTCCTCTGGGTTCCCAGTTTTCTGCAACAGCTTTCTTTTGCAGCTTCCTGAATCACACACATTTCTCTTTGGAGAAATTCTCAGTATAAGCGTTCTTCCCACTCAAGGAATGATGCTCTACCATCACATCTAAGGCTGCTAGTCCTGCATTGTTGAGGAAGCAGCTCTGACCTCCCCTGTGTCCGTTGCTATGCAAGGCGATGCTTACGCGGCTCTCTGCTTCCAGCCTAGCATCTAGGCTCAAGTCCCTGACAGAGGTAAGGGTGCAGTGCAACCTGGAAGTGTGAAGTTGTGTAGAACTCAAAAACCACTACTGATGAAGGCAACTCCACTTACCAACTGCTCAAAATAGGCCCAGTAAGTCAAGGACAGTTACTGAGACAGGGACAGGAGTTATTTGGCAAGCCAGCAAACCTCTAAAGGTGGAGCACTGTAACTCGGTACTGCCTTTAGGGTTCTTTGTGTCATTTTCATCTTTAGGCTGAAGAGGTTGGTGCAGTGTTGTAGCTGGCAATCTGTTGATTTGTATTGCTCTTGAAGGATGAGGGGCGAGTGGGGGCGGGGAGGTAAATCAGCTGCCATGCTAGTTAACATGAGAGCTCTGTTCTCAGAAGTAGGCATTTCCCCCTAGGAAGGAATGCATTATGGAGGCTGTGAGACCCTCCATCTTTCTTCTGATCACATTAACATTTAAATCAGAATTCTTAGTAAAGCAGTTTGCCCTGTATAATGTAAGTGGGCTTCATGCAATCAGTTTGACAGCTTAGAGGAAGCAGAAAAGGCTGCTGCCCTCCCGGAAGGACCTCTCTGGGGCTCTGGCCTGCTAGACTCTTGCACAGTTTGTGTGAACTTATGTCTTCAGTATCTCTCTGCTCTCATTCTCTCTCTCTCTCTCTCTCTCTCTCTCTCTCTCTCTCTCTCTCTCTCTCTCTCATATATATACAATCTATTGATCCCGACAGACTAATATAGCACTTGGTAGCACTATATATATATATATGTATTTCAATATAATCTTCAAGATAACCTCACCCAGGTTATAAACCACCTGATGAGAAACCGAAAGTTGAAGCTTGTTCTTCTTCCTGGGGATACTGAATATGAGGGCAGGTTGTAAATGTTGTTAGTTAAGCAGGTCAAGAAGTAAAACTTACCCTAATAACAATAAATAGCTGGTGTGTGGTGATACCCACCTTTAATCCCAGCATTCAGGAGGCAGAGGCAGGCAGATCTCTGTGAGTCTGAGGCCAGCCTGGCCTCCAGTGTGAATTCCAGGACAGCCAGGGCTACAAAAGCTCCTGTCTCAATACACCTACAAAACACTCCTGAACTTAAGGCTTGGGGGACATCTGGGAAAATAGAGCAGAAATATTGTAAATGCCAGAGGATAAGGGAGTTTGCTTTAAGAGAGTGTCTCCTAAGCATATCAAAGGCTGCACCCATAAAGTCTCACCACCAAGACTGCCCAAAGTAGACAAACAAAAGCCCACAATGCTCAACCCTATGCAATGAGCTATAGGCAGCTGAGGAAAGCGGAGCAGGAGAGGTGGCCTTTCCCAGACTGGTTGTCCAGAGGCAAATGATCAGCCCCGAAGACATGCATGCTAGTAACATGGTATGGACTGAGCAGGTTGCCTTAGGAATATATATGTATATACTTATAAGCATGCAATATGAGTGGAAAAAAGAGGCCATGAATTTGAGGAAGGGTGGGGAGTGATACACAGGAGGGCCTGGAGGGAGGGAAGGGGAGGAAGAAATGTTGTAATTATAATCTCAACAATAAACTAAAAATTACATACGGTATACTTTTATTTATATATGAACTAAAGAACTTTGAACATGACTACAACTAGTTTCATGTAATATTAATGTTGTTATAACTCAGGAGTGCTAAGGTCTTAACATAATGTTTCATATTTGTGTGTGTGTGTGTATAAATTTTATTTTGAATGATATTCTTGTCCCTTGAAACCAAAATAGCCCAAAATAATATACCCACCTCTCCTAAGGATAGAACAGCACACACTCAGATAAAACGGTTCACTAAAATAAAGATCCAATGAATAAGAATTACATAATAAAGACAGAGGAAGAATAGTCTAACCAGAAACCCCAGGCTAAGGATAATTGCTGTAATTGGGAGCAAAATTTATCTCTGACTTTCTTAGCTGCCAAGACAAGAAGGAACCAACATAAATTACCTTATTCCTGTTAAATAAAGAGAAAATATCACTTCATCAAGAAAGAAACTTTCTCGAGCCAAACTTCTGAGAACAAAGTAAGTTACTAGGGACTTTCACATAAGGATCACTGAAGGAAGGTGGGCCTGAGAGATGGTTAGTGAGCCTTGCCAGTAACTCCATTAAGATTAACTTCTCTACATGACAGTCATCAACAATAATTTATAACCAGCACACCAATCTGTCCTCACGTTGAATATAATGTCTTAAAAAAATGTGTCTAATTTCACTGTTGATGTCATGACCCCATGACTAAAATTTAAAGACAGCCAGATTCTGGAATCCTTGGCCATCTGCCTGTAGGATAGCCCTGACAATGTTCAAACTCAGATATAAGAGAATGATTCCTGATCAGAGAAACCTCACCTTTATAATATCACAGAACTCAGTGACATCAGGCCAGCAGTATAGTAATCTACATGAAAACTTGTGAGTAGTTGTCCTTCTGAAGGGCCAAAGGAGACTGAGTCACTAGAGCCACATATACTCAACAGATCCCAAGGTGTATCATGTTCATCTAGTTCATGACGTTACTCTAAGCTAGTAGAACAATCTAGAGGTATAGATATCAGAATAAGCGTTATGATAACTTTTTGGACAAAACACAGACATGTTTGGGCTATCAACGAAGCTAGTTCACTCATTCACAGGATCCCAGACACTAGAAGCAAATGACTTCTGATGGTCAGCTCTCCAGATATATCAGATACAGTCTGAGCTCCAGAGAAGTAAGGTTGTCATGGCAACGGTTAAGCTGCTGGACCATAAGGCCACCAGTGCCCTTTCCATTCGATAAGATTAACAGTATCAGCTTTTGCTCTAACTGGGATGGAATGCGAGTGGTAACTCTTTGCTCTCATCACTGAGGTATTTGTTTGTAGCACAGACTGGGTCTGAGGTTGGGCTTGAGTGTCTGAAGGCCTCTGGACGGTCAGTGTGGAAAATCTGTGAGAAGCTGGGGAACTGTCTCATCCCCCGAGAGGCTCCGAGAGCCGAGAGACTAGGAACACTGTGGTGGAGTGCGTCACAGCTGTCCTCATCTGTCATGGATCATGGACAGAGAGAGGCATGCTGGAGAACACCACGGCTTGGGCTCCGTTCTTTACCTATTTAGCCTTCTGGAATTACTGTCTGTGTCCCAAGGACAAGTGAAAATTGAAAGCGTAATTCCTTTATATGTCTCTCGACCTCCAGTGACAAATCAGTAGCTTAGGTCTGTCCTGCCAGACATCCCTAGCTCATTTATTACTGCCCATCCCTAGTCCATACTGAGAGACCATCTCTTACCTGATCCCATGGGAAAGGTCTGGGCAGAGCAATACTTTCGCAGGAGTGAGTCAAATCATGGGACTCCCCTTTGTAAAATCTATCTCGGGAGCTAGAGATGTAGCTCCGTTGTTATAGCGCTTGGTTAGCATTCAGGAAACCTTGGGCTCCATCCCCAGCAACATCTAACTGTGGGCTTGTGGAATCCAATCCCAGCCATTGGAAGGTGGAGTCGAAAGAATGAGAAGTTCGAGGAACAGTAAGGTCAAGCCTGAGCTACACATGAGACTGCTTCAAAAAGTAAGTAAGTAAACAAGCGGGTAAAGTGTGCACTAGCTTTTCTGAGAGGATCTGAAACTCCACCCTGGCCGGCAAAGCTTTGCATCGTCTAACTGTTCAGCAGGACGGTGTCACCGGTCACTCAATCTGAAAGCCGCTGGGATTCAAGCCGTCTAACTGCCACGTTCTCCTCAGCCTCGGCCTCTTCTGCCGCTGCTTTCTGCTTTTGCCCTGCACTTGCCTGCGTGTCAGAAGCTCCTCTTCCTCCTGACCCTGGTTGGTTTTACCTAATGCCTCCTTGCGGTGGAGAGGGTCTCCCAGCTGAGCAATCTCCTGCCTTCTCCTTTGTTTGCCTATCTCTACCTAGCTCTCTTCCTCAATATGGAGTTATGCATCGCTAATGTATTGTCTTTCTAAGACTGTAAGACTTAACGGCAGGGACCCAGCTCATAGCTATAATCCATATTCCATAAGTAGCTTTGGCATTATGGGGGGTGCTCAGCGAATTAATGAACAATGACCGTAAGATGTGGGAAGCCAAGGGCTCTTTCATTGGTTCTGAGGATAACTAAATATGGCATGGAGGACCAGTCTGTCAGAAGATGGTGTTGCCTTATGGAGAGTTGTGGAAGAGGCCTCTGGCTGGGTGTCCAAGTCATCTTACACTGCTTTTCAGGCATTAGCAAACTGAAAAAGTTGCCCACAAACACACAGGAAACTTCTAGAAAGAAGTGGAAAAATGTTTATACTACTTCTAAAGTCCCATAATAATAATAATGCTAGTTAACTGAAACAGAGAAAGCGTATTTACTGGTGTTAATGTGTTCAAATTAGACACTCTGCCTAGCAAGGTTGGACACACAGTAATTATTAGGAAATGTTAGAGTCTATCCTTAGGAGACCTAAGATAAATGTCGGAGTGATTATGTAAAAGGTGAAGGAACTGCAGGCACATAAAAGCACATGCAGCTAACTAAGCTTGACCCTTCTCGTGACTGTCCTCTGACCTCTGACCACTGTGGGACATGTGGCTCCTCCCATCCTCCCATCCTCCCCTCCCCAAGCACACAGGTGTGTACACCATACACGGGATGATGATGATGATGACAAGGAAGAGGATGACAATGATAATAAATAATAACACATAACACAAATGCTTTTCTTAAAAGATGAGGAACAATTTTAATGATTGTGTCCCACCCATTATGAGCCAGATTAGCCAGGTTGTCTCTGAAATTCAGTTTGTTGTTTTTCAGGTCAAATCTCAGAATCTTTCTTTGATTACAACTGTTCATATTAGAGCCATGTTGCTCAAACTAAATAGATTTCTTGGATTTATTTCTCCGTGAAGGAACTAAATATTGCATTTCCCCCGAATCTCAAAGTGGGGCCTATAGGTGATCAGTTCATGAGCTAGAAGAACTTAAGATACTGAGAGTAGTGCCGGTGCCCTTCCATTGATATGTTATCTCCCTTCCCTTCTTTCTTGCCCTTCCTTTCTCTCTCCTCCACGGACACATAGTCACAATCTAGTCTTTATTATATAAAAATCAATCAGTGCATTGATCTGCATTTGGGGCCATCAGAAATACATTTCTGATGTTTAAGCCAACTGGTGTATGGTATTCTTTTATAGACTATCCAAGTGACTAGGACAGACCCCTTGCCCCCAAGTCGTGTTGAATCCACACCAGCTCAGAAGGAATATATAAGCATATTGTTTAGTAGCCTTGACCTGTAGAAAGAGAAAGTTATCACAGTAGTAAATCAGATGGCATGTGGGCAATCAGCACACAGGCACGATTGGACCAACCTGCTCTCATGAGATGACACAGCTCAGGGCAAGTCAGCGTGATAGATTTGGTCAGATTCTTAACTATGTCTCAAGAAAACAATTTGTACTGGCGTGTTCTTGGCTTTGTGATTTTAATAGTGACTTGTGTGACCACATGAAAATCATTCTTATCAGGTTGATCAGTGTCAAAACACTAAGAAAGGATGTTTGTTGGTTGTCCTAATGGCCTTTTCTGTTGCTGTGATAAACTACCCTGACAAATGCCATTTCTGTTGGTTCATAGTTCAAAGGTGGAGGCCATCATGACAGGGAAGAGACAGCAGCAGGCGCTTCCAGCAGCTCATCACAATGGTTAAGAAACACAGAAGAAGCCTGGTGTGGTGGCGCATGCCTTTAATCCCAGCACTCGGCAGGGGAGAGGCAGGCGGCTCTCTGTGAGTTTGAGTCTAGCTTGGTCTACAAAACAAGTTGAGGACAGCCTCCACTGGTCACACTGAGAAACCCTGTCTGGAAAAAGCAAACAAAACAACAAAACAAAAACCCCCAAACAAACAAAGCAAAACAACAACGGATAACAAAAACCACAGAACAATAAAGACTGTTTAGGAGTCGTTTTCTTTATTTTATACTGTTCAGGATCCTCTGCCCAGGAATGGCCCCACCCACAATTAAGATGACTCATCCCACATCAATTAAGATAATCAGGATAATCACCTACAGTTGAGCCCAACAGGCTCATCTCTCAGGTGATTCTCTGTTCTGTCAGGTTGACAACCAACACCAGCCATTAGTGGCTGGACTCCAAACGCCTTAATTAGCTGAAATGAGAGGATGCAACAGAAATAAAATTTAATAAAATTAAGTATCCCATCAATTAACAAGTTAACATAAGATGTTATCAGTTGTATACACGGTATGCATCTTGACATGTTTTTGTGGCACAAAAGCGTGAGTTAATGGGATGAGAAATTTACTAACAAGATTAACATCATATTTGACTAACGAGAGTTTCATCCAAATTGAGGTCGGCACGGGAACCACTATTTGTGATTATATTCTGATCCTGTCTGAAATACTGAGGACGGAAACCGGCCACCTAGCTTTCAAAGATGAACAAGCAGGTTCCCAGAAGTGGTGGGACGTCCTTAAAACGTCTGTGTGTCACAGACATGTATTCGGGAGAATAGACCCTTTAAGGGAATACTGGAAGGGGGTGAAAGGTGAGTATTGTCAGTTTGTCTGTTCCCCTTGCCCCCAGGCAGAGGCAGAATGAGCACTGCACAGAGGCAGTTTTAGAAAACTTCCTTTGGAGTTGGAGCTGATAATGAACAAAGGCTTCTCAAAAATTCTTTCCCAGTTGGGCGGTGGTGGCGTGCACCTTTAATCCTCTGCACTTGGGACGCAGAGGCAGGTGGATTTCTGAGTTCGAGGCCAGCCTGGTCTACAGAGTGAGTTCCAGGACAGTCAGGGTTACACAGAGAAACCCTGTCTCGAAAAGCAAAGCAAAACAAAACAAAAAACAACAAAAAAAGTTCTTTCCCTTTCTTTGGTGGTCTTTGGTCTAAGGTTAGCTTCCTAGGTCTTAGGATGTGGGTGAATAGATGGTGCTTTGGGATATAAAGTAAGACCTGAGGGCTGGGAGATAGCTCATTTGGTGAAGTGCTTGCGCTCCCTGTATTGTGCGAGCCTGGGTTTGATCCCTAGCACCCACACCGAAAGCTGTGCTTGGTGCCATAGAGGTATGATCCTAGTTCAGGAGAGGAGGAGAAAGGAGGATCGCTGGGACCCAATGGCCCGCCAGCCCGGCCCACTGGGAAAGTTCTAGGCCAATGAGAGAGCCTCTCCTACAACAATATGGATAGCTCCTCCTCCGGAAGGACACAGGATTTATCTCTAACCTGCCCAGGTGCTAACTCTGGGCTCAAAAGCGCGAGACCTTCACAACCATTTAGCTTGTTTCTTAATCCTTCTGGTAACCTAACGTTTGGGCAGATCTTCTTGGGGATGTTTTGCTTCTTCTTTTTTTTTTTATTATTTTTATTTTTACATTTATCCACGTTTAGCCTTGAACACCGATAAAGAAGGCAGAGCCACAGCTTTAGCTAGCTAAATGGTTCTCGAGGAATCTGTTTTGCTGAAGTTGCCAGGTTCGTATTATATTGTACTGTGAACCCATCTGAGAGTTCTTTAGTGAGTAACCTAGCAAATCTTGAATGCTCTTCAAAAGAAGACGGATTGGCATTTTGTCCGCGTTTGTCCAAAAGAGGACACCAGATCGTGCTCTAAATTGTATGTTTTCTATCTAAAGCTAAGATCAGGTTTCAAAATGAGAGCAAGCCCATGCCTGTCTATGCAGTAGCCTCAGCTACCCCGGGAGGAAGGATGCTGAGGCTTGCAGGAAGCTGGGTACCTAGCCACATCCACCTTTAAAAGCCTCCCAGGTGCAAACGCTGCAGATCACAGGGTTACAAGGCTTCAGGCTTTCCTGTTTCCCCTTAGGTCAGTGTTACCTACCTTTTGTTACTATGTTAATCCAGACCGGTGAAGTCTAATTTGGCTTCTGTGTTTGCTTTGTGCAGAGGTAACCAACACTCTCTCCAAGTGGTGACAGAACATTTCACAGCCTTTGTGCTGTGTTACCTTCTTAAATTTGAAGCATCTTCATTTGGATGTTATTTTTCGATTTAAGTAAAACCTAACCCCCTCGGGGAGCACCGTCTTAACTGTAAGCGCAGCTGCGCATTTTGGACTGCAGGGTAGGCAGCCGGATGGCCGACTCTTGGCAGTGGATCTGACCACTCTGGCTTGATGCTCTTCTTCCCATTTCCAGAAATGTGACTCTGGACCCAGGCTTCACCGTTTCCCAACTCGGTTCCGAATAGGCCTCTCCCTCCAGCTTTGTTCTGTACCCCACTGTGAAAACAATCAACCTGGAAACCCATCTCCATCAGTTCATGCCTCAGTAATCCCAATGTTTCCCACTGTATGAAAGCTAACGCCCTCAGTAGTCAGGAGCCTTGATCAAAAGTCCGTCTTTTTCTTTGAAGCTTCTAATTTTCTGACTCATTAATAGCTCTAGGAGAGATGACTTCATTCCCTCCATCACTCATTCTAGGATGAATTAATATTTATTTATTTATTTATTATCAGGTGCTGGAGATTGGGATGGTAGCAGGAAACAATGGCATAATTTTACAAGAAAATTCAGGCTTAGGGGCCGTTGGTAACTTGTGTGTGGCTAGGACGTCTTTGCTTTTCCTTATGCTCTGTGTATATGTATTTGCAAGCATTTACTATGTTTCTTTTCCAGTTCTAAACTGGTCTCAGAGGCTGGGCTAAGAGGCAGCCTAAACCACGGAGAGGATATATACTGACAGGCATTTTGAAGTTAGCGCATCATGTATGCATTAATTCTTCTAGAGAGCTGAGACTTGAGAGCTGAGATTTGAGACCAAGCCCTTATCTTCTGCTGGCCTCAGACTGATCTCTCTCGGCTTCTAGATGGGTTACTAGGAAGGTGCCACCGCACCCTGCGACAATGACTGTTTGTAAGAAAGAGAAATCTAGTAGATCTGTTGGGAGAAACAGGCAGAAATGTCTGCCCTGTTTATCTTACCTACTCTGATCTTCTTTGCTCTGCCTGACCTTTATTAGATTTAACCTTTCCTCCACGGAAGTTTGTACGTTTATCTGTTCCCTCAAGCTTTCTCACACGCATTACAATCAATATATTCATGAAAAGGGGGCTCTATATTCGAAGGACAGCTCTAGGTTGATATAGAGAAAAAGAAATGAACACCACTCAGCCAAGCGGAAGAGACAAACGACAGCTTCTGAGCAATGTGAGACCGGAAAATAATTACGGAGAAACCGGCAACGGGCTGGAGGCTGGGAGGGGCCAAGTTGGGATGAGTAAGCCGACCTTGGACAGAGAGGAAGAAGAAGGGGGCGTGTACAAGGGTCAGGAGTGTCTCTGGGAGCCTGGGAGCCAGGGTAGCTAAACTAGGCTGAGAGGCATGGCAAGAGGAAGATGGAGAGGAAGATGGCGAGGGACAGATGACGAGCCACGGGTCCAAACTCAGAGACTGCGTGGCCTGAGCTTGAGACCCGGGAGCTGAGCTCTGTGGGCATTGGGGAAATCACTGTTTGAGAGCATGCTTCCTTCCCAGATAGGGCTAAGATCTAGGATTAGAGTTGTATTTTAGAGCGATGGGTACAAGAATCCCCACTGGGGACTTTGACATGAAAAGAGTCACTGAGAGAGGGTTCAGCCTGCCGGTATGCACTATCTTAAAATTTAAAAAAGAGAGAGAGAATTGAAAAATCCCACAAGGAAAAGAACTGTTTGTTAGGGTCCATATGTTTCCTTGGGTTTTAATAAAGTAGTATTTCCTGTTATTGTTTTTTTTTTTTTTAAGCCAATGGAGAGTGACAGGTCCATTTTTGTCGTTGTGGAACACTGTAATAGTTGATGCTGGTGGAGTTATACAGAATCCCTAAGTAATAGAGGGGAGAGTAACTTATTTGATCTAATATCCCTGCTTCCAGAAAAAAAAAATATATATATATATATATATATATATATATATATATATATATATTTATATATTACTTTGTGGGCAGTACGGCACTGACGCTTAACCTTTGACAGAACCTATGCAACAGACGTATAGTACATACTTAATTCATACACAATGAACGGCTAGAGGGTCATTTTGCATTTGACACATACGATCCAGATCAACAAGGAACAGTCGTTAGGGCCTGACAGTGTGTAAAGGCCTGACAGCCAGAGCTGGATTCCAGGACCCAGTGTAAGGAGGGCAGGACTTTTAAGTTTCTCATCCACACAAAAGCCATGGCATGCGTGTACCTGAGGTCACCCACACATTCACACACACACACACCAGAGTACGCCCAAACTAAATATTATTAATAAAAACTAAAAGGAACCAGTCGTTACTCTTGCCTGTAAAGGTGTCTAGCCGGAACCGAAAGGGAAAAATAGACATTTAAATTTTGGTATCATACAATTTGCCCATGCAAAGTTCAAAGAGTAACAAAATGACTGAAAGATTCTTCTGGGAATTACAACTGGAGAAGGAAATAGGTGTTATAAGTGAAAAAAAAAACAAGTCATCTTTAATAATTACTTAGCAAATACTGCATTTGTAGTGATGATTCCAGAATCTCATTCGGAGTCTCCTAGTTCTTTTCAGCTCAGACTAGAGAAGTCCCGCTGTGTGTCGCCTGGTCTGGTTTAGGGGAAAGGGAGGCCTCGCCGAGCTCCAGCGAGCTTGCGCTTGTAGCTGCGCGTGTACTGGGAGGCTTACGGCAGTGGGCGGGGCCCGAATCCCCATGTGGTCCCGACATCATTGACATGGCGGAATCCCCCATCAAACCCTCCTGGTAGTTATTTGAGCAGCGGCGGCGGCCCGAGGAGGCGGCGGAGAGCAGCGGCGGGAGCAGCGGGAGCGGCGCAGGGGGCGGCGGGGATCCCGCGGGCGGCTGGCTGGGACGGCGTGGGCGACCCGGATTGCGGGCACCCGGAGCTCCGTTTCAGCCTGAGGGGAGGTAAGGCGTGCGAGAGCGGCGGGCTGCCGGGGGGACGTGCCACCCACAGTCGCTCTCCGGTCCCTGCGCTTTGGAGCCCGGGCCGGACCCCGAGTCTGCCCGAGTGCGCTCCCGGCCACGGAGCACTCGGGGATGCCCGAGGAAAACTTGGCTGCGGAGTCCCGGCCGCCCCGTGACCGCTCGGCTGCCCGGAGCTCCCGGCCGGGTAGGGGGGCGGCCCCTCCAGCCCCCGCTTGCCGGGGAAGAAAGCGGAGGATACGGGGCTCCGAGTTCCCCTCCTCCCCGGGCCATCGCTCCGAGGAATCCGCTCCCCCGCCCAGATCCCCGCGGCAGGACCGCTGCCCGGGAGGGGGAGGGCGCGCGGCCAGGCCGGAGGAATCTTCGACGTGTCACTTTGGGAGGCTGTAGATTTCCATATGGTGGAGGGAGGAGGGCGTGCGTGCGCGCAGAGCCGGGAGTCCCGGCCGCCTCGGCCCCTTCGGGGGTACCGGGCTGAGACCCGGGACCCGGGATGCTCGCGGGGAGGGTCCCCGGGCGGCCGGTCGCCCCCGCCCCCGCCAGGGCCTCTTGGGGACACTCCCCGCCCGCCTGCCTCTGGCCACCTCTGCGCGCCACGTCCTCCCTCCCCGTCCTGCCCCCTGGGCTCCCCCCGGGCTGGGGGCGGGAACCGGCGGCCGCGGCTGGACTCGGCGAGCCAGGCGGCTGCAG
Organism: Apodemus sylvaticus; assembly: GCF_947179515.1. Taxonomy (NCBI): domain Eukaryota; kingdom Metazoa; phylum Chordata; class Mammalia; order Rodentia; family Muridae; genus Apodemus; species Apodemus sylvaticus. The sequence goes on from NC_067475.1 coordinate 142,064,263, forward strand.
GCTCGGGCGGGGGAGCGGGGCGCGGCGGGAAGCAGAGGACGACCCGGTGCGTGTGGGCCAGCGGAGCGCGGGTCAGTCGGTCAGGCTGGAGGGGCGCCCCTGCCGGGGGTGGGGCGGCCGGGAGACCCGGCGGGTGGAATCCGCGCCCCGAGGCGGCGGGCGGGCTGGGCGGGCCGCGGGGACCGTCTGGTTCGGATGGCAGGCAGGAACGAGCCGCCGTGGGAAGGGCCTGTCAGTCCTCGCGGAAAGCGGGGCCCGGGGCCGTGCCCGCCTAGCGTCCCCAGCGCCCGGCCTCGGGAGCCTGGGGGACTCTGCGAGCGTCCCGGGAGACCTGGCTGGGCCGCCGGGCGGCGCCGCTGGCCGGGCGCCTTCCCGGAGTGAGCGCCTGGGGTTGGAGATTTTTCGAGTCTCGGCTCCCACCCGGCGATCCCAGACGAAGGAAGCACTGGCATTTTATCCAGACAGTGCGGATTGCAGACTTCCTTAAAAGTTACAACTTTTTATTTTCTTTTCTCCTCAGGCCCAGCGTTTTCTTTAAACAAAATGTAGAATTTGGCCGCGATGAGGCTGACGCTGGGGCCAAAAATGCACACGTTTATCTCCATCCCGGCTAGTTCCCCTCCCCCTCTTCCCTCCCAGGCTTAATCATATTTTGGAACTGGTGAGGGCTTTTGTTGGGTGGGCACCCTTGATTGCTTGTCTGTTTATTTTTTAATGTGCAACTAATTTGATTTGAATTTCCTCCAGTTTCCAGGCCTTACTAGGAGAAGCTAGGGGAGAGGGAATGTGCTACTTTTTTTTTCTTTTTTTTATAAATGTGGCAAGAGGTGGGGCATTGGGAAAGGGGAGGCACCCTGGTTGTGGCAGAGAGTCAGTAGGAGCAGACAGACCCGGAAGAAAAGGAATCCATTCTGGAATAACATTCTTTTTTTAAAACAACAACAAAACAATACAAAAGAAATTCAGGTTTTGAGCGAAATTTCACTGCTCCGTTCGGATTTGAGTTCGCGGCGCTCCTGCATCTCTGAGTTAGGCTGGGACCCTGGGAACTTGAGTTATGCCACACAGCGCATAGCAACTCTGACCTGGTTTTGTGACTTGTGTGTGTGTGTGGGGGGGGGGGGGGGGCGGCTGTTGGTTCGCTCCTCATTGGAGGCTGACTGTGGATGCAGTAAAGACTGGTTTCAGTAAATTTCCTGGCTCCCTAGGAGCAGCTGTTGAAGAGGGTAAAGTCCCTGGGCATGCTTTCTGTCCAACCGGAGTTGATACCGAGACCTCAGAGATACACGGCAGCCTGGCTTAAAGTGAGGCCTCCTTGATTATTGTTCTAAAAAGTTGCTGTCTTAGTATTGTTCTTAAACTTCCGTGGTGATTTTCAAGCATTTTATTTCGATGCTTATGAGAAAAAGCATTCCTGTGACAAGATCGTGTTCCTTTAGCATCTATTAGCATTGTCGAGATCTTGTAGGGTGGGGGCTTGCAGTATCTAATGACAGTGTATACGGTTCCAGAAGGACATTTTGGCAATCTTTTAAGACCCTTTAAAAATAGCTGTGATCAGAGCATGGGCTGTTTGGAGGAGCCTGTCTTCTGGGGCTTCTGCAGGAATGCGGAGCGTGCGCATGGGGACTCCCCTGCTTGGTTGTTCCATTGGCATTTGTGCCCCTTCTGCCCACTCTTAAAACTTCCATCATCCACAGGGAGGGGCAGAGAACGAAATATAGGATCTCACTTAACAAAAGGTTTTTGCATGTGGTATTTTGAGACAGGCTTGGGCTGGCCTCTCCAAGTTGTCCTCCTGCCTCAGCTCCTGGATGCTGGGTGACAAGTATGAACCACATCCCTTTTAGAGCTTGAACTTAATAGTTTATTCCTTCTTAGATAAACATGGTTTCTGCCTCTTATACATTAAGTTTTGAATATTTTGATTTCAGTTGGAGTAAATGTCCATTTTATTAACAAGGGCATCTAAGTTCACAGAAATCGAGGTACTAGTAATTCAGAATAATGGCCAGCAGTTTCTCCAGGGCCAGCCTCCTGTCTGGGCTGACATACTGCAGCCAGGAGGCACATGTAATGTTTCAAATGTGTTTCAAATGTAGCTCCGTGACTCAAGAACTGTCTTTTGAATTTTTATCTTTTTCCAAATTATTTTAAACTTAAATTTGAAATACAGACCTTTCAGATTCCCAAGTCTATTGTGCTTCAACTGAGCCATATTGCTTTTTGAAATTACCAAGTTAAGTGTTCCTTATTTACAATCGGGAGATGTTTTAGGTCTACTTTACACACACACACACACACACACACACACACACACACACACACGGGATTGAACCCATGGCCTTGTATATGCTGGAGGTAAATACTCTACTACAGTGCTAGAGCTCAGCTGTTGAATTCACATTCTAAATAGAATTCGAAGTCTGGGGCAGGTCTGCCTCAGCCTGCTTTTCCAAATAGAGTGGAAGGTCTACTGATGGGCGGACCTGCAGCTTAGCAATGTAGGTGGAATTGTTGTATGTAGGAATTGGTGGTAAAGGAGTGAATCCAGGCATCTCAGTGTAATAAAGCAGCATGCCTGGCTAGGCACAGCGGCTCACCCCTGCAATCCTGACATGCAAGAGGCAGAGGTGGGAAGATCAGGAGATGCTAGCCTGGCTTCCATAGTAAATTCCAGGGCAGTGTGTCTACTCTGTCTCCCTCCCCAAAGAGTGTAAATATTAGGAAGCAAGATGCAAGCCCCTCATAGAATTGGAAGAAACAAAGCCCACGGCCCTCCAATCCACATCCCCTGCTCACCTAGGCCTTCTTTTAAAGTGACTTTCCGAAGTTGTCTTTGTAGAGTTAACAGCAATCGCCTGAAGGATTTAAGTAGTCTTGCTATCAAAATAGAAAATTAATTATCAAGCAGGGTGTAGTGCTCGATGCCTTTAGTCCCAGCACTCAGGAGGCAGAGGCAAGTAGGTCTCGGTAAATTGTGGCAAGCCTGGTCTACATAGGGAGCTGCAGGCCGGAGCTGGACATGGTATATATGCATGTGCTATATGGTCAGACGTAGCGCCCCCACCCAGTCAGTTATCAAATTGTGTTAGACGAAACCAGCAGGAGTAGTAACCCTTTGCAGTGAGCAAATGCTTAGAAAAAGGTTTGTGATAAGTGGACTTAATTAACATCTGCTATATTTTTTTGAGTTTCATTTGGTAAAAGAAATTCCAAAAACTTCCCGATCTCCTATGAGGTAGAGAGAATCCAAGAGCATTCCTCTGACTAGAGTCTCTCTGTAGGTTCCCCAGAACCGAGTACCTTTCGTTCTTGTTTTGAGGGTGAGGAGAGGGTGGCAGAGATGGGGACGGGCATCCTCAATACATCACGGCAGCAGGAAGACCATCTTAATGTATAAGAGTGTTTCATTTGTAAAAAATATTTTCCACATGAGATATAAAAAGAAATATATTTTAACTCCAGGAGTAGAGTTTCATTTGTGAATGTGTGTGCACACATGTGCATCCAGTGTGGAAGCCAGAGTTCTCTCTCTCACCGGCTGCCTTACTATCTTGAGACAGGGACCCTCCCTGAACCCGGAGCTGGTTTGGCAGCCACAAACCCCACAATCCTCCTGTCCTACCTCCCATTGTGCTGTGGTTACAGGAGCCTGTGGCTGCAGCAGGCTTTTTGTTTTTGTTTTTTTGTTTTTTTGAGACAGGGTTTCTTTGTATAGCCCTGGCTGTCCTGGAACTAACTCTGTAGACCAGGCTGGCTTCGAACTCAGAAATTCACCTGCCTCTGCCTCCCAAGTGCTGGGATTAAAGGCCTGCAGCAATGGGCTTTTTAACTGGGTCTGGGGATTTGAACTCGGGTCCTAATGCTTGCATGGAAGCACTCCTACCCACTGAGCCTCCTCTCCAGTTCCGCTTGTCTATTTGTTTAGTCACATGGATCGTTTCTCAAATGGTTCAGGAAAAGACAAATGAAAAATAATGTCTTTTTATTAGGATTTAAAAGGAAATTTATTTTTAATTATGTCTTTAACTGTGTGGGCAGGTTCAGGTGAGTGCAGGTGCTCCTGGAGGCCAGAGGTGTGAGGTTTCCTACAGCTGGAGTGACAGGTTGTCTCAGGTTAGTGCTGGGAACTGAACTCTGCCCTTCAGCAGAAGCAGGGCAAGCTCTTAGCTCCTGAGACAGCCCACACTTTATTAGGATTTTTCAGAAGCAGCTTCCGTGTTGAGTATAAAGATACCTGAATATGTGTGTCTCCAAGGATAATCACAGGTCATAATTGCGACTCCAGAACACAGTAGAGTCCCAAAGACTTATGGCAATGAATCAGTTTTAAATTGCAGTCTTATTTTAGTGTGAGTGTAAATCACGTTGCCTCGAGCTATGGGGAAGTTATACATTCCACCACAGGCTAGGCATTGGTTAATGAGATCGTTCAGCCGTTTGAATGTCCTGTTCATACCCATTCCTGGCCCTGGAGAGCATTCACCATTTTCACAGAATCGGGATAAAGAACTGTGTTATAAATAGAGTTATAGTGTCCTAGGGAGTGTGCCAGATATGGAAACAAGATTTAACCGTGGTACATCTCGGTGTGTTAGGCCATCAAGATACAAATGAGAGACTCGTTGTGATCGTAAAGCTGTTGAGTGACAGGCAAAACTTAAGGGCTGAATCTTAGCATGAGGTTGGTGTCAGCAAACAGTTTGTCGAGGAATCATTTCCTTTGCACCTACGTCTCTGGCAAACTTTTAAACCTCTCTTAACGTGGGTTTCCCCATCACAATATAAGGCGAAAACAACTCACGTGTATCTTTTAAAAACAGTTGTCATACACGTTAGTCTGCCTTTAAAAAGGTTTTGACAAAACTTTACACGAATTGAGGTAGTTCATTATTATGGCAGTTTCCATCGAGCTGGGCCTGTGGAATTTGCATGTCTTAGAGACTGTAGATTTGTGCTGAGACAGTTTGAAACTCATTTACTTTCTTTTTGTGGTCAGTTAATAAAACTTTAAGTTTAGATGTTTCCTATTTACTCCTCATTACCCGTGGACTAGGTCCTGCCCCAAGCCACCCTCTCTGTGTTGTTTGGCAGGGTGGGTTTTGGCCGGACCAGCAGGGTGGCTTTCCCAGTTCAGGGTCATTGTCAAGATGAAGCAGGAAGTGCAGTTTCTGAGCGCAGATTCCAAGCTGGGATGACCTGCAAGGCTTTAGTCCTTGCGTTATCCGAGCCTTTTATTTGAGCTTTTGACACTCACAGCTGGGAAAAGAGTCTTATTTTCCCGGGCCGGCCAATCTCTGCAGCCTCCCTGCTTTCTACATTGGAGACACAATTGCTATTCTTCACGTTAATGTCAACGTCTGAGAGCTGGGGAGTGTTTCCTGGTTGAACTCTATTTCCAGGTAGACCTTAGCTCTTCACTGTCGGGAATGCAGTGGGTGGTGGAGGAACAGCTGTGTTCTTCCGTGTACTCGACAGTATTTGAATTGGTAAAGTAGCCATAAACAAGGCTTCGTGTTAGCCTTGTAGCAGGTGTCTTAGAGGGGTGGACCATGCCTAGATCCTGGTGGCTAGACGGGGACACCCTGTCAGACTGAGCACACAAGGGTGGCTTGGGGTTACCTGACCCCTTTGCGAGGTCCAGCCAAGGAGAAGCAGTCTGAAGTCCTGGCTCACCTGGGCCAACAGTCCTTTGTAGTAGATTTAGTGACAAGGATCAGTCCTTGGGGACTGGAGGTATGTGGGACACGAGCTGTGGGATAGGAGGGTGAGGAGGTTTAAAACTAGAGCCTGTCATCCTGGGAGATCCCGTGGACAGCCTCTTGCCAGTGAGGATGTTTCCTTCTGTGAACATAGATCAATCTTTGAATTTCTGTTCCTTGTACTGGGTTGAGATGCTCTGATTTCACATTCATAAGTTCTAATATTCATGAATATGAATAATCACATTCATAATCTAATATTCTTGGCAATCCCGTCAATTCCATGCAGCACAGCTTCTACTCGGAACTCCTGTTAGATCTCATGATTATAGTGTTGTTTATCCTTCCTGTGACTTCTAGATAACTCACTGTCTGTGTGTACGCGCCTGTGTGCGCCTGTGTACGCGTGTTAAATGCCTGTATTTGAGCTGAGACTGTAATTTTATTTCATACCCTCAGTGATGTAGAAGACATGGACGTGTAGACTAGGTTCTTTCTTAATGGAATATTCTTTCTTCTTTTTCTCCTGACAAAGGCAAAGCATTTTACTTCTCACACACAAAGCTTCTCGGCTTGTCTTCTCAGAACGTGGAGACATCAGACATCCTCCGACACCCGGAGCAGGCTGCTGGCCACTCCAGTTCTTCTTTCCCTTTCAGAAATTTGACAGACAGTGAGACTGGAGTACCTGCAGCCTACTGAATTGAGGGACCTGAGGGATGACAAAATGAGGGCTTGTGCTGCAAGCCTGAAAACCTGAGTGCGGGTCCCCAGTGTCCGTGTGAACGGCTGCGTGGGGCAGGGCCTGTCCTGAAACTCCGGTGATGGAGCTGAGAGGGAAGAGCCCAGCGGCTTCCTGGTCACCACGGAAGCTGGAGCCACAGGCTCCAGGATCACTGGGAGAGCAATTGAAGAAGACACTCGGTGTCACCCCACCCTAACACACACACACACACACACACACACACACACACACACACACAAAACCCTCAGGAAACAAATGAGTTAATTTATGTTAGGGGGTTGGATTTTCCATCTTCTGGGGAAGAGACCTTTGTTAAAAGTACTTACTTTCATTGTACTTTGTCTAGGTGTAGCTAATTAGAATATTTTAACTATCCAAGCAAATCTAGAATGATAGTTGACTTCCTATTCCTTAAATTTTTTTTTTTTCTTCGAGACAGGTTTCTCTGTGTAGCCCAGGCTGTCCTGGAACTCACTCTGTAGACCAGGCTGGCCTCGAACTCAGAAATCTGCCTGCCTCTAAAGCGCTGGGATTAAAGATGTGTCCTCCCCCCCCCCCCAACCTCCTATTCCTAATGAGCCGGTGTGAGGGTGACCAAGATGGTGGCTCCTCAGGTAAAGGCGTTTGCTGTCAAGCCTGAGGATCTGAATTTGAACCCAGGGCCTGCACAGTGGGAGGTGGGAGCTGACTCTTGTTAAGTTATCCTCTGACCTGTAAACCTGTCATGACACATGCAGGCCCTCTCCACTCCAGGTAAATAATGTTAAACGAGTTTTTAATGTAAATATCAAAAGTTTAAATGCGTCACCAGAGGAATATTTATCTAATTACGAGAACAAGCCATTTTAGCGTGATGGGAAGACTAGTGCCCTTCAGAACAGTGACAGCCTGCATGGGCTGCTTGTGGTGCATTGTTGGGAACCTGTGGAGGAGGCGGGGACCCTAGAAAGTTGGTGCACGCAGTGGATGCCACAGCTGTCTCCTTCCTGGTGCTCCCATATGAACTTGAACCAGCACCCTGGCAACAGTCGCAGCTGTATTTGCATTCAGCATAGACCAGGTCGGCAAGCACGGCATCCCCCTGTCCACCCCCAAGTGGAGCACAACTCCGCCAACTTGTTTGTTTTGGAGTTCTGGTGACATTCGTTTTGTCCATACTAACTTCTCCTCATCTGTAAGTACTTGATGGCAGATTGGTAAGGCCTTTAAAAAACTGTGTGTGTTCAAGAACTTGTGGAGTTGGTTCTCATCTTCACATGGATTCCGGGGACTGAACTCAGATCACAAGACTTGAGTGGCAAGCCCCTTTCCAGGCCTGAGCCGTCTCGTTGGCCCCACAAAGGCTTTAAGGATGTTACTGGTTTTGTTTTTCTTTTGAGACAGGGTCTCATTTAGCCCAGGCTGGCCTCTCGAGTTCCATGACTGCCTGCTGAGGATGCCCTCAATGTCTTCCTCCTGCCTGGGCCTCCCAAGTGCTGAGACTGAGGACTGGGACTGAGGGTTGGAATTCAAGGTGTGTGCCAGTCCTCCGTTTGCTAAACAGGCATTCTGCCCCCGAGCTGCATCTCCAGCCCCCCTGTGGCTTTTAGCTGCCCGTTGGCTCCTTCCCTTGCTTTTGGGTGTAGTTGTAGGAATTCATGAATTAAATATTTAGATAGGTTAGATGTGTATTCCTTTCCTATTTCTACTGAAGGAAGACATTCTTGGTGACTGGAGGAATTTACCAGAAATAATCAAGTATCTTTAAATACATCTGTGATGACTAATCCTGGTTGTCAACTTGACGCACCTGGGAAGAGAAGGCTGAGCTGAAGACTTGCCTGTGCCGAGAATGGCTTGTGGGCCTGTCTGTGAGGCGTTTTCTTGATTGACAGTTAAGAAGTCAGGCTGGAAGGTGGGCCAGCCCACTGTTGGTGGTACCATTCCCTAGGTTGGTGGCCCTGGGTTTGTAAGAAAGGCAGCTGAACATAGTAAGAAGCTGGCCAGTTAGACATGTGCACGGCCCTGATGATATTTATGCCCTGGGCATGATGAACCTCCCAGGGACATCCTACGGCAACCTGAGGCTCCGAGGAGCCACCAACCGCCAGTCACTCTCCCATTAGAGACGGAGCCCCCTGAGATTTCTAACTCTTCACTGGAGTGTAAGAGTCTGTGATATAGTCTTAGGATCTCTGCTCTGTTTTCTCTCCTGTTCTAAGGTTTCTGGGAGGTTCCTGGGCATGTAAGCTGCGGCCTTTGCCTCCTGCATGAGACCCTCCGTTCATTTCTTACACAGTACTTACTGGCACACAGCAGTTAAAGCCAAGTGCTATCCTTGGTGGTTTAAATCAATTGAGAAAAATAATGAAAGTGATAAATATCAGTGTTTCTGGTTTTTCTATCTCAGGAAAAAGTATGTTTTCTCATCTCAGGAAAAAGTAAATTTGTGTTACAGTAGCAGTCTGGATTATTGGATCGGAGAATACTTATAAATACATTGGAGTAGAACACTTGTGTGTTGCTCTTGGGCATGTAAAATGGTAGGTTTTCTGTGGAAAACTTTTTGGGGGGGGGTTCATAAAAATATTCAGCCAGAAGTATTCTATTGCCAGCAAATTCATTCTGAGGTGTTGATCCCGAAGGAAGTGGGGACTCAGATATGTCATGGACCCCTTTCAAGGTGCAGACCGAAAGATGACCAAATGGCGAACTTACTGCTGTACTTTGTGACAATTGAAAGAAGTCTGAGAAAAATGAAACATGTGATCTGGTAGGGCAGACTCCTTTGTCATCTACATAGCCCAGGCTGGCCGCTAGTTGCCGTGTAGCTCAGGATGGCCCTGACTGTCTGCTCCTCCTGTTTTCACCTCCTGAGTACTTAGACTAAAGGCTTCGTGGGACTTGCACACGTTACTCTGGGCTCCAGGCCTCAGGCACAGCTCCCTGCCTGCGAGGCAAGCTCTACCTACTGAACACCCCTAGGCTGCCTCTCCTCTTTAACTGGGTTCAAGAGAAGAGGAGACAGCCTGAGGCAGAGAGGGACAAGGCCTCGGAGCACTCCACCAGTCAGGTTGCCTGCTTGTGTTTGTGGCCCTGTAAGAGCACGGCTGCTTTTGCCTGCCTTGCATGGTGAGCCCCAGAGGGCTCTTTTTTTGTTTTGTTTTGTTTTTTTTTGGGGGGGGGGATTTGGTTTTTTGAGACAGGGTTTCTCTGTGTAGCCCTGACTGTCCTGGAACTCACTCTGTAGACCAGACTGGCCTCGAACTCAGAAATCCACCTGCCTCTGCCTCCCAGAGTGCTGGGATCACAGGCGTGCACCACCATTGCCCAGCTATGCAGTTGCATTCTTGAAGCTTTGACTCCGGTTGCTTTCAGGAAGCATATTGGTTTTCCCATCAAGTCACTCAGTAGTCGTGTTACAGATAGTCGCTAAAGACATGGCATAAGAAAACTGAGCATCATGGGTAAATTACACACTCATGATTCTGAAACCCACACAAAAGAATGCCCATTCTCATACAAACACTGTTGGGAACGTCAGGCCCTGCTTACTGTTGCACAAGGCATTGTCCATTTATTTCTGAGTCTTGGGAAATGGTGAACTCATAGGGTGTGGCAGTAGTGTCCAAGTGTATTTTTGAAGTGGGTATAGTTTCTCTGGACTATAACCATATATAACTGAATATTGTATACTCTATATAGTATTTAAACATTATTGTATATGTAAGTGGCTTGGCAAAACACTACCACATGAGTGTTTATGTCATGGCTGGTCATTTTTGTCACATTTTTTTTCTCAAGAGGAAAGCTATGATTACCAAGTGGTAAGAAAAGATGCTAGTGCCGTAGTCTTGTATTGAGGAGGAGAAGGAAGAACAGCCACACTGTGCTTGAGAATTACGAAGGGGAAAAATGTCCTGTCCTTTGCCTGCGATCAGTGTGTTCCAGTGCTATCATGTTAGATACGCTATCATTTTCTCAAATGTGAACATCTAGAACTTTCTACATGTCCTCTTCAGGGTTTTTGATTGTTGGACTTCTGAGTCCTGGGAAGCTCAGATTGTCTCTTTGTCACTCTGGACTATAGGGGTGACTGCTGATCTAAATTGGGATTTCCCTTCTTATCCCTCCTTGCCCCCCTTCTTTTCTTGGTGATACTGAAATGGTACCCAGGGCCTATGTGCTACGTGCAAGCACTTGACCTGAGCCAGGGTCCTCATGTGGACCACTGCATTCCCAGGCTGAACTGGGATTCTGCTTCTGAAGAATCTTGCTAATTATAGACATTTTGAGTTCCCATTGTTGTGCTGAGTTGTTGTTTTTTTTAATTCAAGGAAATAAACACTTAATCAAATTAAAGACATGGTTACCTTTTAGGCAAACCTATTTGTTCATCTATTACTATTTTAGAAAAATCAAAGTTCTCCTGAAGTTTTGTGGACTTTCCCCCAACTCAGATTGCTGATTTAGAAAATTTCTGTTGCTAAAAATGTGGCCTTTGATTAAAAAGTTTTTTCTTGTAGTTGGACCCAGTTCAGAAATTATGTAACCATATATTTTACACACACACACACACACACACACACAGACATATCACATAATATATATACACATATATACATATTGCATATATATTATGTGTATATCTGTGTGCTATTATTATACATATTTTAAATCAAGGTTTGTCATATGGCCTGGGATGGTTTAGAACTTGCTTTATAGCCTGGGGTAATTTCATACTCTTGATGCTTCTGCCTCAGCCTCTGGCCTCTGAGGTGCTGGGATAACAGGCATGTAACAGGCATGTAATCCCACCAAAGCAGCCATGCCTGGCCCCACACTTATTATTTTGCATGTTTTCTGGCCTTGGAACCGTGTGTGTTTGTGTTCCCGGGTAGCGGAATATTAAGGCCAAGCAAAGTGCCTCTCATGTGCTTGTCTATTGCCCGGAAACCTAAAATTTATATTTTGGGTATAATAAAATAGTAATATTCAGGAGCTCTCCCAAGAGGGAGATGTTTTTCCTGGGTTGTTTCTGTAATACCCACTCCAGGTTGGGAAGGGAGAGTGGGGAGGACAGAAGTAGGCTTCCCAGAGAGCCGTCTGTAAGACACTGGCACCTGGGGAGGCGCAGGCAGCGTGCAGCGGCGTGGCGTGCAGACGTGTCGCCTGCTACCCCAGAGAGACTCTTCACTCTCATGAAGTTCGCCTCTGTGTCTTCCAGTTAAGCCACTTTGTGGAGTGAGATCCTGCACCCCTAATTTGCACCTGGAAAAGCAAACACATTCCAATTACTGACCTGCCTCTGTTCTCTCAGTGAACTGTGGTGCTGTTGGCTGTACCAGAGCAGCCAGAGGTCTGGGACACACAGGACCCCTTATTGCTGGAGAGAGGCTCCTGCAGTTAATTAAAGGTGACCTCAAGATTCAGAGGAGCCTGGAGCCTGGACCTTCCTGGACAGCCCAGGCTAACCTGGCAAGCTGGCAGCCATAAAGGCTTTCTTTGTTAGAAGTCACTCAGCTCTCTACTCCGTCTTTAGAAAGTGAGTTCCTGGGAGGTGAGTCCAGGACAACAGTCTGAAGTGAGGCCTTGCTGGTTCCTGGCCTCGGAAGGTTTGTGCGGACAAAGAGCCTGTGAGGATGCTCCTAAGGATGGCCACCCAAGGATATTTTTCATGCTCCTGCACCGGGACCTGATCACCATGCAAAAGGACATGGGTGCTGTCCCTGCATGGGTGAGAATGGTTCAGATCCCTTTCCTGGTTGGCTGTGAATGCTGACACAGGCAGCGCCCCACAGAAATGGTCTCTAAAGCTCTGATGCCTTTGGGTCCCCTCCTCAGAGGGCGCTCGTCCTAGCTGCCAGACAACAGGAAGGGAAGTTAATGTGGAAGAACGTTTAATTTGTATCATTTGTTATTTTTCCACACGAGAAAATAAATATAAAGAAAAGAAATATATTTTTAACTCCAGGAGTAGAGTTTCATTTGTGAATGTGTGTGCACACATGTGTATCCAGTGTGAAAGCCAGAGTTCTCTCTGGCACTGTCTGCCTTACTATCTTGAGACAGGGACCTTCCCTGAACCTGGAGCTGGTTTGGCAGCCACAAACCCCACAGTCCTCCTGTCCTACCTCTCATTGTGCTGTGGTTTCAGGAGCCTGTGGCTGCAGCAGGCTTTTTACCTGGGTCTGGGGATTTGAACTCGGGTCCTAATGCTTGCATGGAGGCACTCCTACCCACTGAGTCTCCTCTCCAGTGCCTCTTGTCTCTTTGTTTAGTTACTTGGGCTTGTTTCTCAAATGCTTTACCACTATCACCTACAAGTGATTAATTGTGGGTAAGAGATACCAACATTTGCTTGTGTAGCCCCTCCTCCCCCAACCTTGGTTTGGACTAAGGCTGGCTATAGTCCTACACTCACTGTACAGAGCAGACTGGCTTCAAGTTTACGGTGATCCTCTTGACTCTTCAGCGGTGAGTGAGATTACAGGTGCATACCACAGAACTCTGCCCTCTGCACTCATATTTGAGGAAATTATTATGAAATCATAGTCTTTGAGGAAGTATATTCATTCTTAGAAAAAAGATTTTTTTTTAAAGGGGAGGTCTGTGATAATGGTGGAGGAACTATATTAAGTTTTGAAGCTTATATTTTACTTCAGGATATCTTTAGCAGTATGTAAAATTGCCATAGCATTTCATCGTTATTGAAGAGATAACTATTTAGGTCTACTTGGGTTTTGGACATAATTTTAACCTGCTGTGTTACCCATCTTTTTTTTTTTTTTTTTTTTTTTTGGTTTTTTGGATTTGGCTTTTTCGAGACAGGGTTTCTCTGTGTAGCCCTGGCTGTCCTGGAACTCTCCCTATAGACCCAGGCTGGCCTTGAACTTAGAAATCCGCCTGCTTCTGCCTCCCAGGTGCTGGGATTAAAGGCATGCGCCACCACTGCCCGGCCTGTGTTACCCATCTTGTACCCTTAGATATTATCGGTATCTGTGGAATTGGAGAGAGCCTAGAATGTCATGTTTCTAGCCGTTTTCATTTGCTTTTTAGATTCAAGGTCAACATGGAAACAGTGATGCTTTCTACTTATTGATCACCTTCTGATTCTTCTAAATCACTTCATGCTTCTTAAGAGCTCCTTAAGGGCTGAGAGATGGCTCAGCAGTCAAGAGCACTGGCTGCTCTTCTGGAGGACCCAGGTTCGATTCCCAGCATCCTCATGGCACAGCCTGCAACTCCAGTCCCGGGGGATCTGATACCCTCACCTAGACGTACATGCAGGCCAAACACCAATGTGAATGAAATAAAAATAAAGTTGTAAAAGCTTATTTAAATCCACCAGGACGTGGCACTTGGTTAGGAAATACTGGTGGACTCCTGTTAGCAGCTTCTGGCTTCTCTCTTCCGACTGTAGTTTTTGGGTCCCACGTGTTTGCTCTTCCCTTCCTTGTTTGGCAGGCTTGTCCGTGCTAATTGGAGGAGCTGGGATAGTGGGCACGGACTGGTGTGTAGGCGGGCGCTTGAGGAAGGATGTGGCACCAGCCAAGGTGAGTGAGTTCCTATTGCACTTGTGGGACAACATTGTCCCACTCACTGAGTCATGGGTGACAGTTCTGTATTGCTCTCAGGTGCTTGGAAAATGAACCAAGAACCCCTCTCTTTCCCTAAAACAAAACAGCGAAACCGACTGAGGTATTTGTATGTCTTCAGGACTTTCCAATTCTAGTCTTTTATAACACTGTTCAAGAAATCATGGTCAACAAATATATGCAATTTCTTTTCATGAAGGAAAATAATAGAATGATGTTCTAGAACTGTAGGACACGTTAGATCGAAAGGAAACATCTTTTTAGGGAAACCATTTCTTTGGCATTCTTGAGCCCTGGTGCGTAAATACTAGATGATTATCACATAGTTTTCATACTTGGGGGCCATGGGAAATTACTCACATAGCTTGGAATTCATGCTTTGGTAAGAAGAGAAAACCCTAAGTTCAGTGATTTGTAGTCGCTGGCTGAGCCGGAGTGCCCTGGAGGGTTTGGGCTTGAGGTCCTGCTTTGTCCAGTCTGTGTCTAGACTGTCAGGAGGACTGCTCAGGGCCGTCAGCGGCTCCGAAGGTGATGGCTGCTGTCCTGTTATTTTATCGCTTTCCTCTGGGCCTTCAGAGATTGCTGAGGAGCACGTCACGATGGGAGGGTGGTTACTTAAACAGTTGGGTTGTTTGAACCGTCTGTGCAGCAGTCTTCCTCTGGACTGTGACTCCTCCCGTGTCCTGTCCATCTTGTTTTCTCCCTGCCTCTGTGGAGAGAGCTTGTTTCTTCTTAAGCATATGTAGGTGCTTCTTCCTCTTCTCTGTCTAGGATCAAAGGGAAGTTCAAGGCAGAATCCATCCCTTCTGCCCTTTCTCCCTTCTTGTGGATGTCTTTCATTTTAACGTTCTGAGTCAGTGGGACCATGGGGACCCTGTGACTGGTCTTTCATGTCTGAGTTAGCACCTCAGATTCCCGCCCCTTTCCCCTCTCTCCCTCCCTCTCCCCTCTCCATCAGAATACCTTGGCGAGGAACAGTGAAGACCCGGAAGTAACTTTGCCATTGTTTTTCGTTCTTCATGTATGGATGTCCTTTTTAATAAAGTGACCTAAAGGGCTTTCAAGATGGCTGCGCGACTTAGAGGTACTCTAACTTAGGCCTGGCAGCCTAAGTTTATCCCCAGAACCCACCTAAGTGTATAAGAGAACTGAATCCACCAGGATGTCATCTGACCATCACACACGTGCAATGATTGGTGATGACGATGATGATGTTGATGATGATGTTGATGATAGTAATAGGGAAAATAATAAAAGACAGAATACGAGTAGAGTAGCTTCAGGCTGTAGAAGTGCCTTACCCTCACCGACCTCTTGTAAGTGAGAAACTTCACTTCACAAACATAAAAGATGAGAACAGCGCTAACTCCGGCCAGCTGTTTACTGGCAGGTTCTTTTGTAGACATAAACACAGTTGACTGGAAGGCATGATAGGGGCCGGAGCCTGTCTCGCCCCTCGAGTGTGAGTGAGCTCAAGTTAGGCCTTCATGCTGGGAAAAAATAACATTTCCCTTTCCCTTCTAAGGCTGGGCAGCCGCTCAGGCACTGATGGAGAGGGCAGGTCAGTTCCTCCCGCGCCCCGCCTGAGCGCGAGCCTGGGGCCCTGTTAATAATGGCCATGCCATTATTTTCTTACAGTAGGCAGGAAGTGCTGTCTACACCCATTAGATCTGTCTGAGTGGCCCCTGGCTGGAAAGAAAGAAAATCTAATTTTCTGACTTGCATAGAGGAAGGAAAAAAAAAATCTCAACAGTATACCATAGAGACTCACTGTTAGAGTGAGAGGAGTCCTTTTAAAAACATGAAAGTTTTTCCTTTTTAATTATTGGAACGTTTGGCCCTTTCCCATATGGAAATCATGAACAGGTTTCTGTGCACGCTAGCTGTGTAGACATCATTTCCTATTATATGTCAGAAATGGCCCAATTTTGGCCTGTCTTCCCTACATGCCCCTCCCCCTCCCCTCTATTCTCTCCACGCCCCCCCTCCCTTCAACCATGCTTGCAAGTTGCTCCACATTACTCTGGTAGTTGCAACCTGTGGCTTATGATCACTGTGCAGGTTTATAAGCGGAAGTGGCTCAGCCGATAGAGCGCTCGCCTGGCCTGCCTGAAGCCCTGGGTTGGCTCTCTAGTGCCCTGGCATCAGACGGCCATGCTAGGACACACTGTAATCTCAGCCCCCAAGAATGAGAGGCAGAGGGTCAGGAGTTCAAGTCCCTCATCAGGCTCTGTAATGAGTTTGAGGTCAGCATGGGTCGCGCGAAACCCCTTTGACAAACACACATATGTGCTCATGCGCAACATTCACGATGGAGAAAATCTGTGCATCCATTAGGGCAAGAAGTTACTTTGTGGCTTCTATAACAAGAAAACGTAGTATTGTAATAGAGAAAACAGTTATGTGAGCCTGTTGTCCCCTATGGCAGCCCTGATGCCTTAGTCTCAGGCTGTGTACTGATTGATTGTGTGTGCCATGTTTAAGATTTCTTTCTTTCAGTTTGATAACCATTTTTTTTTAAATCTTGGTTTTTCTTATAAGCCAAGAGATCTTTATTGCTATATTGATAGATTCTATGTTTTCTTGAGATGTTTTATTATGACTTCTTAGTCGTGTAATTCACTCTGAGAGCCTCAATATCTATGCGATATATCATGTGAGGAAGACCTTGAGTCACAAGGACCTGTTATAATGGTGAGTAATCCCAGGGCAATAGGCAGCTGCTTCAGTCAGTGGGAGATGGCTCTGTAGTTCATACTGAAGAAAACCTGTGCGTAGCCTTGTAGCTCAGGCGGACACTCATTTACATTGATGGTGTGCACATGTTGAGCCTTCTGTTGCTTTCTGAGATGGTACATTGGAAAGCTAGAACCTTCCCACATCTCCGAAGGAAGACAGCATCGAACCGAGGTGCTTGGTTTCACCGCAATCGTCTTTTTCTTTGTCCTAATTAATAAAGCATTGGGTATGGGCTGCCTCCAGCGGTGGCCCCTTTACCTTTGGAGTTACACACATGAATTAATGTTATTACCATATCATGGCTGCCAGCATTTTCCATGTCCACTTGCCTCATTTATTATAAGTGCACACAAGGAGTTAGTCCTTCGTCAGCGTCATGACTTCATGATTTGGATGACAGTACACGGTCTGATGTAGATCAGGAAGTGCTTCTCCAACCTTTTCCAGATTTTATGTTTTATTTATAAAATGATTATGCCTTCTTTGTGGCCGTTCCCATATCAGGGGCCCACAGACCATTGTGTTGGGGTATCTCTGAGATCTCAGAACTCTTGACACTAATTATGACTTGTGACATGGAGTGGAGACTGAGGTTTATATGTAGCAAGAGGATTAAATGGCTTTGAAATTTTTCTCCTGCTAGCCAAAGATTTGGGAGTAAAACTTTTGACCTGAGAAATTGCTTGGTTGGGTGTTTAGGTTTAAACATGGTTGTATGGACTATTAATCATCCAGACTGGCATAGAGTGATGCATGTATTGGAACTGTATCTAATGTCCTTCAGTTTGCTAAGAAATTAAGGCACAGACACAGGTTAGGTGCGATTGTTTATTTTTCTTAGTCAACAACATAACTCATTTTGCCATGGAAAAGCAATCATTGTACACGTTTTACTTGATAACTTGTTTAAACTTGTTTAACCTTGAGCACAATGCTGTCATATTTTTCCAGGATGCGGACCTAATGCCTGCATATAAGGATGTTTATCATCCAGTCAATCAAAGCGATTTGGCAAATATTCCAGTCCTTTTGATGTACTTGTGTATCAAGAACCTTCATTGAGAAAAGTTTCAAACTAATTAGCCAGCCTGTGATCTTTAGCATTAGGGAAGTCATATTTTGGTTTTCTAGGAATGACAATTTAGCCAGGAAGTAAGACAGTTGCTTAGACAGTGAGAGATCTTTGTTCTAAATGACCAGTGCTTCCTTCTTACTCAAAGCCTGTTTTCTGTAGTTATTACTTCTGTGACAGATGCTCGGTGTGGACTGTGAGACCAACTGACGTTTCTTACGTTTTCTTTCTTGAGATTCTCATGGTTTAGTCTTGAAGCAGACCTACCCTGCCTACCCCCAAAGGTATAAGTAACAAGATGGAGACTTTTAGAAAAGATTCGTAGTTGTTCGGGTTTGTTTTCAAGCAGTTGTGAGCGTGCTGGCTCCTGTGTCAGGTAGAAGTGGGTGAGAAGTCTCTTGGAACTGGAATCCCAGGTAGTCGAAAGTCTCCGGGTCTGGATGGGTGCTGGGAACCAAACTTGGGTCTTCTGCAGGAGGAGTCTGTGCTCTTAACTGCCCAGCTCTCTCTCAGCTCCAGATGGGATCTTCGTTCAGTCAGAGCTTTGTCCTCTGGGCATCCGTCTCACTGTGGGTTTGCAGTCCTGTGTTCTGGTTGGTGTAGTGTGCGCAGTGGTGAAGCCTTTTATAAGTTGGTCTCACCCCAACTCCTCTCCTGTAAACTCTGACCTGTATGGATTCTGGATACTTCTAACTTATGTTTAGGTTTTCTTCTATATCCCTGAGCTTATAAAACTGATTTTTCTTCCATAATGGGGAGAACCTTTACGTAGGTCTGTGCCATACATTTTGTTTGCCCCTTAGGAGGAAGATGGTGTGACCAGATGAGTCACATGGGCTGGGGTGGGACCTGAAGTCTAGGATCTGCTGTCTGCTCAGGGTGGTGCTTGAGTGTGACAGGGCAGTGGCTATGAAGGGACAGACTTATGATTCCTCTTCCCATTCATTTCCCACTAAAGATATAGATTCACTGAAAGTAGGTACTATGCGTTTCTTGTGCTCCTATACACGGTGTCTGGCAAGCAGTGAGTGTTCAGTGTTTATTGAATGAGTGACTTAGTGACCAAGGGAGACATCTGTGGCGACACAGGGATGTCATGTGTTTGACCCAGTGGGACACCCCTCTTAAGAGTTTTCACTTGAAAGCAGTGTTCTAATTGTATTTTTTTGGAACTGTAGGACAAATTTTAACTAAAGACAGCAAGCAACTGTGCTCCCTGAACATGTGTACAGATAGAAAGAATGAGAGTGTTCAGGCAAAGTTTATTGTGTTTGCAGATAATAAAAACTCACACCATCTACTCAAAAGGGCTTTACTTACTGGAGGGTAATGTGGGCCGTGAGAGCCCAGACTGTGTCCTCCTTCCTCTCCCCTCCCCCCTTCTTCCTTTTCTCCTCTGACATCTCCCCTCCACAATTAGAATTTATATACTATGTGGACACTGAATGTAGAACATTAGTTTATATCAGGTGTTTCTGGAGTCAGGGTTTTATGTAGCCCAGGCTGGCCTTGAACTTACTGTGTAGCCGAGGATGACCTTAGACTTCTGATCCTTTATGCTATAGGTGTATAGCATAAATACTGTGTCTGTTTTATGGGCTGCAGGGTTCGAACCCAGGGCTTCATGCGTGCTGGGCAAACACTTTACCCGCCAAGCTGTAACCTAAGCCCTGTAGTTGTATAGATTTTCATGCTTGCCTTCCAAAATGTCCTGGTTTGAATATTATCTTAGAGATTATAATTTGCATCATTGTGTGCATGTGGGTAAGTGTGGTTGCTTGTGTGCTGTAACACTCATGTGGAAGCCACGGGGAAACTTTTGTGAGGTGGTTCTGTCCTCCGCCACGTGGGTTCTGGGGACTGAGCCTGCTGAGCCAGTCCTGCTAACTGTATTCCTAGAGGATGATAAAGGAGGGATGCCACTTACTGTCTGTCCCATGGCCACCGTGGTCAAGTGGATTCTCCTGGCGTTGTCGTTTGCAGCCTGCCAGACACTGGTGACCAGCGTTTTCTTTTCCCCTCCTTTCTACTTAAAACAGTGCAGTAAGACAGCAGCAGGCTGGATTCTTCCATTAAATCGTCCCCGGATCGTAGCCGTGCATTAGCTGCTTTGTGCAGCGCACAGGAAATGGTTCTATTTGTACAAGTTGCACAATCTTAACGAAGTCGGGCAGAGAGCCAAGGCGACCTCTGGTTTTCTGCAGTGTTAACCTTTCAGTTCCACGGAGGACCGTGATCCGGGTTCCTGGGGATGTGCGTTAGAACGCAGCTTGGTTGGTGTGGTCACCTGCCTGGTGGTCCTGAGAAAGGTACTGTGTGACTCCCGGGGGTCTTGGTTCTTGATGGCGTCCCACCGGGCTGTGAGGACGGCCTGATGCTGGTGCCTGCCAGCCTGGCCGTGAAGGGACCAGTCCCCATTCTGTCCTTTCTTTCCTAGGCCCCGCTTGTAGGCTGGTGACAGATTGACCACTTTCCTTTTCTAGGGCTGGCAAGTGGCTTCCTTTGTCCCCACCTGTGCCCGTACCTGCCTCCTATACCCCAGCTGTCGGCCACTTTTCTCCTCATTGAGAAGTGGCATTTCCTTTTTTGACCCTGGTGTTTTCTAGGCAGAATCTGGTAACTTTACCAGAATCTGGTCATTTTAGTAGAGCTGATTTTAGGTACATAATATTTTATTTACATAATATTTTAATGTACTTTACTACCCAGCCTAAGTCTTTTCCGCATGTTTATTTGAGGCAGGATCTCACGTAGCTCAGGCTGACCTCGGGCTGACTTGGCTGTGTAGCTGAGGCTGGTCTTGAACTTCTGGTCCTCTTGTCACTGTCCCCCAGATGCCGCGATCAGAGGCATCTGCCACCAGGCCCAGCTTTCTGATTAAATCTTACTGTGCTCATCACTTCCCCTCTCTCTGCCCCTCCCCCTCTTCCTCTTTTTCCTTCCGCTTTGATTTGATTTCTAATGGTTCTTTCCCATCCCATACACCACAGGGAGGGTGCAGTCCTAAGTGACTGATTGAACAACAGGAGTCAGCATGCAGGAGTGACTGCAGAGCGGAGCCAGGGCAGGCAGAGGCAGGAGTTGCCTTCCTTGGCCCTCTGACCCTGGACAGAAGTTGCCGTGGGCCTCTGCTGCAGAAGCCTGCCTCTTCCACTCCCCTAGGTGGTTAAGATTTCTCCATCAATGGAGCAACCAACATTTTTATTTTGTGTATTTGCGTCATAGCCGTCTTTCTTGTTTGTGAAGTATTTGTTTATTATATACCTTTTGTCTGGTGTTTGAGTTGTGGTTTCTGGTAGCCCAGGCTAGCTGTGTTGTGGCAGCGGGCCTTGAGCTCCCGGTCCTCTGCCTCCAACTTTTAAGAACTGCGATTATAGTCTTGAGCTATAACACTCTGTTTTGACGCATGCTTTTGAAGGATATCTTATTTTTGTGTGTATTTCCCCCATTTTTCTAGCTCCTTGAAATAACACACGGGCTTCTCTGTTGTCATTGTCATTCAACATTTATATCATCCATCCCTTCGGGCACCCTGCCCTTTGCTTTTAATTGTTTTTACTTGTGTGTGTGTGTGCACATGTGCATATGTCTTACACGCATATGTAACACAGTATGCTTATGAAGGCCAGAGACAACTGTGGGTCTCAGTTGGGCCTGTGGGGTTCAGGGATTGGACTCAAGCTGTCTCCCTTGCATGACAAAGCACTTTGGCTGCTAAGTCACCTTGGGCCTCCTTTTGAGTTTCAGTCCTCCCGTTAGACTGCTCACCACTGCTGCTGCCTTCATCCTAAGCACTCTGCCCCAGAAGATTTCTTTGGCGAGATTGACCTTAGAGGCTCCACTTGAACACGCAACATCAAGTCTCTGGGCAATGCGATTCTGTCAGCGTCCCTTTTCCCTTTTGTGGTCCTGCAGTGAAGAGCCTGCCCTTTTCCTCTAGCACAGCCCTGAGTTCCGGGTGACTTCATGGTAAGTCACTGATGTCACCAGTCCTTCTGTTTTCCAAGGGTAGATCATGAGGGTTGCATCCAGAACTGGTGCAGGGCATTGAGTGGTGGCCCTGGATTTAGTAATGAGCAAGTATTGTTTGAAGGTGACCCAGTCAGAAAAGAAAGAAGGCTGGGCAGATAGCTCAGCCAGGACTCTGCAGACTAGGTGAGCTGGTCCGTGTCCCCAGCTCTGGAAGGAGTACGTTTTTTGTTGCTCATGTTGTTCAGTCAAAACAATTTTGGTATAGTAGCCTAATTGGGAGAGCCATTATGACTTAGTTTATATTTTTATTTGAATCTGTCTACAGTTTGCTTTGAGATCTATGGTTCTTTCACTCATCTGTAGACCTCCTTACGGCTTCCCCTTTAGAAGATGCTGTCTTTGCTACAACTGTATACAGATTCAGATTATTTAGTTGTAAGATACTCTTCTTAGATAAGATAGTTCTCCTGTGCTAAAGGTAAAGATAACTTTCATGCCTTTGGACCCTGATTCCTCAAAATAAAGTTTTCAGAACATTTGTGCCATCTGACTTTTCCATTGTGTTCCAGGGGAAGATTTTCAAATATATTTTTTAGCTATTTTTTTTCTTTTTTGGTGAGTGCGATTCTTTCTCTGTGGGATATATGTATTTATTAGTGTAGGTGCCTGTGTGGTGTGTGCCTGTGTGCGTGTGTGCCTGTGTGCGTGTGTGTGTGTCTCTGTGTGTGTGTGTGTCTGTGTGCATGCGAGTGCAGTGCACATGTGCAGGCTAGAGGTAGACATTGAGTGCCATTTTTCACTTTCCCCCCTTTATATTTTGAGATGGAGTCTCTTCCTGAACACCTAGGTTGGTTGGCGGCTGGGCTGTAAAGCCCTGTCTATCTGTGCACACACTGTGCCACTCCCTAACTGTGCTGGGGCTGGAGGTGCGCCTTTTACATGCTTTCTGGGTAGCCAGGCACCTACTGAGTACTGAGGACTGCCCAGTACCGATTCTCAGATTCAAACTCCTGAGTGTTCAGGTGCCCGTTGGTGGCAGAGAACACAAAATCACTCGGGCTTTGCAGACCTGTGCTCTGGGCTGAGATCCTGAGCATTCTTACCTCATTCACCTGTGCTGATGTGCCTGGCACACGGCGGCCATCTGGTACTGATGAGGAAAGGGATGTTGCTGACCTTTGGGTTTAAAAAGAAGTTCCTGCCAACGTACCAGCTGCCATCACTCCAAGGTCACCACCGTTGCCTAGTGTGTCATAGAACCCACCTGCCTGATGGTTGATGTCCCTGCAGAGGACAGACATTTAAAACTCCTGTGCAGTCTCCATAGCAGTATTGAATGCGCACAGACCAGTCTAGTCCAGAGGTGGCCCTTTTCAGTAAAACTCGCAAATGTTCTGCTTCTGTCTATGAATGGTGTAATAAGGTCATAGACACAAAAAAACGTCATCTTCTTCCAAAGGAACACCATTGCTGCACTGGTCACACATTTCATTGGAAGGGAGCACATTGGAAGGGAGCACACTGTTTTTACCATATGTGTGAACCTCCCAGGAGCAAAGAGGCCATGAGGTGCCCTCGCTGGCTACTGCTGGAGACGTGGCACTTACTAATCTGTCATTTACTTTGCAAAGGAATTATGAAGTTTTGGCCCTGTGCCTGGGATAGCTCCAGATGGTCAGAAAAGACTAAAGTCAGACAGTGTACTGCACTGATAGACCTGGGCTGCTTATGTTTATATGAAAACACTGCCTTCCTGATTTAGCCCTCTGCACAGCCCCCACCCCTAGCCCCCCTTCTGGGTGAGAGAGGGCAGGTTGTGGCTCTGTCCTGATGGAACCCCATATTCGGGACACCCTTGCTTTCGGTGAAAGTGGTGTGGAGGGGTGGTGCATGGTTTCACATTCACAAGGGAAGCCCAGACAGAGCCTGGGACTGCGGAGCCACAGAATGGCTGCTCCAGCTCATCTGTAGGGAATCTCCAGGTAATCTGTGGGAAAACCTCTGACCATGGAGGCCGCCCGCCCGTACTGCTCTGGGTCCTAGCTCCCACTGGTTATTAAGTAGTTTTTCCTACTTTATTTCTCTTGGTTCCCCAGGGTTTTGTGGTCACTGTGGCAACGATGAAGCTTTGGTGTAGTCGTGGAGATGAGCAGTGGAAGGGGTCAGGGCACTAAGCAGTGGTCACTGGCCTGGGAATTGGAACTTCCTTTAATCATACTTAAGTATGAAAATGCCTGAATGAAACATATTGTTGTACACTAGCCTAAAAACTAAAAGCTGCACTTAACTCTTTATTTATATATAAGGATATATATTTACACTATATATTTATACTATATCTATACTATATACTATATATTATAAATATACTATGTATTTATATGTAAGGATGTATAATATATATATTATTTGTTTAAGACATGGTCTCTCTTTGTATCCCTGGCTGTCCCGGAACTCACTCTATAGACCAGGCTGGCCTCAAACTCAGAGATCTGCCTGCCTCTGCCTCCTAAGTGCTGGGATTAAAGGCGTGCGCCATCACCGCCCAGCTGTATTCCTTATTAATTCTCAAGGGGAATATTGTGATTCTTAGGTTTCAGATGGAAACAGTGAGGCTCAAGGAGATTGTATCTACCTAGACTAGCAATGGGGAACTCCATGCAACCTGCCTGCATGCAGCCTTGGTAAAATTGGGATAGGGTCTCTGCTCAGTCAGGTGGCCGCCACAGGCTTCATAAACACACCCTGTCCCCCGGGAAACCCAGGGCTTGCCTGAGTTGAGCCTTTTAAACAAAGCCTTGGTCACAAGGCTCCGATTAAGTTCCAAACTGGCCTGTTGCTCTAACCACTTTCCGTTACTGTTGTGGTTATTGAGTAACCTGGGAAGTTTGAAAACCATTAACACCATTTTGTGTTTTCGAAGAAAGTGCTACCGGTGGGGAATCGGGCCGTTATATTGCATACTTCAGGGAGGAGTATTTATCTCCTTTGAGAATTTGCTATGTAATTGATTTTTTAAGTAGCTGTTTTACTCTTACTGCCTCTAAGAGGTTGCAAGGGTGTTAGGTGCTTTTGAAGCACCTTTGCTGAAAAGTGTATAGATAGTGTTGTGGCGGCTCAGTAACAGACACACGATCCTTTATTGTGTGCTTATGGGGTTTGAACCAGCAGAACCCTGGAGGGCATTCTGGCGTGTTGTGTTTTAAGACCTTGCACTGTTTGGGCCCAGTTCCTGCAGCAATGACCTCAGAATTAGTTCTTGCACTCCTTTGGGGCTGAGTCCTAACCTGTAGGAGGAGCTGTCCTGACTGGTACACTCATGAGGTCCCCAAGAGATATAAAGGTGAGTTGCCAGTCTCACTGCCTAAGCGTTCCAGTCTCCACCGCATCAGTCTCCACCGTAGCCCTGGAGAAAGGCTCTTTCGCTACTTTATTTCATTAATGAATGAAACATTATAAAAGACTGAAACAAAAGGAACATTTCCTTAATATTTAAAACTGTATTAAAAAGACAAACTGCTGTGAGTCAGAACTGTAGTTTCAACAACAGCTTATTGTTAGAGACAGAGTGTACAGTGTGACTTTTGGTATACTTTTTGTTCTTGCTTGCAGTAATAGAATCTGATGTCATCATCCTTGAAACAGAGTTAACTGATAGGCTGTGGAGAGTCCATCCGGAGGTTTGTTTGCATCTTCCCAGGGACTCGTGGTCTTCGAGCTGGCCCCGTAGGCTCGGGGTATCCGTTACCCCAGGGGCATACTTGCCAGTGGTTTCCCTCTTCTGCTTGTTTTGAATGGAATTCTGGGAATTGGTGGTGAAGGACTCATTTCCCAGAGGAGGCATCCTCCTGTCCCCTCCATGGCCTTCCCGATCATGGTCAGCTTGCTGCTGACAGGTGCTGTCCAAGATGAACTTGCTGGACGCCCCCGCGAGTAATTTACAGAGCAGAGTTAGTCCTCTGTGGGGGTGTGAGATGGAAGGGACGTAACACGATCGGTCCCTTCCTGCAATGCCAGAGTCCTCCGTAAATCTGTCCTGTTGCACACTTGCTTGTGAAGTGTGGTGGTTTGGGTCCCCGCTCCCTGGACTGTCACTGGAGAGCATCTTCTTTGACCTGGTTACTGCCTAGTGAGATCTGCCTTGCCGTGAGTGGGTCCAGGGGCTGTGGGCAAGGCTGAGGGGAAGTGGGCGCACCACACTGCAGGAGATGGTCTCGCTGGTCCCGCCATTGCAGGAGACAGTTTTGAATATCCTTTTTATTGTTGTTGGGGAACAAAAAGAATGAACCCAAGTGCCTCATGCCCACTGGGCAGATGTCTGACACTTAGCTATAGCCCCAGTCATTTTGGTTCCATATTTTTTTTGAACCATATTTTTCTTTATGGATCGTGTATGTGTGAGTGTGACGTGCACACATGCCAGAGCCAGTGTTTGCGGAGGTCAGAGGACAGCTGAGGGAGTCTGTGCCCTCCTCCCCGCGCACGTGGGTCCGGGATGAAACTCGGGCGCCCAAGCCCTGCTTCCAGTATCTGTATGAGATCCAGTCAGAGCTTCTTGGCTACTTGCTCGCTTCACTCTTTTTGAAAAACATTTGAAAACATTCATTTCAAAACATTCATTTGCTGCCTTTCGTGTGGCTAGAATGAACACCTTGCCATATGAGGGGAACCGGTGGATTTTACAAGAGTCTGAGGCCTCAGGTGAGGTGTGGCCTGGTTCACAGCCCACCCCTCCCCCCTCTTTCTCAAGCCTAATTCTGAAGTCTCATTTTTTTAGGGAGCCTCGTGATGTCTAGGCCAAGTGTGTCTTCATCGCCAGGAAGGGATCCAGGAATCTGGCTGACAGTAACACAGGCTATTTTCTTTGTTTTCTTCTCTCTCTCTCTCTCTCTCTCTCTCTCTCTCTCTCTCTCTCTCTCTCTCTCTCTCTCTCTCTCATCTAAATAGGGGACTGGCTTGACAGGAGAGAAGCCACTAAGGTGCCTTGTATATTGATGCTACCTGAACAGACACTGTTTACAAAACAGTTTCCTGTCTGCTATTTGTTGGGTTCTCACGGTGTAAACAGAGTAGTTATTATTGTCTCAGTGAACAGGTAAGAACACCAGTCTGAGCGAGCTCGCCCTTGCTTTGAAACACAGAAGCGGCACTGAGTGACAAGCCAACTTCAAGTCTCCACCCCTCTCCTCCTTGAGGACAGAATGTCTCAAAATTGCCAACCTGTAGCTGAAAATATGTAGGCACGTATCCTCTACACGGTTGACATCAGGTGGGAATGGTTTTATCCTGCTTACATTTTTTCTGACTGCTAATAGAGAAGTCTGACACTTTTCTTTATAGGTGGGGACAGCAGTTAAAAACACACGAGACACCATAACAGTCACTGTCAGATGTCTTGGTGCCAAACTGGGGCCGTCAGGAGACTGCAACCTCAGCCCACTTCTTTTTTTAAATTTTTGTTTTTCTCTTTTTCTTTTGGAACAAAAAGGGCACATTCTGAACTCAAGAATTATGATATTAAAATAAGACCCTTGGCTATTTCTATAATGTGTTAGCTAACTTTCCCTGTGGTTTGCTTTGGAATTGGTGAAGAATGAGGTGAAGATCCAAAACCAACTCACTTGACAGAATGAACGCTCCCGGGGCATTAGGCCGCTTGGGCTGACGACCATAGCCCCCTGCCCGCACTGGCTGACCAGCGCAGGCCTGAGAAATGCCCAAAACAAGGGCTTTCTAGACTTGTTTTTTCATTGGAAAAAATACGGTTTATAAACTTTTAAACTGCTGTGCAGGAGCATGAAGCTCTTCAGATGTAGACACACATGATCGTTTCGATTTTCAGCTTTATACATGAGTTCCATAGGGTATCCCCAAAGCATGGCGTCTCTAATTTAGACCCTGCTGACTTGAAAGTTTTAGTAAATTGAACAGTTCGACTTCACTTTTCACTGAAGCATGTATTTGTAGGTGGTTAATAAGGAGAATATAGAATACAAGGAGATGCTTTATGGGCCCATATGTGCGTATGATATATATATATATATATGTATATGTATATGTATATGTGTGTGTGTGTGTGTGTGTGTGTGTGTATGTGTGTGTGTGTGTGTGAGAGAGAGAGAGAGAGAGAGAGAGAGAGAGGAATATATCAGGTTATTTGAACTTCTAACTTACATCATTCAAAACACCACACACAGTAAGTCTTAAAATTTAAAAGACTTATCCGCTAGGTACTCTATGTATGTCATATATAGATATATGTATGTATGCATATGCACATACATATATATGTGTATCTCTTTTATATACATTATATATATTTATATATAGAAAAGAGACACATAATAGACAAATGAATAAGAAAAATATATTTGAGTGTTATGATTTAGGCTGCTTTGGAAAAGCTATTGCTACAAAGAACTTGATGTATGCATTTTAATCAGCTGAGTGATTCATTAAAACCATTCTTTTTTTGAAACCGGGTCTCATGTAGCCCAGGCTAGCTTCAAACTCCTCCTGTAGCTTCTTCACCTGACCTTGAACCTTCCCACATGCCAGGATTACAGGCTTAATTTAAATAATAACAGACATAATATCAGAGTTAAGTTTTTTACATTCATTCTTGGTGAAAAACTTAGTTTGTGAAAGTCATCAGGCTTAGGAGGCCAGTTGTGGCGAAGGTCTCACTTCTGTCATCCGTGGGGCTACCACAGCTACAGTGCCGGCCAAGCACTCTACCTGCCCTTGGGTAACCCCAGCCCTCGGGTAAGGCATCTGATCTTTCCTCTGAGTTCTGTTGCAGTTGATGGGGATTTGTTGCCACAATAGGTACACACATAAGGAACGAACTGCCTTTAACTAGAAATGGCTATGAGCCTTTTAAAAAGGCTTTGAACACATACTGTAGAGCTTAGTAAGAATTGTATTTCCTCCTAGAGGAAGTTATCTCTGCTTTCTTTGCTGAAAACAAGGCACTTGGTGTGAGGATGTAGGTCTGAGGGCTTGCCTAGCAAACTGGTTGCACAAACCAGGTGTGGTAGGCATGCCTGGAGTCCTGGAGTTTGGGAGGTGGAGGAGGGATCAGTAGGAGGTGGAGGAGGGATCAGTAGGAGGTGGAGGAGGGTTCAGTGGGGGGGGGAGGAGGCATCAGTAGGAGGGGAGGAGGGATCAGTAGGAGGTGGAGGAGGGATCAGTAGGAGGTGGAGGAGGGATCAGTAGGAGGGGAAGGAGGGATCAGTAGGGGGGGGGAGGAGGGATCAGTAGGAGGGGGAGGAGGGATCAGTAGGAGGTGGAGGAGGGTTCAGTGGGGGGGAGGAGGCATCAGTAGGAGTGGGAGGAGGGATCAGTAGGAGGGAAAGGAGGCATCAGTAGGAGGGGGGAGGGATCAGTAGGAGGGGGAGGAGGGATCAGTAGGAGGGGAAGGAGGGATCAGTAGGGGGGGGGGAGGAGGCATCAGTAGGAGGGGAGGAGGGATCAGGATCATCTTTCCTTATGTGGTGAGTGTGAGGCCAGTCTGAGCCACCTGGAATCCTCTGTCAAAACAAGAACATCAACAAAACCAAACAGAGATCATGGCTTTCCATTGCACTGGCTGCTGAATAGAACTTTTGAAGTCATGGAACTGCACAGTCTGTATTATCTAATAACACTGGTCACACGGCGACTGAGCACTCGAATTGTGGCTAGTGAGAATGAGCAACAGAATTTCAGATGTTATTTCCTCTTAATGAACGCTCACACTCAACAGGGAGGTTTCCGAGTGGAACCCAGGAGAATTTAGAGTGTCTCCTTTCTTGGGGTAATGGCCATATCTCTGCATATTTGGGACTTTCAGTATATTGGTCTTCTTAGGGTAATCTGTGATTGTATGATTACATAGTGATGTTAATGAGGGTGAAGATAGGCTTACAAATCAGATAATTGAGCGTTTGCAATTATAATGCCTCACAACAAAATTCTGTTTGATCACTCACATCAGAGATCTCCAGGCTCCCACATCTGGAAGTTTCCCTTCGTTAATTCCTTTGTAGCTCAGCGAAAGTTGCTCTGACGTGCCTTCATCCTTTCCAGCCTTGTAGAGGACTTCTTACCTTGTAAAGAATTCAGCATTTTGGTTAAGCTTAACAGCAAGGAGTAATGATAAGATACTAACGTGGACTTTGTGGGCCCGCAGCATCCCTAGGCTCTGCAGAACCGTGTTGACGGAGTTCCTGCCAATGGAGGTGCATCAGGTCATTTGCTGGTAATGAAGTCGCATTTCATTTCAAATGAGATCACACCAACTGTGGCTGGGTACCGCGTCTAATATGCTGTCATCTCCGCCTTCCTGAGGCACTGAAGTCTGATGATTTGAATCTGTTCCTTATGCTGATGAAAAGGGTCCTCGAGGTTGAGCCACTGGCCGCGGTGGAGCTCTGGGGCCCGCAGAGCCTGCAGATGGTGGTAGGGTTTGGATGTTAGCCACTCAGCTGACGAACGTAAGCGTGTCTGTAGTCCTCTCATTTAGCAGCTCCAGCACCGACACTTCTGTTTACGGGCTTGGACTGTTCACATGAGCGGTGCATACTCTCGCCAGGTGCCGTTACCGCTCACTTGTTAAACCTTGGGTCTAGAATTTTGCTTTGAAGGTTTTTTTTTCCCCTTCTTGTTAAAGAGCTTATTTCTCCAAGCGTGGGGAACAGGGAAACAAAATTACTTTTCTATTATGTATTCCCCCCACCCCCTAGACTCTTGACTCTTCTGCTCTATACTACCGCTTAGAACCGCTCTCTTCTTGAAAGCTAGACCTTTTGATAGGAACTTTGGTGATTGTTGAGAATCTCTTCAAGCAAGAGATGTATCCCATGGATGGCTTTGGTTATGACCCTGGGAACCTGAGAGTGAAGTGATCTGCAAATGGACTGAACCCAGTGAGACTTCATCTTTGCAGTCAGTTAAGGGAAAGGGAACTTCTGTCCCAAGGGAGGTGCTCTTCTACACAGTTGCCACAGTGGCTTGTGGCCACCGTGACTGCCTCCGAGAGGACCTTGCCGTGTGTTCCACCAGGACGGGTTCACAACTACCCCTCTCTTTGTGGATTTACATGCATGTGATCTCATGAGATCTACCCATCCCGTACATACAACAGACCAGGATTCATAATGACATTTGATCTTTGATTTCTTTATTAAATTGACCTATTATGTTTTCATATGTTGTATGTATTACACCTTGTGTAATACATATGTGTGCATGGGTTCGACTTTATTTACGGAGGCAGAGGCTCAGGCTCAGTTTGGTGCTTGCTGATCTGGCTGGTATGCTTCTCTGCTTACTGAATGCTGGGATTTCGGGCAAGCTGCCACACCCGTCCAGTTTTGACATGGGTTCTGTGGAACTGAACTCTGGTCCTCATGCTTCTGAGACAAGAGCGCTATCCACTGAGCCACCTCCCCAGCCTTGACCCTTTTTTAAAAAGGAAAAAAGAAATTGCATAAGAATAAAACCATACCAAAGTCATTAGAGGGATCCAGTTCATGGCAAATTGTTACTTCATGTTTCGTATGTCATAACTAGTTCTACAGTCAGCCATATCTATTGCTTGCACTGTGGAATCTTCTAGCTGCAGAGGGCGATTTCATGGTGGTTGCGGGCATCCTAGCTTGCTATTTTGTATCACTGGTCATGCTTTTAAGGCTAAAAAACAAGGTAATTTAAGTCTGTTTTGAGACACATGGAAAGGAAACGATTTCATAACTATCAGTCACGTGAAACTTGGCAGGCCCTGAGCTCATTAGTGGTCACAGTCACAGGATTGATGGCCAGTTGGGGACCCATGGGTAGCTTATTGCAGAACTGCGTCTGGCACAGTTGCTGCTGTCACCCACTCCCTTCGACCAACTTCCTTCCAGTAACAGCAGCTTCTTGCTTTCCTTGTGAGAATTAACTCCAGTTTAAACATGATGCAATCAACAACCCCCCTGCCCCCCAGTACCGTGCTGGGATCTGACCCCAGAGCCTTGTGTGGTGCTGGGCAAGTACTCCACCAGTGAGTTAGTCTCAACTCCTGAACTTGAAGAACTCTTCCCGTCCCTCATCCCCATACTTGGGAAATTTGTGGGTTTCTTCTTACCAAGCAGATTAGGAGGAAGACAGAAAGATTGTCCTAAATCATGGCAATTATTTTGTGCTTTCTTTCTAAGAGAAATTACAGGACTAGGTGGGCCTCTAAAATGTGTACAGTGACTTGAGAGTATCAAATACTATGAACGCTAAATGGTGGTTGTTGGGTTCCTGGGAGTTGGTGGGTTGTTTCCGGTGGAGGTTGCTAGGCGAAGGAGGAGGCTCTTTTTCCTTCTAAGGGGAATGGGGGTGTAGTAGAAAGGGGTGTTGTGTTGTGCAAACTAGGTTTACTGAAAACGTTTCTACTTTCTACAGATACTTAGAGCTTAGGGGTTCACTTCTCTTTATGAGGAAAACATCAAGAGCCATTTTGGCTTCTGAGACTTCTAAGTTTCTGTAGCTTACCTAAAGATAAAGTGTCATTGTTCTCACTAGACTAATTAACCCTTATTTTATTAGAGCTCTTTTTTTTTTCTTCAAAGAATGATTTACCATATTAAAAGTGAGTAACAAAACCTGCATACAGAAAGTTATTTTACAATTTCAATAAAAGTGCCCCTTGTGTAGTTGGAGTATATAAATTAGATTTCAGGTGTGTAAAAGATTTACATAATTGCTCATGAATATCAAAGAAAAAAGTTGGGCTAGCTTCCTGTTTCCCCTGGGGCTGCTCTGCTGGCTGCTGTGTGCCTAAGGTATGCCTGCTGGCGCTGGAGGCTAGGATAGTGGACCGAGTCGGGGAAGGAAGGTTGGAGGAGATCTGTGTAATCCACTGGGCTTGGAGTCAGAGGGGAAAGGAGACCATAGCAGGCCTTATGCTATGGACCTGGGGATGAAACTGGGGAGATTGGGAGAGCAGGAGAGGGGAAGATCTGCAGTCAGCCTACCGCCGCCCTGGCCTGCTGGCCTTTGGCTACAAGTGTGGGAGGGGGAGGGGAGGAGGGGAACATCTATGGGGGTCCACAAGAGAGAGGGTCAGGCAGGCAGGGTGGGGGTCAGGCTGGCAGGGTGGAGTCAGGCAGGGTAGGGGTCAGGCAGGGTGGAGTCAGGCAGGGTAGGGGTCAGGCAGGGTGGGGGTCAGACAGGCAGGAGGACCAGAGGGCAGGAGGGGTGGGGCCAGGAAGGCTGCAGCAGGGTTCTGTGGCAGAGCTTGAGGGTGAGACTGAGGGGCTGGATCTGGAGGAATGGATGTGAGGTAAAGATGTGTCTTTGTTGATTACTTTGTCTTCTAAAGAAAGTTTAAGCTTTTCTATAATGAAAAAATGTTTTTATTTAAAATAGTTCACTTATTTTTATTTTAGCCAAGCAAAAGCTGGCTAAAGCCGATTTATTATGAATCAGGGATTCATTTTTACTTTTTCCTTATGTCTCTTAAGTCGTGTCGTGTCTGGGCTTCTGAGTCCCTCTGTTGTCTGCCGGTATGTGACTCTGACTCTCCAAGTGTATGGGCTTTGCCATTTTGGGCAGAGCACTCACCTGAGGGGCCTGCTGTGCTGCTGTCTCCTTCCACAGCGCCTTGGCTTTTAGGCATCTTCATTTTGTGAGAAAATCAGACCAGGTGACCACGAAGTGTTCTTCCAGACCTCGGGGAATGGCCGCTGTACGGCTTCAGCTGTGCTAAGGCACCAGCTAAGGCTTTATTTTTGATATTGTTCTGAATGGCCCCAGTGTGCCTGTAGATACCAATACTTGCATGCAAAGAACTGAATCAGAAGTTTCACAAATCCACACTTGCCCTTCCTTTTTCTTTGCCATGTAATTCTGCCATATTACTTCTTTATTGAAAAAATGCCAATCAGCGACCCAGTAACCTGATTATAAGTCTAGGAGTAGGTTCAAGAAACAACCGCCTAGCAACCTAGACCACATTTGCATCTCTACAGAGGCAGACCGGCTGTCACCTGCTGCTGTTTGTCAGCCCTTCCCTTTTCTAGCCTCTTGGTTCCAGCTCTTAAGATTGCCCTTGTTTGATGTGATATTTTCCCTTAGTACCAAGCAGATATCGTCCCTGGATTTAAGGTACTCAGAGGATCCATGAAATGCAACTGGGAGCTAGAACTGGGCTGGGACCGTTGTCTGTGGGCTTTGCTGGTTTGTTACAGACATTCTCCCTCGGACCATGTCTACAAGTTCTGCTGTGCTCTAGGATACTTCATGGTTCCTGTGGCCATCACAGTGAGCAAAACAAGAGACTGCTCTCAGGTGAACTTTGTAGAGATGTGTCATGGCCTCGAGGACCAGGGCAATGTAGCTATCTACCCGGGCTGTTTCTCAGAGGCCCCATTGAGTGCTGGGTCCTGTGGTTCTTGGCATCGTTGTATAATGCCCTAGGCCTTTGGAGTTCAGATTGTGAGCGCCTCCAGCCTGTTCCACTTGAGCACACATTCTGGCAGAGGTGAAGTGAGTCTCTAGGGAGAGCGCTATCTGTCTTATTCTCCTTATGGGTTTGAATGCTTTCATCAAGGTAGCATGAAGTTAGAGCTAGGTTGTTGTTTTGAGGTTCAGAATGGTTTAGGAAAGATATGCACAGTCTCAGTTCTGGTCCCAGGAACACCAAGACAGTGGTTAGCTCTTTGGGAACATGGCAAGTCCTTTGAAAACAAAATTCTAACTTTCCTGGAGTTATACTGTTCTGGGTAGATTAGAGTCAATGATAGTCTTAGGGGCTGGGATTACTTTTAAATATCTGTTGTACTGGAAAGAAGTTGTAGTGGACAAAATAAATAAATAATGTGGCCTAAAGGTTACATCTGAGTTAGAAAACAGAATTTGGACACATGCAATTACCTAAGCCAGTGACAAAATCACATACATAACAAGTGCAGTGTTCCTACACTGTAGATAAGGAGAGTTAGTTAGATAGGGCAGAATAACTGAATACCCAACACTTGATTGGCTAAAAACAAAGTAGCAAAATGAAACAAAATGGCCATGGTTGGAAGCAGGTTAGTTTAAGAAACCTGGTATGTTCAGGAGATGTTGCATTTCGATATCTTATAAAGATAGTCTGAATCTTATATCTTTCTTTAAAATTACTGTATTAGGAATTTAATACTGAAGACAGGAATAACTGATTTTTACATAATATAGGAGTATGGGGAGAAAGCCTCCCCTGTGACCGTATTCCATGAGGAGGACGATGTGGTCAGGAGTGTGGAGAGCATCATGGAGTCCCTATTCCATAAGGAAGATCTTGTGGTCAGGAGTGTGGAGAGCATCATGGAGTCCCTATTCCAGAAGGAAGATCTTGTGGTCAGGAGTGTGGAGAGCATCATGGAGTCCCTATTCCAGAAGGAAGATCTTGTGGTCAGGAGTGTGGAGAGCATCCCCGAATGGTGTCTATCACACAAGGCCATTTCTTTTCCTTATTCTGAAGTACATAGCTATCAATGAAAGCTTCTTAGTCCAAGCTAACAGACAGCAGCTTACATCAGGCTTTGAAACCGAGCTGGGACCACCACAGCACTCAACTCATGAGTGCACCCCCCCTTCCTGGGACGAAGACTTTGGCCTCCCGCGTGCTGGTCTGAGAGACAATCAGTGATTCCTTTCTGGGATCTCATGGAGAAAGGGCCTCACTATAGAAATATTTGACTTGAACACTATTTGAAAAATGCTCATGTGAACGTTGGTGGCCAGAGGGCAGGAGCGGAGGATCAGGTCTCTCCTCCCTGTTAGTCTCTGCCGGCCTTTGCCACCCACCCTCATTGGTTCAAGTCAAGGATACATGCTCAGAGAGCCCCTGGCACGACTCAGGCCAGCTCCTGTCTCTGTCACGGCCATGTTTTCCTTAGCTGTTACTGAGTTGTTTGCTCAGTCTGCTGAGTCTTACCTGTCTGCCTATGACTTGGGGGCTTACCACTTGGATGACCAGCTAGAGGCTCTTCCCTGAGGATGGTTTCTGCCTCTGTCAGCATTATTTCTTAGTTGCCCGCAGGTTTTGTTTTATTTTTGTCTGTGGCCCTATGAGATTTCTCCCATGTATCCTGTGTGTTGGTGGTGTACTGGTCTTGGTCTTGCTTAGGCAGCCAGATTGTTGAGGTATCATGGGTGAAAATCTACAACAGGGGCATGCTAAGCTGCCTAACAGTTCAAGTTCATGAAGGTAGACAGAAATGGAAGGTGGGCAGAGGTATTGAGTTCTCTGTGCAGCATCATGGTTTTGGCTTGGAAGCAGAGTGATGCTCCCAAACAAACTGTGTAAAATAAAACACACAGAGAATACTCAAAGTAAATCTCATATATTAAAACTTCTAGAATTTTTTTTTTACATAAATTTTTTGGACTAATTTTCATTAAAAAGTTATTCTTTGGGCTAGGGAGATGGCTCCGTGGATAAAACACTGGCCATGCAACCTTGAGGAACAGGGTTCCTTCAGATGCTTACGTAGTGCCTGTGAAGATGCCAGGCAAGTATTCTGGGCCACCTGTCGTCACGGCACCTGGGAGGTAGAGGCCAGATCCTTAGGTTGGTGGCCATATAGCTAATGAGCGACCTTACCTCAGTGAGTAAGGGGGGGTGTGAAGACAAAGGGAGGCTCCTGACGTCGGCCTCTGCACATGTAAGCATGTACTAACGCATCTGCACCCCGCGGATGTATCCATGTCCCTCCCCCACCCCCATGAGTTCTCCACTAACAACTTGTTTTTTTTCAGCTTTTAAAGCGTACCTTCCTTTTGGTTTATAATATGTAGAAGTAGGTATTTTCTATTGTGGAGTATCTGTGGAGTCTTGGAGGACAGGAGGCTCTCGCCAGTGTTCCCGTCAATGGAATGAAGGTCTCTCTAGCCATTGGAGGGGGGATAAGCACCTGACCAGTGTACCCATGTGAGCCGTGTTCCCATCTCAGAGCGTGAGGAAGCCCACCTCTGCCTTCCCTCCTAGCACGTTGAAATGAGTGATCTGGCCGCCAAGTAAATGTGTGGAACTATTTGGCTTGCTTTAGATGAAAAACAAAACAAAACAAAACAAAAAACCATTGGCCACAGCTGAGGGAAGTATGTCCTAAACACTTAAGCCTTTAATGGTAGATATCCGCTGGCCGCCGTCCAGGGAGGCTTCCTTATTTTCATTGATTTGAGGGGCATTCCTGAAACAGGAGTTGTGTTGGGGGTGGCAGCTTTTTGAAGAAGAGTCTCACGATTGCCATGAGTCTGTGCTCACTGGACCTGCGCTGGCCCTGACGCAGGTGGTGAGGAACAATGAGCTCTTTAGTGTTCTGCCAATGCGCGACATAGGTGGGAATTCACTCTGTTACAGAAAAGTCAGCATTTTCTAGGTTTGAGGGGAGAAATTGGTCTGTGTGGGTTGACCCAGTTTGTATCTTGCTAAGCTACTATTATTCCAGAATTGGGAAGATATGTCCTTAAAAATAGGAATTTGTGGATTCTTGTAAGGACTGGACAGAAGTCATGCTGTCAGCGCAGAATCTGGGCTGAGGCTGCGGTGTCTTCTGTCGTGCGTGCGCGCGTGCGTGTGTGTGTGTGTGTGTGTGTGTGTGTGTGTGTGTGTTGACAGAGTTCTGGGGCCTCCCCCGCATGGTCCTCTAGCCTGTTAGCATCCGGTTAGGTGGAGAGCTCATGGGGATGTAGAGCCCTGGGCTTTTGTTAAATGAGATGGCGGCCTGAGCAGAAGCCACCCAAGGGGAAGTGAATTAGTAAACGGCTTTAGATGATTGGAAAGAATCTCGTCAGGGCGGCTCTTTTTGTTTTTTAGCCTGTAGGACAGAAGTCTCTGGCTTTACTCTCATGCTGCTAGCTTTCCGGGGTGGTCTCACTTGGTGCTCTGGTTTCCCACACTGGGATCTGTGGAGGTAATAAGTGGTTCCTAGAAAGCCGTACCTGGGAAATTGCCAGTGCCCTTTAAGGAAGGTGCTGGGTGTGGGGCGGAACCAGGCTGGTTTCTAAAGTGCTCCTTTCTTGTTTGGCAAGTCTCTGCTTGTCAGGGATGGTATTGTTCCTGGAAGGCCAAGACTCAGCTCCTACAGTGGACAGACTCAAGCAGACAAGCCAGGCTTGCTTTGTAAAATGTTCCGGTTTCATACTCAGGTCCCTGGTGGATTCAGTCAGGTGGGGAGGTCCCGCCCAGCCGTCCCAGTCAGTCCTGCAGAGTTTTAGGGAGGTGTTGGAGAAGATTCATGGGATGACACTTGAAAGTTTGGCATAGTTCAGCCGTATCTGTCTTGGGTGTTCTCAGGTTGAAAGCTTCACTTCAGATCTCCGAAACAGGGTCTGCTGTCAGTGTTAGGGGAGGGAAGCTGTGTGTCTGGAGCTCATTCTAGGAGCTGAGAGTTCAGGTCTCACCTGGACCTTGACACACAGACTGGCACATCTTGGCTTCAAAGTTGACATTCATTTAAGTCAAAACCTGTTCATGCCCAAAGAGCACATAGGTTGTGACCCCACTGTTTGAACTTATTTAGGACATTTCGTAAATATAAACCACACATACACTTGGCATCATTTAGAGTTTTTGATTCTAGACGTCGGGCTCTTTGGAGGGCCTAACTCGCTGGCTGTTGTGATCATAGCTTACTGGCCACTTATGCCAGTTAACAACTCCACTGCTTGTGTTGCTTCCCCTGGCTTGGAAGACTTAATATTCCTTTGAAAATGGATGAGCGGATCATTGGGGGGAGGGGGTGGGCATTTGAGTCAAAGATTTGTTTGTTTACAACTCGATATGTGAAAACTGGAATCTGTGGTTCGGTTGCTCTGTTTCTGGAAGA
Organism: Apodemus sylvaticus; assembly: GCF_947179515.1. Lineage (NCBI taxonomy): Eukaryota > Metazoa > Chordata > Mammalia > Rodentia > Muridae > Apodemus > Apodemus sylvaticus. The sequence goes on from NC_067475.1 coordinate 142,102,902, forward strand.
GTTATCCGGCCTGTTTACTCTCGTATCCTTAGGACTGGCTGAGACCCCAAGCCTCACTAGCACTTGGAGGCTGCGCAGAGGAAGGATTTGATCCCCAGTTGGGCTCTCCTGCATGGCCACTGTGTCCACTTGCCCCTGCTTTTCTTTGCGGGTACGAATAGCTGCTTCTCTGTCAATCAGAATTGAACCTGTGGCCTTTTTCCCCTCTCGTTGTCATTTGATGTTGGGAGCCAGAGAGCTTGACTCAACGCCCCCAGCTGAGCTGTTTGCACAGGTTTCTTGAGAGCAAAACATCCCGTGGCTTAGCTTGATGCCTGCCTTCCTGCCCGGTGTGGTAGGGACTTCCCAGGTGCCTGACCTATGACTATAATTGATTTTTCCTGTTCCCTTCCCTGGCCTCTAGTATATATATTGCTAGTCTCTCAGTAAGGTTTTTGGGGGGGGGCATTCTCCTTGCAGAATGACCTGTGTCTGTGTTTTTTAATCCCCCTGGGAATAAACTGCTTGAAGAAGATCTTCCTGCGTTGCGTCATTCCTTGCTGGCGAGGGTGGTCGCGACAATTTGAGTTTTGCGAGTTTTTGCCCTGTCCTTCTTCCCTCTGCCCCACCGTCCTCCTCCACTCTTTCAGCTGTGAGGGTGGAACCTGGGTCTTGAGGCTAGGCCAGCCCTCTAGCACTGCACACATCCTAAGCTCACTCCCTTTCTCTTTTCTTGACATCGCACAAAAGATATTGACCCAGATCCAGAATTCCGAGGTTCGGGCTGTTTGTGCTTATTGAGGTTTGTTGTGTATACACAGAGAGTCTTGAGGTACCCTGTCCCCCCAGCCCCTCCTCCTCCCCCAAAAGAGCATATGCTGCCACGTGCTCTCTCCTGAGATTTCCTGCCTGCCAGCTCCTCTGTGTTGAGTTTTGCATTTCATAGGTTAAAAATCCCAAGGTCTAGGGCTGGTGAGAAGGCACGGTGGTTAAGAATGTTTGCTGCTGGCTGGGCGCTAGTGGCGCACACCTTTAAGCCCAGCACATGGGAGGCAGAGGCAGGCGGATTTCTGAGTTCGAGGCCAGCCTGGTCTACAGAGTGAGTTCCAGGACAGCCAGGACTACACAGAGAAACCCTGTCTCGGAAAAAAAAAACAAATCAAAAAAAGCCAAAAAAAAAAAAAAAAAAAAAAGAATGTTTGCTGCTCTTTCAGGGACCCAGGTTCCGTTTTTTTTGCACCCACGTGGTGTTGGTACTGGGATGGGTGACAGCCAGGGACTGTGTTGGTGAGGGACAGGAGACACCCAGGGACAGTGTTGGTGTGGGACAGGTAATGAGTTTCTCCTTCTTTCCTTCAGCGCCATTATTCCTCAGAGCCATTAGGTTGGGACATCGCCTTCCTAGGTTTCAGAGACCTGCTCCAGAGGGGTAGTTCATGCCGACCACCTGCTTGGCTTGGAAGAGCTTCTGTTCAGTGTAGTGTCACCCTAAGCGTCGTGGCTTACCGTGGTTGACTGTTAACTTGTGGCACATAGTTTATGGCTGTGGATATTTCTTGAATGCATACGATGGTTTGATCCTAGTTCATCAGAGAACAGTTCCTAGTTGCACGTAAGACGTTGCTGTATGTCACGGGTACCTATGACCTCTTTAATAGGTCAATAACAGGAGACTGACTCACTCACCATTCACTAAGATTGTATGGATTAATTACTATTAGAGGCCTTTTTATGTATGGGGATTCTTTTCTGTACAATTAATATGAATTAATATGAAAATAGGTTTTCTCTTTTATAAACATTTTTTTCTTGCACAAAAATTACCTCGAATAAACTAAGCTTTGTTCCTGCCTGTCCTAACCATTTCCTTCCCATGGATAAGTAGTATTCCTTGTTATTTGTGAGGGTAACGTAACACACAGCTGTTGAATGCTTGGCATTTCTGCTTCTGGTGAAACACTATTTGTGCAGGTTTATCTGATCCAGATGTGGGGCTCGCAAGCTCCCTTTCTAATTATAAGAGCAGCCAAATTCCATTATGAGCACACCATGGAATTCTCGGGCCGAGAGGCATCCTGAGAGGACATCTAGTTCACTGTCTAGCCTTTCAGCAGGGCCAGAGTTCAGAAACCACTTCAGCATTGAGCAAAGCCGTAGGGGCGCTCCCCTCACGTATAGACCAAACTCGTTATTGGAATTATAACTGAAAAAAGCAGGACTCTGGCTTTCCTGTGACACATTCAGGGACAGAACAGTTTGATTTCATCTGGCTAGACTTTTAGGTCTCTGTCTAGAACTTTGAATGCTTTCTGCCCGAGTATTCTGTGCTGAGGTAGAAAGGGTGAGAGACTTGGAGACTTGGTTGGCAGCGTCAGCCTTTCCAGTAGGATGTAACCCTTCAGCTCCTTGTTTAGAAGTGACAGCTGGATTCCATTGGGCTGTCGTCATTCTTTCTGAAACCTAATACAGTATGAGATATTTCATTATATGTACATTTCTGGTGATGTGCTTAAATGATAAAATACATACGAAATTAGGCATGCTGTTAGGGCTGAGGAATTGACAAATGTTCACCAGCTTATAAAGATAGATGGGTGTTTCCGAATACATGACCCTTTAACTTGACCTGAGCCTTCGGTTTAATTTTGTCTTGTGCAAGATCTCTGTGGCTTCTGGCAGGTTCACAGATACCTGGAAAAACCATGACGAGGAAGAACCGTATGGGTTGTGTTACCAAATGGCGAACACATCAGCATACTGGTTATAGTCCTTGCTCTGATTCCATGGGGTGGTGGAGAGTTATCCAGTCGGCTTTGTCTCACCTAGCAGTGGGTTCGTGTCGCTGCCCAGTAATGGTGAACTTGGGAACTACTGTGCTTTTATAACGTGCAGTAAGTAGGGAAGCTTGCTTCCTGTTATAGTATATGTGCATGCACGTGCGCTTGTATACACACACACACACACACACACACACAGAGTAATAAAAACATTTTAAAAGAGAGATGAACAAGTAGAAGAGAACTAGCGACTTCAGAGCTTATTGAAGCAGAGCCGTGCAGAGCTTGTTAAGTGCTGGATGATCTGGGGACTGATGAAGAAAAGTGCAAAGGCCTTAGTTTGATATCTTCCATAAATCCACATTACCATGACTTCAGGAGGTGGCCATACTCCACTAGAAATTAACAGACAGAAAACCAGGGGCGCAAATACCATGTTTGGGATAGTATTAAATCCATGTATCTTTTTGTGAAGTTAAAACAGAGGTGCCTCTTTGGATACACACATTTGGTTGACTCTGTCTCTCAAGCATGAAACTATGGAAGTTCTCCATATTGTTTTTAAAAACAGTTTTCAGATTAGAGGTGTGTGCGGGAGGCGGGGCAGGAGTGCTGGGTCCAGCGGCTGGTGGTTGGTTGCCTGGGAAGGGTCAGGATCTGCAGAGGCTTTAGGACAGTTAGAAGGATGCCCAGCTGAGGGCTAAGAGCCAGTGTCTGGTTTCACCACGAAAGCACTCCAATATTCGCATGGAGGCGATTCTGTGAGGGTTAGAAGTGTTAAATAGACCAGGCAATAGTGCACTTAAGGATAGGAGAAGCGAGGGACATTCAAGTTAATGCTTACGGGTACAGCTGGCTTACAAAGGCTTGGCTTTTTTTTTTTTTTAACTTATTTTTATTTTTATTATTTATTTATTTATTTATTTATTTATTTATTTATTTATTTTCGTTTTTTTTGGATTTGGTTTTTTTGAGACAGGGTTTCTCTGTATAGCCCTGGCTGTCCTGGAACTCACTCTGTAGACCAGGTTGGCCTCGAACTCAGAAATCCGCCTGCCTCTGCCTCCCTGGTGCGCCACCACCACCCAGCTTATTTTTATTTTTTAAGGTTTACTTATGTGTTGAAGTGTTTTGCCTGCATGCATGTCTGTGTATAATGCCTGCAGAAGTGGAAGAAGGTGTTAAAACTCCAGTTCCAGGTAGTTCTGACCTACCATGTGGGTGCTAGGAACTAAAGCTGAGTCATCTGGAAGAACAGCCAGTGTTCTAACCCGCCAGGGTTAGAACCAGCCCCAGCTTCCTCTTTGCTTAAATAAAGCTTTATCTTTGTCATTTATTTATTTTTAAGTGTGTGTAATGTGCATGTGTGTATGCATGTTCCCTTGTGTGAGGGTGCACCTGTGTCCAGGTGTGTGGCGCCCAGAGGCTGACAGCTGGACAGCTGGCGTCTTCAGTCTCTCTGCACTTTATTTTCGGAGGCAGGGTCTCGTGCCGACCGACCTGGAGCTTGGAGCCCACTGCCTTGGCTAGTCCACCCCCCACCCTTTCTCCGTTCCATCCCCAGTGCCCTGGGATGACGCTTGGGCCACTCTGCCCCTGTCCGATGTGGGTGCAGGTGTCCGAACCCCAGTCAGTCTTCATGCTCAGGAAGCAGGTGCTCATGGTCCCCAGCCATGTCCTCAAATGGAACCTCTGCAGTGTAGGAGGCAGAGTGACGGAATGACTCCCCATACCAGGTCAATGGCTTCCAATCACCTGTAACTCCAACTCCATGGGATTCATACGTACCCTTGCCCCCGAAGTAAAATTAACCTTAATTAACCTTAGAAAAGCAGGAGGCTAGTCCAGTTACCTTGTTTTTTTTTAATCTTGTATGTTGTTTTTCTTACATAGTATATAATTTAGTTATTTCTTTAATTACATCCTCATACTAGAATCTGCGCTCCGCGAGCGTGGGGCTCAGGTCCTGTCCTCAGTGTCCGTCCCAGCACTGGCCCACTGTAGGTGTCTTGCTGTTTGTCCAGTGATTCATTGAGTCAGTGTGCTGCATATGCATGGTACTTCAAGGAGAAGAGAGCAGCCAGATGATGTCCTCAGCCCCGAGCAAATCGTTGGGTGTCTTTGAATACCGTGGACTGCCTCACCTCATTCTATGAGATGAAAGTTAGAACCTGGAATGGTAAGATGGACTTCACACATTTGGTTCGGGTTTTGGGCTTCATTTGGTGTTTATGGACAATTGGAAGTGGCAGGTAGGTACCTAGAGAAGATTCCCATTTTCTTTGGAGAAACTGGGGGATGGGGCTCTATGACCCGCCTTCCTGTGAAGGAGCAGAGCTGGCGGTGCTCAGCCCGGGCCGTCACTCAGTGTCACAGTCCCCATCTCTCTCTGCCCACTCTGGAATACTGAAGGAAGTGTACTTTTTCCGTCACGTGATAGTTTAGTTAAATGACTAAATATGGAAAGCGGTCTCTCTGTAGCTGTGTTGGAGAAGGGTGAGACCGTGCCGACGCGCACGCACACTGTCGGTGGGGTGCTCCTCGCAGGCACTTGGACGCCATGACACTTGCTTTGTTTGTGTCTTAGAGAACTGAGCCCTCCATCCTTTGGAGTTTGTGGTTTTGATTGCTGACAGTTTCAAAGGGGAAGAAGAGAGTACCTAAGGGAAACAAAGGAAATAACCCCAGCGCCCTGCCGAATGGGAAGTGTCTTCCTTGTTAATGAGTAGTGAGTTTGGGCGTTGAAAGGGCGTGGCCACATTGGTGGACAGCCAGGTATAACACTGCAAATATATATCATAGCATTTCGAAGGCCATTAAGATGTGACAAATATCACAATGTCAGACAATCAGTGTTTCTATTTGTAATGGTGCTATAAAATGCAAAAGATGAAAACAATTGCTTAGGAAAGTGAAACTTTATCAGGCTGAATAGTGAGATTTGTTATTGCCTTGAAATCTTACTTTCTGGAGTTGACTTGTATAAACAGCCGGGCGCAGTTCCTAGGGTGTGTTAGCTTGGGGAGTTTGAAACTATGCTGAGGTAGAAAAGCAGCTTATATGTTGGTAATATGTGGGTGAATAAGCAATAGGGCAATTGCATTAGCCTCATGAAACGCTCATTTAATCATGGGCTTGGTCAGGAGAGCCAATTTTATTTGACGCTTTACCTGAAGATTGAGTAAAGTTCTTACTTGAAGGGATTATGTAAGTGATATGCTAATAGCATTTTATATGTTCTCATAATCTCTGTAAAATTGGGGTTTCGTTAGAAAAATTGAGATTTACACTGTTCCAGATTCCAGTTGCCCAGAGCGGTCTCAGGTAAACACTGGAACTCGAGAAGAGTGTCTATTCAGCAGTGTTCAGGGCTACCGTAATTCCCTGTGTGGGTTGCTGCTTTGAGGTCACCTGTTCAAGACTTGTACTGTTTACCTCGCAGCTGAGTCGCTCCTGGGGTTCCTTTCCCTGTTGGATGTAGCATGGTATTTGTCCCAGGGCACACTGGCAATTCTGTCCTAGATGGATTCAGGAGAAAAAAGACACTGCATGTACCTGTGTGCCATTTAGGTTGTCTTCCTTAATCTTTTTGTTTTGTTTCTTTTCCGAGACAGGGTTTCTCTCTGTAGCCCTAGCTGTCCTGGAACTCACTCTGAAGACCTTGAACACAGACCCGCCTGCCTCTCACCTCCTGGCAGTTTTTCTTATTTTGAACCTGGGTATATAGTGACCTCTCTTCCACAGTACTTTCAGGGATATAATTTTGGTGACATGATTAATTTAGCATAGACTTCTGGCAGAATGGGGAAAATAATTATTGAGTCATTCTTTGGGGTCCATAAGATAAAACGTTGATGGAAATTGTTATCCTCCAGCTAGTTGATAGGGTACCTAGCTTACCGTGGTCATGTCCTAGGCAGCCAGCCTAGCTGTGGCTGGCTCTCTGCTCCCTGGGGACCTGCTGTCATTCAGGTGCAGTTGTCTGACTCTTAGCTTTAGCCATGGTAGGCCTCTGCCTGCGGAAGCTGGTGTGGTGGGCAGACAGTGGGATACCATTTGGAGGAGTTTGACTGAGTCTATATTGGAGTGGTTGTTGTAAAGAGATCATAACTTGTTATGTGGAAAATACAAACTTTGTAGACTTAGATGGAGACCGTTTATAAATACAAAGTTATCTGAGAAGCAAGAGGCTTTTCCTTGTCCTTTGGACCCTGAAAAATAAGAAGCAGAATGCAGATGATCCCAGAGGGGCTGCTGATTAAGGAATATTTTAAAAAAATTTCCATTGCAAATTTTAAATGCTGAAGTTATGTTTTTCAAATTAGTGCCGATTAGTAATGCGCTAGAAGGGAAATCACATCCTGTGGCAGAGCAGGACTGCTGATGTGAAAGTGTGATTTGGGATCTCCGGGTGTTTGCCAGGGGCTGTAAACGCTGAAGCGTTCCTTCTTCATCAGCTTCTTGGGTCACATGAAGGGAATCAGGAACCCCCTCCCTCAGGGTAATTAGACAAGGTAACAGGGGCAGTGACGGGAGAGCAGAGTGGGGCTCTCTGCCTGCAGCTCCCCCACCCCACCCAGCCTTTCATTTTCCTGAGTAAAGGGAGACTTGGAACCAGGACGCTGCCTGCTGGTGGTTAATGCTCCCCTTCCAAGGTGGGCCCTGAGCAGCAACCCCATGTTTTCTTCAGAGATATGCAGCTAACTGAGGGGCTGTCTAGGGAGTTTCCCCTTCATTGGTGATTCCAAGACCCTCGCAGTAGGAGGGAGTCTGTCCGTTGTCTGGATTAAATCCTTGGTACTGTAGATAAACTGAGGTGTGAGAGGTTGAGTCTCAAACTCGCCTGCCTCAGTGTCGCAGTGTTACATAGGTGGATTCAGGCCACACGGCACGCGGTTGGAATCCCTGAGAGATGTCCTCTCAGTTTAAATATAGTTCTTATTTGGGAGATTGCTGAAGCCCGTTTCTTCACGATTATGTTTAGAAGTGTGATTGATTGCTAAGAAGCACTTTAAAAATAATGCTAGGAAAGGTAGCTGTTGGGGATGTGTGACTTTGTGCTAGTGGTATTCTGTGAAGTGGGTGATTCCGAAGGTGATAAGTTTGTACTGAAGATAGAAAAAGTAATGGTTTTTATTCATTTACTTCATCAAAACTTGAAGATATATAGACAATGGCCAAATGGTACTCAGGGTCTTAAGTGGTGAGGACATTACTTTCTTATGGACTAGAGCACTGACAGAGAGAACTGTATTTAGAGAATTAACTTGTGCATAATTAGCTTGGAATAAATAGAATTTTAAATTTGAGGGTTTTTTTTTGTTTTTTTGTTTTTTTGTTTTTTTTTTTTTTAACTCAGCCACCGCTCTTAAAGTAAGAATTAGATTAGAGGAAATTATTACTAATCATTTCTGATTTTGGTTTCCGAATTAGAGAAAAGAATAAAGAATACACAGAAGTCATCTTTAAAAATGCCTAATAGGATATGAGATTAGAGGCAAGAAGTTTTGCCACAGAATTTTCTTAGTTTTTCTGGAGAAAAAGCAGTAGAAACTCATCAGGGAGGAGTGAATTTCCTGAGGGATGTTGGAGACAGGACACAGGGGGTAGGGTGGTGCACCCCCCTCCCCTGTGTGCGGCCATCTGGAGGCTTCCCTTGGGTGGTCAGTCTTGAGTCACTGGCTGATTGAAGAGGCAACACGGTTCCACGCACAACTTGAATGTGAGTTTTATCAAGCCCTCCACAGTATGAACACATCACGTAGTAATCACAGGCATAGCACCGTCTTAATCGAGGAGAGTGCTTCGGAACCTTGAAAACAAAGATTTCAGTAAGGCCATCCTGTGAAAATTAAGGGTCTGAGACTTTCAAGAATCCTAAGTTGGATTAGTTATTTCAGGGCTCTTTGAAGTCTTAGCTGGTCGCTACTCATAGTGCAAAACTGGATTTCCAAGGCCTTCACAGAGGGTGTTTGAACAATGGAGAGATGAATTTGCAGGTCAGCCATCTCATCTCTTAGACTTGAGTTACAAGTGTGATCTTAGCACTCATTATTCATGTGTGTCATTGTGTTCAGTGTGACATGTGGTGTTTGTTAGATGAGCTCTATCAAGATAGATGGTGCTTGTGTGTCTGAACATCTGTCTTATCTTTTTATCATCCATCATCTATCTAATGTTTGGAGACAGGGTCTCATGTAGCTCAGGCTGGCTTTAAACTCCATATATAGCCAAGGATGACCCTGATGATTCCTGAACCTTTTCCCTAGTGCTAGGATAGCAGAGTATACAACCACACCCAGTTTTATGTTGGGAATCGAACCCAGGGCTTTGTACAAGCTAGACCAGCACTCTAGCAACTGGGCTATGTCTCCCAGCTGCAGTTCTAGGCTTCTTTTAAACGTTTTGAGGCATTTCTAGATTCAGTGTCAAATAATCTGAAGTGGAGGCCGAGAGTTTGTGAGTGTGACTTGTTCAGCGTTGCGTGCCTGTGTCAGCTCCAGGAAGGGGTGATTAAATGGACGTTGTTTTCACACTAGAGGATAAGATGACTTGGGTCCCATTGCTCTTTAATCTCACGACCTTGGACAAGTCATCTCTCATGACCACTGAACTGGGGCAGTTAATCTTTCTCAACATTGCACTCTAGGCAAGCGCCAGATCAATGGGTCTGGGCATGTAAGGGAAAACCTAGGGCAGTCACCAAGCAGTGCATGCCGGGAAACAGCTCCTGACCGTGCTGGTGGGATCACAAAGGCCGAGGCGTCCTTACTGCCCAGCACAGGGCTGTGTTTCATTTTGCTTGCTCGTGTAGCAGGATGAGGCTGTGAACTGGACTGATAGCCTTCCCTGGACTCCGGCTATCATGGTGACGTTGTTCTTGGTAGGATCTGGGCACTAAAGATGCACAGCTAAGCTAAGTTCTCATCTCAGAAATCCTCCTTACCTGTGAGAAGTTCTGGAGATCCTTTGCAGGATAAGGCCTTGGGAACAGGAGAGGCAGTTGGATATGATAGCATTCTTCTGAAGCGCTCTGGAAGGCTCTGCCTTCAAATAGCAAGCACTGTGAGTCCTGCTCTGTCTTAGCAGATAGGGCTTTAGTTGGCTGCTCAAAGCCTCTGCTGTGTTACAGTCTGTTATTTTGGTTGCTGGTTCCTTTAAATCTCTAGTTAGGGTTAGGGTTAGGGTTAGGGTTAGGGTTAGGGTTAGGGTTAGGGTTAGGGCTAGGGTTAGGGTTAGGGTTAGGGTTAGGGTTAGGGTTAGGGTTAGGGTTAGGGTTAGGTTACCAAAACCAGTTTAAGAATGGTAAGCTGTGAGAAGACCCAGTGTGTTCTGGGTGGTGTTTTCCCATAACTCTCAGGTGAGTGGCTCCAGCTAGGAAATCTCAGTTATTCTTGAACCTGTAGCTGTCTGACTGTTGATCTCATACTCAAAAATATTATTTTTGGAACATTTCTGGGTTCCTATTTTCAGGTTAGGGATTTTTGACTAGTAAAATGCATGGAAAATTCAAAGCTCAAAAACCCCTCTAGAGGGTCCTGATCATCTATGCTAAGGGATCCTAATGCAAATTGGAAATTTTAAAGTCAGATTTGTAGAATGGATTTAGAAATGGGTATTATAGTGTGCAGTGTACTGTGCACATGCTTGTGCACATCCTATTTTATGTGTGCACAAATGTTTTGTGGCTATGGTGCTAAAATATATAAGAAAGCATATTTGTATCTGAAATTTAGTAAACAACCATCAGTGTCTTCAGAAAATTTGTTTTCATTAGTAGGAACTATATTTAAATATTCATTTAATGTCAAATTTGTATATGTATATGCAGGTGTGTGTGTGTGTATGTGTGTATTTTGAGGTGGTGTTTCTGTGTAGCTCTGGCTAATTTGAAGCCCACTATGTAGACCAGACTGGTCATAAACTTACAGGTATCTGCCTGCCTCTGCCTCCTGAGTGCTGGGATTGTATATCTTATATATTTTGACATCCAATATGAGCATCCCCACATGTCATTTTCCCTTTCCAGCAATGGCCATCTTACTGACCCTATGCTGTTTGTGCAGGGATAGGGACACTGAGTGATTTAGGAAGCCTCTGAGAATAAGGAATCTGCATTTCAAACCGCAGCTCCTTTGCTTGTGTTGACAGAGGCCCAGTAAATGCCTGGAGAGACCCCAACCAGAGAGTTGTTTTGTGGGACTGTCCCCTCAACAGTTCTGTTGCCCACGACACTCTTCTGACTTCCCAGTGCTCAGTGAATGTGTAGAGCTCAGTGGAAGGAATGTTCTGGAAATGAGTTACGTGACCCAAGTCGAGCAAAGGGAAAGGCTATGGAGACAGTAGATAGGATAAAGGGTCCTACGTGTTCTCAGAATGTGGGTGCAGGATTAGCCTCAGAGCCGGGGTGCTGCACAGGTCCTACAGTAGGTGGGAAGGAAGGGGCAGAGTCGGCGGGCTCCTATCAGGCGGGCTGTGCTATAGAGGCTTCTTCAGAGCACCGTAGCGCTCAGCAAGCGAGACTTCAGAATCCCCCGCAGTCTGTGTTTTCATGGACTCAGGCGCAGTTCTAATTCCGACCACAACTGCTCCCCTCTTCCTGTTATTCCATATAAGTACCTTTTACTATTTGAGAAAGGAAATCCTGGGATATCTAACTGAAGGATATGCTGTATAAAAAAATCTGGGCTATGATATTTTGAAGCTCTGGTATATGGGGGGATGTTTGTATATTCGGCAAGTCTGAGTCAGAACTGAAATTTGTGGCGTTCCTTTTTAGACTGGCTTTTGTGGTGTGTTTTGAAATTTAAAGTAGTTTCTGGTGGACTCACACACCTCGTGGTCCTTGCCTGGTGGTTCGGTGAAATGGGGGCATATCTGCAGCTTCTTCCCTGTGAGCTGTCTCATCAACAGCTGTGGGGAGGTGGTCTCTGTGGGGAGGTGGTCTCTGTGGGGATATGGGCTCTGTGGGGAGGTGGGCTCTGTGGGGAGGTGGGCTCTGTGAGGAGGTGGGCTCTATGGGGAGGTGGTCTCTGTGGGGATATGGGCTCTGTGGGGAGGTGGGCTCTGTGGGGAGGTGGGCTCTGGGGAGGTGGGCTCTATGGGGAGGTGGGCTGTACTATAAGGTCGGCATTGTGGGATAGTTGACTAGGTGGGGAGGTGGGCCATGCGGGAGGAGGGCTGTCACAGCCTCTGGTCCTGCACTGGCAGTTGTGAGGTGTTTTTGTGATGGGATTGTCTTTCCTCAGATGTCCGCTCTTCCTGTCTCTTCTTGTCACCCGAACATTTGACAGGACGACTTTACCTCCTGTCGCTCTGTGATTATGTACGTAGGTCCCGCACGATTCAAGGGACCTGAACAATTGCTTTTGCCTAGAGACCCCTCGGCCCCCAGAATCCAATCAAACCTTCCATGTTGATGAGACCTAAACAGACCCTTCCAGATCCTTCCAGAGCTGTTCCAGCAGACCATTTTGTTATTGGAGAAGACAGCCCCGGCCTTGTCACTTCTCTGAAGGTCCCCATGCCCCAGTAGAAAGAAGTGGATGATGGCGATGTTGTTGGTCCAGGTGCTCTGTGAGCCTAGGCTGATGTGCTCGTGAGCTAGATTTTAACAAAAACTCCAAGAAGAGAAGACATGAGTTCTCGGTTCCATGAACAAAAAAAGTCATGTTCAAAGAATTTTAAAATAGAACAAAGCTTACAGAATAAGGATGTGAAGAAAGCAGACCTGGATGGAACCTAGGTCCTGGCCAGTGTTAGCAGACTGCTCTACTGTGGGCTGTGTTCCCAGCGTGGTTTTTATATAGCTGCTGATAGGCGTGGGTTGTGAGCTGTTGGGACCAAAGAGTTGAAACTTAAAGACCGTTGAAATGATTGTAAAGTAAAACTTTGCACCAAGCTCAGGTTAATTCACTGAAGAAAGGATAAAAAGCTGAGTGAACTCTCTTCACAGGCCTCTTACAAGGGAGCTGCAGCATCCATGCGCGTTGGGCCTTCACGGCTTGCTTATTAACGCAGCACCACATCCGTGTGCGCTGGGCCTCCCCTTCCGCCTCCACCTCAGGCTCTCTCAGAGCAGTGTGGCCGGTGCCTGGACAGGAACATAGATTTTGATCTTTTCATCCCTGTTTCATGGCTCAGTAAGCTTTGGTGAGGCATGTTACAAACGTGCGTGGCAGGGACATGGTTTTGTGGGTAGGGTGCTTCTTGGGAAAGCACAAGGTCCTGAGTTCGAACCCCTAGAGCCCAGGTAAGGCTAGGTGTGCTGGCGTGCAGCTGTAGGCCCCGTTCGAGGCGCTGGGGCGGGAGGCAGGGATAGAGGCACTCCTCAAGCCGGCCAGAAAGACTCACACATGCAAACAGGGAACCAGAGAGCGCGTCTGGAACAAGGCAGAAGGTAAGGACAGATGGCTGACCTACACACTCACACCAGGACACGCGCGCGCGCGCCCTCTCAGGTGACAAAAACGTAAAGACAACAGGAAGACAACCCTTGCCACTGTGCCTCTGTTGCCTGCACCAGTCAGCCCAGTGATGAGCTGGCTGTCCGGTCTGTTCCTGTACTGTGTGAGTTGGTGGTGCTCACTGGGTCTGCATGGGCGACAAGCCACGAAGCAGTGGTGGACAGCTTGTCTTTCAGATGGTGTCCTTCAGGGAACTGTGCCTTCTTTCCCCCGTCCTAACAAAGTGACGCTTAAAACGTTCACAGTTTTCTTTTATGATATTTTTAAAAATTTAGATTTTATTATTTTATGCATATCAGCGTTTTGCCTGCGTATGTGTCTGTGCACCACATTCGTGCCTGGTGCCTGAGGAGATGAGGAGCTGGGAATCGAACCCAGGGCCTTTGCAACAATAAGTGCTCTTACTTACTGAGCCTCCCCCCACAACTTTTTTTTTTTTTTTTAATTTAAAGCTGGACCTGGTAAAGCAGGGCTGTATGTGCAGCTACTCAGGACACTGAGGCAAGAGGTTCACAAGTTCAAGGCCTGCCTTGGCTGTGTGAGTTCCACCTTAGCCAGGGTAACTGAGTGAGGCCCTGTTTCAAAATTAAAAGTAAAAGAGGCCTGAGAGTCTGGCTCAGGGTAGAGGCTCCTTTAGCGTGTAGAGGCCCCGGGCTCCCTGGTGTTGCCAGGTAGAAAAAAGAAAGCATTAAAAAAGACAAAAGCTTTGCTTTACCTACCTAGTGTGAACACGTCACAGTCACTGTCACCGTCACCTTTCCCTGCTTTTTTTTTTTTAATCCCTTCCCCTTTACCCCAATTTTTCTCTCTTCTAACCCCCTAGCATTCTTGACAGGGTTTCCTTGTGTGTTCAGGCTGATCGTGACCCTGTGACCCTGTGACCCTGTGACCCTGTGACCCTGTACTTCTCCTGATGTGATAGGATCATAGTATGCGGTCACCCCCCCCCCCCCCCCAGTATCCCGTACCAGTCCATTAGAAAGTTAACATATGATAATCACTCTTTCACACACATAGGAGGACAGCTTGGGCTTGTCTCTGGTAACCAACTCATCCATCTCTGAATGGCTGTGCCATGATAGCAGATTCCTTTCTACGTCCGTTGAGTTGCCGCGGTGTTCGGTTGCATGGTTGATGTACTCCCAGCTTCCGGTTTGTGCTTTGCCTCTTAGGTTTATACGCATAAGGTATTTGGCGTCATGCCATACATTTTGCCAGCCTGGTTCTCTATTAGTAATTTTACTTGCAGGGCTGTACCTCATCGCCCAAGGTTAGGTGTTTGGGGCCAAGTATCCCTGTGCCGACTGCTGGTATGTGCTGGTCGTGAAGAGTGGGAACAGCCAGGGAGTAAGGCATGTCCTTCCTTTGCTCTAGGGAGGTTTCAAATGAACTTTTTTTGGGCTCTCTAGAAAACTTGCATGCATGGCAGACAGAGATGCATAATTGTATTCTAATTAATTCATAGACTTCATTCATAATTCTGCTTAAGAGCTGCATGCGTCTGAGTCGTATGTCATTCCAGTGGAGAATCATTTCCAAAGAAAACAAACATGCCTCCAACTGCACGTTGGGTTAACCAGGGATCTTCTCTTTTTCCTAGTTTTTTCTCCCTTCTTTCTGCCAAGATTAGGAACCAGTCCTTGCTTACTGTCCGTCCGTCCGTCCGTCCGTCCGTCCATCCATCCATCCATCCATCCATCCATCCATCTATCTATCTATCTATCTCCATCACAGGGTCTCTTGTAGTTGAGACTGTCCTCAGACTCGGTATGTAGCCAAGGATGACCTTGAGTTGATCCTCCTTCTGCTCCTGTGTGCTAGGACTGCAGGCATGTCCCACCTTGACTGGGTTCTGTTGTGCTAAGGGGAGACCCAGGGCTCTGTTCTGCTGGGCAGACACTCCTCCAGCGCAGCTGTCTCCAGTCTTAGTCTTCAGAAGTTAAGCCTGTTATTATCATAACCATCAAAGACAGGAGATACGAGTTGAGAGGTTTCTCAGGTAAGAACACTTACTTGGCAACCATAAGAGCCTGAGTTCAAGTCCCCGGCACCCATGTAAAAAGACAGGTGTGGATACATGTGCCTGTAACCTCAGGACTGGGGACTGGAGACAGGCGAATCCAGAGACCTTGCCTGCCAGCCAGTGTGATCAAAAAGGCAAGGTTCAGGTTTATCTGGGGGATGAGAGAGAGAGAGAGAGAGCGAGCACAAGCGAGCGAGAGCGCAAGCAATAGAGGAAAGCAGACACCTTGCTTTTGTCTTTACGTGTGTGTGTGTGTGTGTGTGTTTGTGTGTATGCTTGTGTGCTCGTGCATGTGCGCGCATGTGTCCACACACGAATGTGCATGGAAAACACACACAAAGCAAGATTGGCATGCTCGTATCATTTCAGTCTTGCTGCTTCTGAGTGTGTGATTGTGAGCAGTTATGACTGGCCTCACTCTCTCCTGTTATTTTAAGACTGAACCTCTCTATTCGATGCTACAGTATATGGGAACATGCACTAAAGTATGGGGCGACTATTTCCCGGAGGTTTTGAGAGAGGGCTGGTGGAGTGGAGCGAGTCTGCAGAGATAGGAGTGGGTAGTGGTTCTTCAGCAGTGGAAGGCTGGGCCACTCTCTCTTGGGGACATCTCTGACCCCACCCTGTGTGTCTCTCCACCAGAGCTTTTCAACTCTTTTGTGCCAGTTCTGGACGCAGCTGAAGTCTGTAACAGATTCTATTCTTAGGCTTATCCTAGCTGGTTCTCACTTGATTGGCAGGGTGCACTCCACCCAGAAAGTCTGATTTATTTTGGCAAAAAGAGGAGGCTTTTATGGAGCAGGTTATCTAAAAAAAGTAACCCTGGGGAACAGGCCACACCCAAGCCTCCCAGCCTCTTAGATGACTGGGTTGGTCCGAGTGAGCATGCCTGATCAAGGGACTGCTCAGCGAGATGACCCAAGGGCTGGTTTTGTGAACGTTACCAAACTCTTCTTAACCACAGATGTTCTGCCATTGTCTGTCCCACAGTCAGAGTTGAGTGGTGGCAGTTAGTTCTGTGAGATTTGGATACACCTAGCTGAGCTCTGTCAGGTTTTTTTTGTCCTGTGGTGACTTCAGAGTATTTCCTTACTAAAATTCCAACACTCACATGGCAGAGAGTAATTGAATAATAGGGATTTTTTTTGAAGTTAGTTTTTATCATTATACAAATTACAGCCGCTCATTACAGGTTATTTTAAACATGTAAGCAGAAAAGGAAACATAACTCATTTATTGCCCCATTAGCCAGTAGGGGAGCTTGTGGACAGTTTGGTTCTACCTCAGTGCAGGGGTTAAGTGATTTATGTAATCTGACTGTGTGCATTTTCTGACATTTCTGGTTTGTTTTCCTCCTGGTGCACAGCGGCTTCCTGAAGACAGCGGGAGGTGGGATTTCTGGGCTGAGGAGGTGGCAAACTAGTGAACCAGAGCTTAAGCTTTGAAACTGACTGTACATAAAGCAGGGTGTGGTGGGCAGGCCTGTGACCTCAGACCTGCGGGAGTTGAGGTAGGTGGAGTGTTGGGTGGGCCACACAGACCAGCCAGTGAAGGCCAGTCAGCCCAAGAGGGAAACCTTGGGTTGTCCTCTGGTCTCCACATGGATGAATATATATGTATGTACATAGGAACATATACACGCAAGCGCGCGCGCGCACACAGATAGGCACGATTTCTGATTGACATGGGTGGAGCAGTGGGCTGAGGCAGTTTTCTGTAGAATCTGGAAACTGTGTATGCTGGTTGTGGCCTTGCTGCTCTCCTGGGGTCTGTTGTTTATTGAGGCTGGCAAGAAAGCCAGTACTTTAATTTGAGAAATGAGAAAAGTAAGCGGATGAACTGCCTATGCCCAATAACTGCATTATCTCATGGCCTCAGAATATCACTGTTAGGGAATGGCCATGGCTTCTCTTTGGCAAATTGAGAAACTGAGGTATTGAGAGTGGAATGAAGTGTTTCTTACATAAACAGGCTGCTTCCATGCCTACGTGGAGGAAACCCTCAACGGCAGGCAGGCTAGTGACTGAATTCCAGTGGCCAGGCTTTCTGTTTGATCGTTATGTTTAAGTGGCCACCGTTGTCTCTAGTCCCTGTTGGTATTACTAAAAAACGTGTGCTTTCCTAATTAAAATAACATGGCAATTATTGCTTTTGCTTTGTGGCCAGTGTTGAAGAGGCTGCCCTTTCCAGCCATTACCGTTTCTAGTTTTTAAGATGCATATTACATATTGAAACCTTTCTGAAAAAGGATAGCTTCTTGAGACTGTTCTATTTTATTGCATTTGAGAAAATAATTTTGTGACTTAGGGCTTTAGTTTTCCAAATTGGATTTCATTGAAAAATCTGTGTGCTTGTGTGCTCATGTGTGTGGAAGCCAGAGATGGCCTGGGTTGTTGCGCCTCAGAGGCTGGCCACGCTGTCTCATGGCCTTATTCACTGAGGAGGCTACGTGGTGTGTGTGTGTGTGTGTGTAAGTGTGTGTGTGTGTCTGTGTGTGTGTGCGTGCACACACACATTTTAATTAAGCAAAATGATGCCTTGAGAGATTTATCTAGAAAAATGGAATGGGGCCTTTGACAGTTTTGCTTTCCCCTTGGGAGGACTCCAGAGAACCGCACTAAACAACACTGGCTTTGTTGGCCTAACCGTGTAGGCAGCCAGAGCCTGTGAACATGGCATTTGGAGTGGCTCACCATCCTGGCGACCTTGGAAAGTTCTCTGGAACTGCAGAGGTGCTCTGTGCTGAGGCCTGCTTCCTGTGTGAGCACCTATTGTGGAGCCCTCTGAATGGGAGATCTGGGAAAGAGGTTCCCACAGCTCACAATGCGCCTCTGGGTAATGTAAATATGCATTCCCCTTAGGGTCAGGCAGCAGTGCTTGGCGAGAAGCCCCTTGCAAAGAGAGATATTTTGGAGTTCCACTTATTATTTATAGTGGCCAGTGGAAAATTAATATGCCTGTTAAATCTATTTTTAAAAATGAAAGGGAAGTCTCTGGTCCACAGTGTGTCTGCTGAATGCAAGTCTGTTTGCCGTGGTGGATTTTGCTAGTTCACTGCTTCAGGAAGTGAATTTCAATGTCTTCCTGATCATTCTTTTTGTGCTTGAGACTTGAGGTTCTTGTCTGAAGAGTTCTCTTTAAGCCTCAGGAAAATATCTTTTTTTTTTTTTTTTTTTTTTTTTAGGTTCTTTGAAAGATATATATAGAAGAGTGAGCCTAGACAATACTTAATGGAATTGTGGCAAACTTTCAAACGGGCTCAAGTGAGCATCTGGCAAGGGTGAAGTGAGTGGAGCAGAAGGATTCTCACCTAGGCACGAGCACACAGGATTGACTGGACACTGGTGATGCTGATCGTTGCCTTTAGTGGAGATCATGAGTCTCATTATAGGGGTATAGGGATGCAGAGTTGCGTTGCGCGTGGACCAACTGTGTTTGAGCACTCCACAGACACTCTCCATTTGACAAGGTGTTGTAGCCTCTGTCTGTTGCAAAAAGAAGCATCTTTGATGATGGATAAGTGATACGTTTACCAGGTGGGGCTGGTGAGATGCCTCAGTGGTCAAAAGTACACAGTGCTCTCGAAGACGGCCCAAGTTCAGTTCCCAGCACAGGTGGGGAGTGGCTGATAGTCTCCTATTCCAGAAGATCCAAAGTCCACGGGCCCCAGGACTCATGTGCACATAGATATATACTCCTCCACATGATTACAGATAATAAATATTATTTTAAAAAAGAAGATTAAGGCAGGGGCATGTTCTGAAGATATTCACCTTTTCAACACTTGTCAGATTTCAAAGACAGTAAAGGAGCCACAGCTGGGAAGCCAAATTTAGACAATGGGGCTTATAGATAAAAGGCCTTAGACCAAGTGAGGTCTGCAGACATGTGCAGAGTTTTGCCAGAAGTGTCTAGTGTGGATTTGTTCCTGCCTAATCCTGTATAGTGTTTCACCATAATGCCGTTTAACCTCCTGCCTTTATTTTAGACTCCTACAACAGGGCCTGGCACACAGTAGTAAGTATTTGTTAGGCAGTGTCTGATTGTCTTTGGTGGGGTTCACTGGTGCTTGAGTGCCTTTTTGGCCAAGTGCTTTTGGAACATGGTTAATATTGTTTTGTTTGTTACAGAGAGAAGTGTCCAAGGTTTTTCTACATATTAGATAAAAAGCCTTCAAAACGACAGTCTAAAAGCCGTAGCAAAGCTCACTCCAACAACCCCCCCAGCAGTCTATTGCTTGCTAAGCTGCCCTCTCCTGTAAGGTCATTTTGCTTCTGTGTTTGATGATGGCACACCTCCTGGTCACCAGGGAGCCGCTTTAGTCCTTTAGAATTTACTTTTACTGTTTTTTCTGCTCTTAGACTTTTTAAATGTCTTGTTACACTTTCATGTGTGTGTGTGTGTGTGTGTGTGTGTGTAACAGTATGTGTAAGTGTGTGTAACTGTGTGTGTATATGAGTGTATATGTATGTTACAGTGTGTGTGTGATTGTGTGTGTGCATGTTCCAGAGGTTAGATTTGGTCCTCTCCTTCCCCCATGTTGCTTGCAGGGATTGACCTGAAGTAAAAGCAGGTACCTTTACCATGGAGTTCCCTCTCCATCTTCTGTTCTAAGTCTTTGCCATCTGGGCTAAGAGATTGGATGATGGAGTAGCTCAACTTTCCTTAAAGTATCTATCTTAAAATGTACCCGTAAATGATGAGATCTCTGTCTTGATGAGGTTTCACTTAAGCCTGAATGCTGTTTGCCACTGCAGAAGGGATGGGGTGTGTCTAGGTGAAGAGGTTTGGCGCTCTTAGGGTTCCTTTGGAATTTACCTTTGCCACTCCTCTGGGGTTGGTCTTCTGTGGTCATTTCATCTTGTCATCAGACCCTGCTAGCCTGGCCATTTTGCTCTCCGCTCATCCAGGTTTGTTCTGTGCCGAGAGTCCCTGAAGTCTGGGAACTCAGTAGGAGCCCCGGCTCATTGCTTACTGTACATCCATCTGCTTCTCCTGGGCAGAGACTTAGAAGCCATGTAAGTTGTGCTGAGCTTTTCCACGAATGCTGTGAGGACTGATAGAGTTAGTGCGAGCGATGCTCGGAACTGCAGACCCTTCCAGAGAGCGATGCATTGATTATGCTCACAGACCTCCCTTCCCCGTTAAAAGGTGCTGTGCTTGGTTGTAGTTAGTACCCAGGCAGATGTTGCCAGAGTTTACAGGTGAGCTTCATTCATACTAGATCTCTAAGTAGAGATATAAAAATGCAGTATGAAATGTATGGAATGGTCTAGAAGTCATGTGTTTAAGAACCAATTACTTAATTCTATAGGCAGAGAGATGGAGAGTCAGGGAGCCTGCGCAGAGGCACTCAGACACCTGAAACACAGTAGGGCCTGCCGAAGTGCTTTCACACTGCCGGCCATGCTGTGCGTGCAGGCTGCCTGAGGCATGCACTGGGGCAGGAAGGGAACACAGGGTTTCTGATTTCCGCCAGACCACCACTACCACCATAGCAGGCGTTCAAGGTGGCCCAGACTGATTCTATCTGACTGTCCTTATATTGTCTCTTGGAAAAGAGAAGAAGGAACTATACATGGAATTCCACATCTCACTGATGAAAATACATGTTTTCGGCTACAGTCATCCTTAGCAAAGGTACGCTGCTAAGCCGACTCGGCTGCATGTGAGAAAGGCTCATCCTTCTGGAATGTTTCCTTGTGATGCTAGGCCGCCATCCTTGGGATGTCCAGGCCGGGCGTGGGGGGACTGTGGTATGAGGGGACCTGGAATCTAAGTGTTCCAATAACAACGTCTGATTCTGCCAGCAACAACCGTACTTAAATACTGTTCAAAAACAACGAACTAAACAAACAAACCCTTGGTAAACTTTTTCTGTAGATAAGCCCCTTTCCTCTTTCGGTTAATATTTGCAGAACTGAGATATGGACTTGGGGTCTAGAGATTGTGTATATATAGTGATGTAATTTTTTCATTTTTTTTTCTGTAAAAGTTTGGTGTGTGGGGCATGCTATGAAAGAAACCTCTGTATATTCGTGGGTACTTATATTTGGACATTTTTCCCTCCTGAAAATAGTACTTTTCCCAAGTAACTCTGGGAGTTCTACCGTGACTGACTGCACTGTGAATGACTTCAGCAAAGCCATTTAAAAGTGTATTCAGAGCCAAGTTTCAACCCGTTGGGTGTCCAGGCCTGGAGCTAGGGTGTTGAGCACGCCCACAATGTAAGGATCTACCCCAGCCCACACCTACAGATCTGTGGATTGTGGATGACACGCCTGCACAGCCAGCCAGTTTCCTTCCCCTTCTCTCAGGGCAGGATGGGCAGTCTGGGCCCCACCACTCATTTTGTTCTGCTATCGTTTTATTTTTAATGGAAAGAACTCTGTTTCACAGGATTTCTGTCAAAGCTCCCGTGCTTCTAATTGGATGCAAGAAGCCAGAATATTTTTAAGCTTAAGTTTTTTTTTTTCCAGACAGCTGTGATTTGACTTCACTAATGAACACATATCAGACAAGAAGGCAAATTCCAGCCTGTTCGTGCCTCAACCAGCCAGCTGGGCACATACCTCTGGGTACTGCTCATGTCTCAAGAGGGTTTTCTGCATGAACAGTTATCACCTTCCTTTCCTTCATTCGGTGGCAATCCATGGCGAGTGCCTTTCTTGCACGGGGTAGAGCTCAGCTGTAAAATTAGATTTCACTGGCATAAAAACACAGCAGCCTCCAGCCAGCACAAGGCTGTTTTGGTTTCATCCTTCTACTGAAGTTCTTCCTCCCCTCTAATCAGGAGGCCGAAGCCACGCCCAAACAAGTAAGACAGTTAAGGGTTCACATTCTCCGTTCTAGCTTTAGTTTAATCTATATTAAGCAAGTGTGGCAGGGAATTGGTGCTAAAAACATAATCTCTTAAGAACAGAAAGGAACGTGAGGGCTCATCTCTAATTCTGTTCCTTTATAAAAGACAGAATTAATTGCTCAACTTTAGAGTCAATTACTGATAAACCCCAGATTGAAACTTATATTTTCTTTCTTTCTCTCTTTCTTTCTCTCTCTCTCTCTTTCTTTCTTTCTTTCTTTCTTTCTTTCTTTCTTTCTTTCTTTCTTTCTTTCTTTCTTTCTTTCTTTCTTTCTTCCTTCCTTCCTTCCTTCCTTCCTTCCTTCCTTCCTTCTGTCCTGTCCTGTCCTGTCCTGTCCTGTCCTGTCCTGTCCTTTTTCGAGACAGGGTTTCTCTGTATAGCCCTGGCTGTCCTGGAACTCACTCTGTAGACCAGGCTGGCCTTGAACTCAGAAATCCACCTGCCTCTGCCTCCCAGAGTGCTGGGATTACAGGTGTGTGCCACCACTGCCACTCAGCAAAACTTAGATATTCTAGTAGTGAGTGTGACAGCTTGCTCCCTCCACTTCACCCTCCCCTCTCCCCCCTCTCCTCTCCTTCTCTCCCCTCTTCCTCCCCTCTCCTTCTTCTCCTCTCCTTCCTCTCCTCTCCTTCTCTCCCCTTCCTCTCCCTCCCCTCTCCTTCTTCTCCTCTCCTTCCTCTCCTCTCCTTCTCTCCCCTCCCTCTCCCTACCCTCTCCTTCCTCTCCTCTCCTTCCTCTCCTCTCCTTCTCTCCCTTCCCTCCCCCTCCCCTTCCTCTCCCCCCCTCTCCTTCCCTTTCCCCTTTCCCTCCTCCCCCTCCTTTTCTTCTCTTCCCTCCCCTCTCCTCCCTCCCCTCTCCTCCCTCCCCTCTCCTCCCTCCCCTCTCCTCCCTCCCCTCTCCTCCTCCCTCCCCTCTCCTCCCTCCCCTCTCCTCCTCCCTCCCCTCTCCTCCCTCCCCTCTCCTCCTCCCTCCCCTCTCCCTCCTCCCCTCTCCCCCTCCCTCTCCCTCCCTCTCCCTCTTCCTCCCCCTTCCCTTTCCCTCCTCTCCTTTCCTTCTCTCCCCTTCCCTTCCCTCTCCCTCCTCCCCTCCCCTCTCCCTCCTCCCTTCTCCTCTCCCCCTCTCTCTCCCTCCTCTTCTACTCTCACTCCTAAGCTGGTCCTTCTGAGCTATTTTCACAGTGGAACATGGGAAAATTCAGTTAACAATTACTCTTCTTCCTCTGTTTCTTTGTGCCTTTCCCTTCAACTATTTAATTTGGTTTCTAAACCAGCAAAGGGAGGATTTACCTGTGCCAAGCACCTTTCCTCACATTCATGTAAAGTGTGCAGAGAGATTTAATGTTGGGAGATCTGCCTAACCACTCCTGGGCTTTCGTTGTCTAATGGCTGTGTCCCCAGTCAGGCTCATGGTGGCCACTGTGCTGATACAGGGTAGTACTCCTGGGAAAGGAGAGAAGAGCCCTGTTCTTGCCGGTGAAGGAAGTGGTCAAGACAGCTGTGCGTGCGTGGATGAGCAGGTCTTAGGATTTTAAGTGGAGATTTTGATGTGTTTCCTTGTTGTTTAAGTCCCTTCTCTCTGTGGATCCTGTTGCTGTATCCATAGTTATTAAAAGCCCTGGTTAGGGGACTGGAGAGATGGCTCAGAGATTAAGAGCTCCTGTGCTTGCAGAAGACCCGATTTTAATTCCTAGCAACCACATGTTGGCTCATAACCATCCAAAACCCAGTTGCTGGGGACCTGAGGCCTTCTTCTGATCTCCCCAAGCGCTAGGCACACATGTCGTACACAGACATACATACAAGCAAAATTCTCCTATCTAAAAGCATCCAGGCTAGCTTTTCTGGAAAGGCTGGATAGCAGTGTGGGCATCCTCAGAGTTTCTAGGTCCGGATTGGGAGTCAAAGGTTTGTTTTTCAAAACCAGTATTTGAGCCTGGTGGTGGTGGTGGTAGTGGTGGTGGTGGCTCATGCCTTTAATCTCAGCACTCAGGAGGCAGAAGCAGTCATATCTCTATGACTTTGAAGCCAGCTTGGTCTACAGAGTGAGTTCCAGGACAGTTAGAGTTACACAGAGAAACCCTGTATCAAAAAACCAAAAACCAAAACAAACTGAAAACCAGTATGAAGTAGAGAGAGGAAGAGGGAGATGGAGGGGCAGTCGGTGCTTGACAGAGCATCTGTGGAGGACTGCTACAGCCACTGTCCTGCTGGTTTGCTGAAGGGAGTGTGCTCTTAGGAAGCTGTCAGGCCTTGTGACTGACAGCAGCTGTAGATAGTGACCACCTCCAGGGGGAGCGCAGCCTTCTCTTTACTCTCCGCCATATGACTCTATGTCAGGTTTTTATTGTTTTTATTTTTACTACAAATACAACATAAACATATAAACCAGCTGCACAAATGTCTGTCATAACTTAAGTTTTATTAGGTTTTGCTTTTTCTCTTAGAAGTGATTTAGAAGCTGGTCTTGCAATCCCCTGTAAAACCTCAGTCATCTCATGGTTAAATTAGTTTAAAAGAAAATACCCAGTATAGTAATTTCTTAATAGCCTCCCTAACTTCTCTACCACCAACAGCATAGCCCTCCCCCACCCCATCAGCACAGCCCTCCCCCACTCCATCAACACAGTCCTTCCCCACCCCAACAGCACAGCCCTCCCTCACTCCATCAGCACAGCCCTCCCCCACCCCAACAGCGCAGCCCTCCCCACCCCATCAGCACAGCCCTCCCCCACTCCATCAGCACAGCCCTCCCCCACCCCAACAGCACAGCCCTCCCCCATCCCAACAGCACAGCCCTCCCCCACCCCTAAAAGCACAACCCTTCCCAACTCCATCAGCACAACCCTCCCCCACCCTAACTGCACAGCCCTCCCCCACCCCTAAAAGCACAACCCTTCCCAACTCCATCAGCACAACCCTCCCTCACCCTAACAGCACAGCCCTCCCCCACCCCTAAAAGCACAACCCTTCCCAACTCCATCAGCACAACCCTCCCCCACCCTAACTGCACAACCCTCCCCACCCCAACAGCACAGCCCTCCCCCACTCCATCAGCACAGCCCTCCCCTCCCCTAACAGCTCAGCTCTCCCCCACCCTAACAGCATAGCCCTCCCCAACTCAACAGCACAGCCCTCCCCCACTCCATCAGCACAGCCCTCCCAACTCCAACAGCACAGCCCTCCCCTACCCCAACAGCACATAATTCTACCAGACCTCCCTCCATGGTACATCCACTCCCCCCACAGCATAACCCCTGCCCCCAGCATCTGATGATTTCAGTATCCAAGTGTCACTTGACTCTGTATACTAATTCCAATTCCCAGAACCCTTAGGAAAGCCACTCTTAGCGTTAGGTAGCTAGAACATTTTCCTGGTGTAACCTTCATAGTTTTCAGAAAGCTGACCAGTGCTAGTCTCACCATCAGCACCTGATTTGTTTGCTTTTGAAATGCTGGAGCCCTGTGTGGGCTGTGCACCTGCCTTGGTCCCCTGAGCCACTGGGACTACAGGCATGTACATCCTCACTTGGCTTTAACTGGTATTTTTAGTAGAGAAGGAGTCTTTCATAAAATCCAAATCAAGCTGTGAATTTTCCAGTGAGCCCATGGCAATGTCTTCTTTAGACTACAGAGCAAGCATGTATTGCCGTGGTATTTGTCTGATAATGCCTAGTTAATCTGGTTTTAATGGAAAAGATACCAGGTCTATGGAATATTTGCCTCAAACTTAACATTATTGACTTGAGATTATTTGCGAGTTCCTTTTAGTTCCTTGTGTTCGATGGGTTTAGAAAGTGTATTTATGGGGTGGGGGAGGAGACAGGAAGGACACCTGCCTGGGGTAAGCGGGCTGGAGAGACTAGCCGATAAATAGCCTCCATACACAGCTCCACATGCGTGCATGCACTCGTAGCATGTGGACGTATACATTTGGACATGTATGCACACATGGATGAGATCAAACGTGTGAATTCTTGGTTGTCCCCTTCTCCCTAGCCTTGAAGTCAGCACATGGCCCCTCCAGGTGCTGGGGAGGTGCGTGAGGGGCCTGAGCCTGTGCGTGGCTGTGATTGGCTAGCTCCTGTGTCTTGGCTCTGCTCCTGAGTGCTGCAGGCCTCCCTTTGTTCTGGGTGGTGCTCTTCTGTTCTTCTTTGTCTTGTCATCCGAAACTGACTTGTGTACAGTACTGCCAACTCACAGCTTGGATTAATGTAAGGAAATTTGGGTCATTGGCCCACTGAGCGGGCATCAGGACATTTTGTTACTAATTTGAAGGCCAGGTTCACAGACGTAAGAACTCCCAGCAGTGATTAAGGCCTTGGCTTTTAAGGAGGATGTTTTTCCTAGTATGTAGTGGCTCCTCTGGACTGTGGAGAGGGATCAGCAGCTCTTCCCTGCAAGTCAGGTTTTTCATGAATTTAGCCTTTTATATTTCATAAAATAGGCTAGGGCCAAAATACCTTTCTAGACTTGGAGGAAGGCTAGAAAGAAAGAAGAAAAAGTACCAAACCAAATGCCTAGAGAGATGGAGAGACTGCCGTACCTTTTAGAGATTATTGCAAACTATGGTTTTTCAAAGGAATGAATTGTAGTCGTGAGGAGCTCCTTTCGTCTCTAGAATTACAGGCTCTCCTCACTCAGGTCTTGCAGTTTAGGCGCTAACTCAGTCGGCCATAGCCTGGCCGGCAGTGCGCCAGGGACTTGCTCTCCTAGGAGGATGGCTATGCTCCACAGGGCTCACGTGGTGGCTGCCCCTTTCATTCACAACAGAAGGCCGGGCACAGAGTACTTGTGGCTTTAGCGTTCTGATGTGTGGTTGAGGGGAGAGGTTGTGAGGGCCTGTGGTTTTACCAGGTTCTCAGAGCTGGACGTCCTGGTAAAGAGTAAAATAGAAGAGGGAACCTTGGGGGAGCTGTGTCTTTATGAAGAGGTTAATGGTCTCAAGGACAGTGAGGTCTCCTCGGGGAGGTCCTGTGTACCTGGTGCTTCTTTGACTCAAATACTGAGTCCTGAAGTAGTTTTGCCTGGCTCATTTCTACAGCTCTGGGGCAGAAGGCCAAGGAGATGAATGCTTTCTTCCTGTGGCTTCTCCTGAGGCTCTCCCGCAGAGCGTCTGTCAGTTCTTCACCCAGAGAGCACACCCTGGCCCTCAGCTGCTCCTCAGGCTGGTTATGGAACAGTGGTCAAAGAAGATGGTGTTTTAAGGTGTGTAGGGGAATTTCTGTGGCCTCATCCCAGACCATTCCAGACACCAAATTTATAGTATCATTCTGAGATTAAAAACTGATCAGTGATAGTGTGTGTGTGTGCGCACGCGCGCACGCGCTTATGTCTGTATAAAGGACAGTGGCCCAGGGATGTGTAGGACACAGAGAGAGACTGAGTATACCACTTCAAAGGAGCTCAGTGTAGTGGCAGAATGTTTATGAGTCACAGTTCAAGGCTAGCTTGTGCTTCATAACCAGAACCCGTCTCTGTAAAACAAACAGGCACAAACACCTCAAAGCAGAGGTGAGTTTTGGGTACGTAAGGCCAGACTGCTGCAGAAACTCCTAGGTAGCTCCCCTTCTTATGACTCAGCTTACTGTCCTAGACAGTGGCTCCAGATCCAGTTTAGTAAAATACATATGGTCTGATTGCTGTGTGCTAAAGAAAATCTGTAATTCCCACCTCAAATCACAACCAATGAATTGTGCTGGATAGCAAGCCTTCTGCCAAAAGACCACTGCATGTCTCCACGTTCTCTTCTTACACGTGTTCTCTTTCTTCTATAGCCCCCACTTGCCTCCCGTTCTCTCTGTGGTCTACGGGGCAGGCTATTTCCATTCTAAAGTAATTTTAGGGGCAGCTTGATAGGCAGCTGCCTTGTTAAGTATCTGGAGATGAGTGATTGCTGCTTCTGCATGTCCCTTACACTCTGATCAAATGAGAAGTGCCCCGTGTGTGCTCACAGAGGGCACAAATGGCTATTTTAAATGTTTGCTGCATGGATGGACCATCTACCTCAATCTGTCACCCTATATTCTGTTGAAGATAGTCTTATTTTTTTCTAAAATCTTATGTAATAACATGAAATCTTTCATATGTCTGTGTGTGAGCGCACATGCTGTGTATATATGTCATGACACAGGTGGAGGTCAGGGGGCATCTCTCAGGAGTTTTTTCTATGCTTGACACCGTATCTCACTTCTTGAACTTGGCATCTAACTTTGCTTGGGTTTGACACTCACGCGTGAGGATGCTGCCTAACGGGGTTGGGCAGGGAGGCCATGTCTTCTTGATAGCTGGTCCTATTATTATTCAGCATGAGGAAAACCAGGAAGATTTTTAAACTGGAATTGTCAGTGTTAGACTTGTTGGTGTTGAATTATTCTTGCTCCTAGGGGACCTGGAATACTTGAATTTTGTATCTAGTTGAAACTTGCTATCCAGCCTCCCTCCATACTACCCCAGAACCTATATAAGAAATTATGATATCCAGTAGCAAGATAATACTTTGAATTGAATTTGAGGCTCAACTCCAGCATATACAGTGTTCATTGCACCATATGCATCATAAACAGTTTTAACTGTCGGCAGATCCTGATTAAGGAGCCATTCCCCCAGCACCGTTTTTTGTAGCCTGGAAACCCTGTGTCCTTCTTTACTGTATTCTCACATAATGCTGGGAATGGCAGGACCTAATGCTGGCTTATTCTGCCTTATTGGGGGACCAAAGAGGAAGTTGAGGTTCCGTGTGGTCTAGGAGATGGTGTAGGGATTGTCCTGTCCCAATGGGAAAGCACCTTGGTGCTCATAACTAAGGAAGGGAAGAGAGAGAAGGCAGAGTGCCCCATCTGCATCCCTTTCCCTAGCCATTGCCTGAAGCTCCTGTGTGGGAAGAGTAAGGGAAGCTTGGGAAAGAGCAGAGAGTCCTTCTAATACCAAGCAAGACCCCAGATCTACAGCACTGGAAGCCAATTTGCATTTGAAGTGCGTATGTGTGTATGTGTCTATGTGTCTGTGTATATGTGTGTATACGTGTATGTCTGTGTGTTTGTGTATGTGTGTCTGTATGTGTGTCTGTATATATATATGCATGTGTATGTGTTTGCACATGGGACTTCATGCAGATGAGGCATTAGTGAACCCGCTGTTGGTCGTCAGATGCTGCCACCTTGCTTGTTGTTGTTTTGAGCTCACTGATGAGGTGGGTTGGCTGGTGAGCCTTGGGATCATCCTGTCTGCACCTTCCAGCACAGGGATCACAAGTGCACAGCACTCTGCAGCGTCTTGTACCGGGTTCTCATTGCTTCCGCAGGGAGCAGTTTGCTGACAGAGCTAAGTCTCCAGTCCAGCATATACTTCCTAAGAAACACCACCTGAAATTTACAATGAAGAATCAGGCCATTTGTGAGAAAGTAACAATTTGCCCCTGTAAAACTTGTAAAGTTAAATGTAGTAGAAATAAAGTGGACATATACAGGAGGGCTCCTTCCTCAGCCGGCAGTTAAAAGTCTCAATTAAGTTGTCAGAGTGTCTGTAGACTTATCTTGCTTTGAGTGTCAGAGACGCAGGCTAGAGCATCGGTCTTTGGGCTGTGTTTGTATTTGCGTAGACGCTGAGGATGCATCCCATGACATACAGTCCATAAGAAAGAGCGGTGTTATCCGCACTGACTGCTCTTGTGTCTTGTCCCCCATCAGGCATCTTCTGTGTTTGGTTCTCAGATAACTAGTTTCTCCTCACTGAGCTCTAATGGATAGATAGTATAACATTTACCTATTTAGATTGGAAACATTGCCTATTGGGTGGCTCTGAAGGAGTGAACTCCTTGTGGGTGGGATGGAGGGAGAGCCATGCGTCATATTCAGAAAGGAGGTGTTCAGGGATGAAGAGAAATAATTTGTTTCTATCTTTCCCGTCTGGTACAACTCCAAGGCAGCCACTAAAGAATTTGCCGTTGCATTTGGACTGACTGGAACATTAACAGTAAAGCATTCATTAGCCAAATAGCTCTGAATATGATATTTTGAGTGGATGTTCATGAATGGTCAACTCGGGCCTTTGAATGCTTCTGAAGTCATTTACAATTGGGCACGTATGACACGCGCACACCCGTTCCATGCTGGCAGCTTTTGGATGCCGCAGTGGACGAATGTGAGGGTACTTTTTATAGAGCAGGCTGCAGTCCCCTAGGAATGTTCTACTCCCTTCCCGTTGTGCTGTCGCTGACTACAGAGGAAGGTGCAATTATGGGGGGCGGGGAAGCTTTGTGCTATTTTATATATAAGTATGAATTTCATTTATTCTGTGGACACAAGGGAATCTGCTTGGGTGTGCCACAGGTACAGAAAGGCCCAAAGAGTACCTGCGTGAGAAAGGTCCTGTGTGTTCCACTTAAAGAATGATCCGGGAGAAACAGACCGTGGGTGACTGTCTTAGTTGGAGTTTCTATTACTTGCGCCTTACCTAGGGTTTCTGTTGCTGTGAGGAGACATGAGGATCACAGCAGGCTGGCTTACAGGTTCAGAGATTTTTGTCCATTACTGTAATGGCCGGGAGTGTGATGGCATGCAGACACGGTGCTGGGGGCGGGTAAGACCACAGTGACTTCCTCCACACAACCTAATAGTGCCACTTCCAACAAGACCACACCTCCTAATAGTGCCACTCCCCATGCGCCAAGAATACAAACATGAGTCTGTGGGAGCCATTCCTATTCACAGCACCACAGTGATTGTCAGGTGAATGGCTAAGTCAGAAACTGCAGTGTATGTATTAGTTTCTCTTTGCTCATTGTGTTAAATGCTTCTCAATGTTCTTTTGATCTTAATGAAAGGGAGAGCATTTTGTGAATGGCGAGTGTCATTCTTCTGGGATGTATCTAAGTTTCTGTTTGTTATTTTTGCCATGTCAAAAATGTGATCTCAGGGGTGCTGGAGAGATGGCTCAGTGGTTAAAAGCACTTGTTGCTCTTGCTGGGGTGCAGTTTCTAGGCACCCCTATCGGGTGGCTCCCAACTGCCTGTTTTATTGGATCCCAGCTTTATTGGATCTGAGACTCTTTTGGCCTCCGTGGGACCCGCACACATGTGACATGTTCATAAATAAGTATTTTAGGAAATGCAATCTCATTTTGTCCTCAGATGTCTGGGTAGGGGTGGTTGTTAGTTATTCATGTTTTAAAGTTTTAAACCAAATGCTTGGAGCCTGGTCTTGGTCTGAGAGTTCTGCTTATTTCTTTGACCCTTCTTGCTCAGCCCTGGGGGCTGATGCACCAGCTCTCTCTGATGAGGGTCACATGGGCTTCAGCAGAGAGGCACTCGATTGCCCGCTGTAGGTATTTTTTGTTGCTGGTCATCTGTTGTTGTTTTTGTAACCGCGGGTGTTTCTCTTGCAGGTAGCCGGTTGAGGGCAATTCTCCATGAATGTACGTCACCATGATGATGACCGACCAGATCCCCCTGGAACTGCCGCCTCTGCTCAATGGGGAGGTGGCCATGATGCCCCACTTGGTGAATGGAGAAGCAGCGCAGCAGGTCGGTGAGCCTCCAGGGTTTGTGTGGGAAGCAGCGGAGTATTTGGTTTGTTAGGGATTTGCTTTTTGAACTTTGCTGTTCTAGAGAAGTTTTTTACTGTTGTTGTACAGTTACTGTATTATTTAAAATATACCTGAAAAAAAATTTGAGCTTCAAAACTCTTACCCCCTTCTATTAAAACAAACAAACAAACAAAAACAAACAAGAATTAAGCTTTAAAATAATGACTCATTGTGAGGCCGTTCATTCCTTTAGTGTGCTTGACAAATCTGTGTGATCTTGATTAGAAGATGCGCAAGCCATGGTGAGACAGCTCTTTGCTGCGGGCGGAGCTCCTGGGGTTCCTTGTGAAGGCCCTGTCTCATATGCCGGTCCCATGTCACTCCCAGCGTAACTTCATGGCACACAGCCTCTCCTCAGAGAGTCAACTGTGCAGCATTGAGGGACAAACCAACCTGTAAGGACAACTGTGTTTACATCCTGGGGACAGAATTATCCCTAATAACGTTATGTTGTCAAAAAAGTGACTAGAAGATTGTGTTCTATCTTGTAATTAGATAAATATTTTTTCCTCCGTACATATCTTAAGCATAAACATGCTTGTTTTTTGAATAGTAGAGTTGAAAAATAGTTATCCAGAATATATCAATACTTCAAGTAAGCAGAATGGTCATCTGACATGAGTCCGTGCCCCCTCCCATAGTGTGACCCATCATTGTTGCCGGTCTTTGTCAGGTACATAACGGGTACTTTGTATGCCTGCTGATCGGTCTGACAGTGCTGCTCAGTCGTTTATTAGTTCCTTCTGTACTAGATTGTGACTCTCTTAAGAACAAGATATATCTAACTGGGACCAGAGAGATGCCTCGGCCCGTCAGAGCGTCAGAGCGTTTGCTGCTTGCATTACTGGTCCATTGTTGAATTGCTAGCACCCGTAGTGGGTGAGCCCCTTGTCCCTCCAGCTTTGGGGAAGCTACCATCCTCTTCTGGCCTTCATGGGTACCGCACGCGTGTACATATCCACACACCTGCTCACAGCAAATCAAAATAAAATGAATCTTAAAACATAAAACACGTACACCTAACAGGTAGTTCCTAAGCATTGGTTGTTTGGATAGAGCTCATTCCTTCCCACCCCCGTTGGAATGTCTCTGTCTGTCTGGAGCAGACCCTTATCATTCTGTGTACTATCTTCTGTTTTATACAAGGTTAGACAGCCATTCCGCCCCCAACCCCACAAGCCCCCCTTCCCGCTGCCCTCTGGGTCTCCAGCTGTGCGGTCTCTACAGTGGTCTTCTTACTGGTTCATACCTCGCCGCGTGTTTCACATCTGCAACTACCTGCGTCCGGGCCCATGCCTCCCCGCTGCCCATGCCTCCCCGCTGCCCATGCCTCCCCGGTGCCCATGCCTCCCCGCTGCCCATGCCTCCCTGCTGCCCATGCCTCCCTGCTGCCCATGCCTCCCCGGTGCCTGGCCAGTGGCAGCCTCGCTGGAGGTAGCTTTCCCAGTGCGCATGCCTCGCTAGTTCCTGGCGGTTGTTTTCACTGAATCTGCTCCTGCTTTTTTGCCCAATTCTCCATACAGAAGCCGGAGCTATCTTCCCAAAATACAGTGTTTCATATTCATCGCCTATTCAAAGCCACCCTGTTACCCTTGGAGCAGAGCCTGTCTCATAGCCGGCCACCCTTGCCTGGCCAGCCTGCGCCTTTTGCTATTTGTGGCAAACTCTGCTAATTCTGTGAGCAGTTTCGGGATACAATGCTCTGTCTCCTTCATTTTTACTAATTAAAAGACATTTAAAATCCATGGTATTCAAATGTGATTAGCTTGGAGAGTAGCTCCGGACTCCGTTGGCTCACATAGCCAGGCTTCCCGAAGCCACCTTTTGGCCTTGCCGTGTCCTGCTTTTTCTGTTTTGGTGACTTCGTCCTCGTTTTTATGGGAGACTTCAGTTCTCTCAGAGCAGCATTTTGTAGCTTATTAGCTAGCATAAAGAGCCCTCAGTTTTAGAATTTTCCACTCTTCCCTTCAAAAGTGAACTCCTTCGCACAGAGACTTAACTCAAGAGCAAGAAGTTGACAGGGTGTTCCCAGAAGACCTCACGGCATGTCCCTGCCCTGTGCCTTTGACTATTCAATAAGTAGAAGCTGGCTTAATAAATTCGGTCCATTGGGAAGAGTTCTAAAAAGCTAAAAGTAGAAATTTTGCTAATCTATGTATTTTGTAAATAGACACCAAGCTTTTTCCAAGTGAAGGGTATTCTTAGACAGTATCACAGGGGCCTCGCTCGGGGAAGCTCGGGTTCGATCCCCAGAACCCAGGCTTAAAAACGACAGTAGGCATAGGGGCACGTGCTCGTGATTCTAGCTGTGGAGTGGAGGACAGGAGGATCTGTGAGGCTTCCTGACCAGCTAGTTTAGACTAATTGGCAAGTTTCAGGTCAGGAAAAGACTGTCTCAAAATAAAGTGGCCCATGTCTTAGTAACGGCACTGGAGGCCGACCTATGCTTTTGCATAAACGTGCATGTGCACACAATGTGATGGAGATCACATTTAGTCTCAATGTAGCTGTTAGTGGATATATGTGGAAGTATTAACATTCACACTTAGCTATTTGGTCTTAAAGGGGAACTTTTTTTTTTTTTGAAATAGTTTTTGGTTGTTGTTGTTGTTGTTTGTTTGTTTGTTTTCAGTCAGGGTTTCTCTGTGTAGCCCTGGCTGTCCTGGAACTCACTCTGTAGACCAGGCTGACCTGGAACTCAGAAATCTGCCTGCCTCTGCCTCCCAAGTGCAGGAACTAAAGGTGTGCGCCACTGCTGCCTGGCAGTTTGAAACATTTTACTCCTCAGGTCTAGACTAAGCTCTGTCTGTCCTGCCTGGATGCTGCATCTCCATCTCTCAGTGCGGCTCAGCGCAGGCAGTGGCCTGCATGGCCACCTTCCTTCCTCTCTTTACTGAACATCCCCTTCATCTCTTTAGCTTCCGCCTCTTCCTTTGCGTCTGCATCAGTGTGACACAACTCGACAAAAGCAACTTGACAAAAGAAAGGGTTTGTTTCAGTTCAGTTTGAGGCTGCAGTTCACAACAGTAGGGATGCCAAATCAGTTGGGTCCACAAGAGAGCAGAGGGTGCTGGGACTCAGCGCAGTTTCTCATTTCGGAAGTTCAGTGCAGTTCTCTGGCCCACGCTTGCGCCCGCCTCAGCTAACCTCATGTAGAAGCTCTCACAAACATGCAGGGTCCATCTCCTAAGGTGACTCTAGATCCTGCACTTTGACAGTTGATGGGTGTCTCCGCTTCTGTGACGCTGTGAGCAATGTTACCCTGAATGAATGAGGAATCTGGAGAGAAGGTGACGGTGGTTGATCCCAGAATTCACTGTGGGTCAGTCAGTCTGTGGCGTTCAGGGCTGGACTGGATGGTCTTTTGCAATGTTTCATATTCATCACTTAGGAACAGGGCGTTTAGTACATGTTCTGTTTATCATGTTTCTTATTTCTGCCTTCCTTTTTTAGTTTGTTTTTTAAACTTTGAGAATAATCCTTGCTTTTAAGCATATTATTTTGTATTTTAAAAGCCTTTTGAGGAAGTTAATCTGAAATGTAAAATAACCAAACC
Source organism: Apodemus sylvaticus (assembly GCF_947179515.1). Classification (NCBI taxonomy): domain Eukaryota; kingdom Metazoa; phylum Chordata; class Mammalia; order Rodentia; family Muridae; genus Apodemus; species Apodemus sylvaticus. The sequence continues at coordinate 142,138,147 of NC_067475.1, forward strand.
AAACCAAAGCAAACCAAAGCACCCTTCATGGGTCTCACCAGCCCAGGGTAGCATGCCTTCTGACTTGTTCTGGTTCAGGCTGTTAAAGAGAGCTCATTTCTAATTCCCCTGACTTGGTTCATTCCCAAAGGCTGCCCCATTTTATTGAGAATGAATTTTTTCTCATTTCTTTTTTTTTTCTTGTTTGATTTTGAAATTCCTTGTTTTCCCAGGACAGAATCCATAGCCAGAGTTTTCCTGATATTCCTTTGAGCACATGCTTCTAGGCAGCATATTAGACGGGGAACTTTCCATGTTTCAGACCGCACTCGTCACAGTGTGTCTTTGACGTCAATTGTTCCCTCCCGATTCCATGACCTTTTTCATTTTGTTTTGAGATCGTCTTAATTACACTTCCCTGACAGCGTCCCCTCTTCCGTTCGGTGCTCACCACTTCGTACAGCATAGGTTTGGCCTCGTGTGGAGTTGTGTGTGTACAGTGGGCCTTTCCTACTTAAGACCCAGTGGAGAGGAAGTCTTCTAATTAATGTAGTGGATAAAAATAGATAAACAACTCTCCCTAATCCAGATGAGAATGAGAGCAACCATCAGCCAAAGGCCCCGCCTTACTGGTGAATAGCGTCTCGTGTGGCGCCTTTCCTCTTCTGACGGAATCTCCTTTCGGAACTGGGTCTTAAGCTGGACCACTTAGTGGAGCCTGGTCTTGGGCCACACTCCTCAGTGTCCTGATGCCTAAGAAATTCGCAGCTTGTGCGTGTGTTAAACGGTCCCGCAAACTGCTACCCGCTTCCTTCTACCATTTAGATCCGTTGAGATTGCAAGTGGCAAGGAGCAGAGGGTAGAATTTATGGGACGGCTTACGGGACTGACTGAGTAATAGATACATTCACTTTAATAAGTGTTTACAAAAGTCTTCTGTGCCAGCAGCGTCTTAGGGGCGGGAGACACAGGCATGAATAGATGCTGCTCTTGCCTGACGGGAATGAGCAGTTTAGTTGGATAAATACAACCCCAGATGCTGTATTTATACATATGCCAAGCCAAATGAGCTTGCGATGCAGAATATACCAGAGCGTGGATGATAGGCCAGTGCATAGGGAGGGATTGTGGAGAGGAGCGGGTAGGGAGACAGCAGGCTGGGCAGTGGGAAGCTCAGCTCGCCTTGAAAGCTTCCCAGATGCCTGAAGCTGTTAGGAACCAGGTAACCAGGTAACCAGGTAACCAGCTCCAGTTCTGCTGAGGGAGACAGGGAAGGCTCTGTAAGGATTGTCTCTTCAGTGGAGAGTTAATATTTTGAGTTCACCATGAGCCAGTCTCTTCTGAATAGATTCTGATTTTTCTCCCGTGAATGTCCTTGTGTGCATGTTTGTGTGCAGGTACACACATGTGTGCTTGAGCACGGGGAGGGTGGAGGACATTTTGCACGTCACCCCAGGAGCTCAGATCCTTCTTTGAAATGGTCTCTCATAGGCATGGAGCCGGCTAGACCAGCTGCTGAGTGAGCCCCAGGTATCTTCTCCATCTTTCCAGGGTATTTTTAAATGTTGATTATGGGACTTGAACTCAGGTCTTTGTCCTTTCAAGGCAAGTGCCTCATCCACTGAGAAGCGCTCCCTCTGTACCCCGCACCCCCCCCCCCCCGCATCCCCCCCCCCAAAGTCTGATCTCGAGAGATTTTGCTTTGAGTTTTTGGGGTTTTTTGTTTTGTTTTTTGTTCTTGTTTGTTTTTTGTTTTGTTTTGTCTTTTTGTTTTTTGTTTAGAAATGCTGCTTGATCCTCACTGTTCCATTCTGGTGGTTAGTCCCCCTTGGCCCTGCGTTGAGTATATTCCAGTATCATAGACTCCATGGAATGGCAAATTTTAGTCAGCATCCCTTACAGTGTACATCCTTGTAGTGTGCCAGCTGCAAAGACACCCACCCCTTGTTACCAGGACCACCTTGCAACTTTAACAAAGCTGTGTGTTTATCCAGTCTGTGGTCTGATACCTCAGTCCTTTGGCATTAGGTTTGCCAGTCCCTGGATAGGCCGCCACAAGGGACAGCCTGTGTCGAACCTCAGCTTTAAGAGAATAAATGTTGGTCTGTGTTATCTCAGGGCATTGCTAGATCCAGCTCCCACAATAATTAGGACACACAGCATGTAATTATGACAGTTCTGGGCTGTCTGGCTTGAGAGACACTTCAGAATTAAATTAGCCAAAGGCAACAGTAGTCTGCAATAGCCTACAAAAGCAGTTGGGCAGCCTTCAAAAGGAGGGGCTGCAGGAGACCACTGGCGTGGCTGGGCCGCAGAGGCAGGCGAGGGTCCTCTGATAGTTGTAGCATTACCTCTGTCTGCAGCTCACTGCTGACTTTGTCTGATTTCATTTCAGTAGGGGGAAAGGAATCACATCTCTTGTTCAAGCTATGGCCCACATCTACGGTTGCATGCAGGAAATCATTTTGAATGGATAAAGGATGAAAGAAAGAAAACAAATTTAATTAATTTAAAACAGTTTGAAAAACTGGCCACTTTTCAAATTTGCCGTAAGCCTTTAAAAATAAAATCTTTTATTTATTATTTTTGTACATGCATGCGTGTGCATATGCACTCTCTCGAATGTGTGTGTGTGTGTGTGTGGTGCATGCACGTCATGAGTGTGCGTGCATGTGTATGGACGTTGGAGGACTTCTGTGGCGTCAGCTCCTCCTTCCATCTCTCTGGTTATAGGAGAGAACTGAACTCAGGTTGTTGGGTTTCGGGCAAGCGCCCTTCCGTGCTGCGCCCCCTCATAGGGCCCTTTCCTCTTTCCTAAAACTTCATTTACTTTATTAATGTTATAATGTCTGTGCATTTTCTTTTGGCCTTCTATGTCCCTGTGTTTCTTCTCAGATTTACCCGGCTGCTATGGATTGAAAATATTTACAGAAAGGAAGGCAGATGATGTCCACACCGAACATTAACGTGCAACATGTTTCCTTTGTTTTTACTCCTTAAATAATAATACCATGTAGCCTATTTACATAGCATTTGCATCTACAGCCATATTGAAGTTTGCAGGAGTACGCCCGAAGGTCACAAGCAGACCTTCTCCCTTACATTGGGTTGTTTTGGATTTTCAGGACAAGGTCGTCTGCCTTCCCCACTAGTCCACAACTGAGACTGACCTTGAACCCCTCACACTCTTGCCTCTTCCCCAAGGGAGATTTGAAGCTGCTGTTTTTGCCCTCTGCAGGAGGGACCTGCGGCTCTTTAACTTTTGGTGGTTACTGGTGAAAGAATGGGCCTGCGTGCCCCCTCCTCAGTTTCCCTTAAACTCAGAGGAAGAACTGTGGGTAGAACGGGAAGATTTAAATGAAACTCTGGGCTCTTTCTGCTCGTGTGGGAGGCCAGAGGTCTGACAGCAGGGCTTGGCTTTCTAAGTCAGCAGCAGTTGACTGGCAGGAGTAGCCGTTCCCCTGGGGGCGTGGCCTTCATCCCCATTCACAGCACCATGCTTGGCCTGTGAATTTAACTCAGTTCCATGTGAACATTTTAAACTTCTTCACGTGTGACATCCCATCTCATGTGCCAGATTGGATTCTTTGACAAGACAATTTTATGTATGTATACTATATGTACTTTTATTATGATGGGAGTCTCATTCCCCTTCTTAGGCACACCTGCTGTGCACACACAGATGCAGCCTCTCTGTTGGATTTGCTTGGTGACATAGATGGAAGCAGGAGGCTTGGGATGACTGGCTTCAAAAGGTTTCTGTCACCCCTCCTACCACTTAGGACTCCCTGGTTTCAGTCCCTGCTTTTTAATGAATGGTATTTGAGCTTCCCCATTAAGCTCGTACCAAACCCGATACTGTTGTGATTCTTATGTTATGGTCTCCAGTTGGGGGACAGCCAACAATTTGAAGATTCAACTGCTACATAGGTAAAGATATGGATTTATTGAATCATGTTGAGATTTTTATTTTCTACTGCCTAGATGAAGCTATCTTTTTGTTTTGTTTAGTTTTCCTGGTGCAGTGGTGAAGTACTCTGATAGAAGCCACTTAGGGGAGGAAGGCTTTCTTTATCTTAGCCCACAGGTCCGGGTGCGGTCCATCATGGCAGGGCGGTCCAGACAGCAGGAGTATGAAGCAGCCATCACTTCTCTGACCTCTAATGTTTTTGTTTTGAAAATCTCTCTTTGCCACATTGGATGTTTCATCATACAGTAAGAATAATTTATATGTGTTGGAAGATGAGACTTTTCTATATCCAGAATATGCTGAGACATATGTTACTGCATCATTGTTTCTGGTAGGCATTTTGTGCCCGAATGATAGATGTAAAAACTTGACTGTGTAAAGAGATGCTATACTCCAAACATGGCCATAGCAAGTAAGACACGTGCCATTAGCAGCATGAATCTCCACATTCCAAACATAGATATTCAGTTTCATTTTTCCCTCTCTTTGCCTTTCCATATGTAAACATACCCTTCTAACGAGGTTGCCACTAATGTGCTGTCTCAGATCTAGGTTACCTGGCTTCAGTTCTCTCAGGTTAGACCACTTCCCCTGCTCAAACTGCCCTTGGCCACTCAGTCAGTTCCTGCTTAGCCCTATTGTGAGAACTAGAAGCGCCCATGAAGCATCAGATTCCTTGCTGCTTTAGCCTTCTTGTTTATACTGCTGATTGCTTCTCAGACTCAAGCTGCTGTTGTTGTTGTTGTTGTTCCTCCTCCTCCTCCCCGTGCCCCTCCCCTCCCCCTGCCCCTCCCCTCCCCCTCCTCCTATCCTATCGTATAGTCTGAAAGAAGCTGTTCGTTTCTTGTCCCCCATCCCTGCTCTGTACTGCCTCTTTGCTGCTCCTTGCAGGGATTAGAGAGACAGGCCTTTGGATATGACGGACAGACCTTAGCAGGTCTTCTTCTTTGCAAGCAATTGGGCAAATGCAGGCAACAAAGAACCCAAAGCAACTGTGGTCTGATTTTGGGGTTAGCTTACTGAAAAGTGTACACTCAGAAAGCAGCTCCCCCAAGAGGTAGGTGTCACCCAGCCTAATTTTGGGCAATAGCTAGTCTCATTACAAGTCTGATGTGTGTCACGCAACATTGATTGCCATTGATTGATTAATTGATTCAAGTCTGTCAGGCATGGGACTGTCACGACAGCATGTGACATAGATTCAGGTCAATGTCTATCTAAAACCAGATACAGTTATCTCTTGTTTTGTCTGCCTCTTCTTTACTGCCCAGTTGTAGCCTTACCATTCTCTCTACTAGAGGGAAAGGAACCACACTGGATTTTCCTAAATCCTGTCTGCAAATTGCATCTTTTAGGTAGATAGAATTAAATTTTTATAAACTTTATATAAGCTATAGCAGTTTTAAGGACCCAGGGTATTGGTGGAGTATAGACCTGGATGGTAGAGGATACGTCCCACCAATAGTGGGGATCCCTAGCCCATGACTTCTTAGACTCTCTTCTGTTTGTAAAGTGTGTTGCTGTGACTGGGTGCTTCGACTCCTCTCTCCTTATGGTAGCTGTCCTTCTGCCCGAGGCTACTTCAACCCCTCAGTGAACACGTCTTGAAGATAGCATCCAGGGGTGAGGACCTCTGGAGAGAGGGACAGTGTGGCTGGTTCTGTGTTCATTAGTTACTCAGTAACCCCAGGGGTGCTTAGGATAAACTGTCTGAATTTGCCTCTTGAACATATTCTGTTGTTTTGACAATGCAACAGATAAGGTAAAGGTCAGATGCATTTGGTTAGACCCTGGGTTTCCTTCAAGTTCAAGTGTGATTTGTAGGATTGCTGGGCACTGGGAAACTTCAAGCTCAACAACTTTGAGTTGAGTGGATGCTTATGGACAGTGAGTTGAACTGTTGCAAAGAGTGAATTTTATTTCAAAGTTTGATGCCTTCGCTTCTTCGGAAGCAAGGGAAAGGAGGGTGGTAGTTGAGGGCTTCAGGGGTAGTGCTAAGCCCTTATGTCATTCATCATTTAGGTCACATAGTGTGTAAGGCGAAGGTCTATGTATTTCTAGGCTAAGTGTGAGGTGAGGAAGGTTAAGGGCTTGCAGCCAGCAAGTCAAGAGTTGGGACTTGATCTCAGTCAGGTTCTCCTCTAGGAACTTCCAAGAAGGAATGTATGCCTGGCTTGGGCCTTTCTTCATCTGTAATGTATAGGTAGGCAGTTAGATTGAGTTTTGCATGGTAGCACAATGCACAGTTTACTGTTCCTCTTGGCTTTGGAGAGAGGGCTCCCTGGGTAAAGCACTTGGTGTATCACATAAGCAGGTGGACCTGAGTTTGTATTGTATCTCCACTAAAAGCTAGGCATGGTCACCCCTGAAATCCTAGTATTTGGGAATCAGGGAGTTGAGGACAAGTGGGTATGTGGACTCCATCAGCTCTCTGTGCTAACCAGTTGGTGAGCTTTGAGTTCAGGGAGTGACCCTGACTCAAAGAATAAGGAAAGCCAATAGAGGAAGGTACCTAATACTGCCTCTGGTCTTCACAAATGGGTATGTGCAAAAGAGAATTCTCTCTCTCTCTCTCTCTCTCTCTCTCTCTCTCTCTCTCTCTTTTTCCTCCTCCTCCTCCTCCTCCTCCTCCTCTTCCCCACTCCCACCCCCACCCCTTCCCTAGTTCCTGTGGTTACTGTCCCTATGTTATTTTCAAGGCGAGTGACTAAGTGATTGGCTCTGAGACATGGCATCTGAGCCACAACGGGGGTGTCTGGAGGTTTGATTGTCCTTGGGAAATGAGGTGGGAGTCAAGGCTTTTCAGATCCCAGCCCAGGGCTCTGTAGGCTCCCGGGGGTTTTATCAGGAGTGATTCTTTCCCTGAGATGGTCAGCAGTTCCCTTTTGAGGTCAGTACTGTGAGAGTTGTGGTGAGCAGAGAGGGGCAGCTGGGACTCTTCCTTGGGGGACGGGCAAGTAGGAGAGGGCCTCTACCTCCGCTACTCCTCACCCTTCAAGTTCATGTAAGAGGTGACTTAAGAAACCTCTGTGTAAGACATGGCACTAGCCAGGTTTGTGGTGGTGCCACAGGCCTGCAATCTTAGCACTCAGGAGGCAGAGGCAGGCAGGTGTCTGACTTTGAAGCCAGCCTGGTCTACAGAGTTCCAGGACTGCCAGGGCTACTACACAAAGAAACCCTATCTTCTGACCGCACCCCCTTCCCCTCAGAGAGAGAGAGAGAGAGAGAGAGAGAGAGAGAGAGAGAGAGAGAGAGAGAGAGAGAGAGAGAGAGACAGAGAGAGACAGAGAGAGAGAGACAGAGAGAGAGAGAGAGAGAGAGAGAGAGAGAGAGAGAGAGGAGAGAAGAGAAAAGAAGACTTTTAAAAGACTTGAAACTATTAGGTGATTTGTTTTTCTTTCTGAATTTGTAATGATTCCTCTTACGTAATGCCGGGCTGGAAACACAAACTGGGCTTTTAGTCTTCAAAAGGAAGGGATGTGTCCCCTCAGCCACTCCACTGTGTCTTAAAAGCTTTCCTCCTAGGTCTTGACTGAGATGGCAGGCAGAGGTAGGCTTCAGTGTCACACAGGGCTCCGTTGAACTGTCTTACCCTCACCACACCCACTTGTTAGTTGAGTTCCTCATTCTTTTTGTTTCATATCCAGAAAGGGCTGTTTGGACTTTGACTCTCCTCAAGATGTTAATTACATTGTTCCAAAATCTTGTGTTCTGTTAAAAATCACTTACGCACAGCCTTGGAAAGCACTCTGAGCAGGGAGTTGCTTCAGGGTGCAGAATATTGTTTTGGAGGCCTTGGGAAATAAATCTCGAGAGTTGGTTCGTTTACCACCGAGACATCTTTAGTCCATGTATATAAACAGGAGAAGTCCCAGTGAGCCCGGACATTATTTGTCCCAGATGGAGTTTAAACTTGGCTCACTGTGCTGCACTGATGTCATGACACATCAGCTGGCCCCAAATTAGATGTGCAGAGAATCAGCTATGTGCTTGTGTGCACCGAGGGCTCGTGGGGAGGAGGGGCAGGGCGGCTGGAAAATCTTTGTCACAGTTTTTCCTTTGCACTCCGCAAAGCCTGGTGTCTGTCCTGAATTTGATCTTAGGGAGAGAGGGAGGAATCCGAAGGATTGGTGATGTAGATCTTGGCATTCGCGTGCCAGAAGGGCTTTGTGCTTCTGAGACTAGGAGTGAGCTGTGTCTGGCTCTCCATCCGTTCCTTAGCGAGAAGCCTGCTTGCCAACACAGAAAGGAAGACCAGACAGCATTGCACCTAAGCCTCACACCCACGGCGACCCAGGCCTTGAGCCTGTTAGATGAAGTTTTACTGCCATAGCATATCTTCATCCACACCTTGTTAGCTCTGTTGTCCCCCCACACCATCCCCAACACACAGACAGGTCGTATGGAGCCAAGCCTACCCTCAGACTCACTTTGTAGCCAAGGCTGGCTTAGCCCTCCTAATCCTGCCTCCCTCCAAATGCCAGGCTTGGCCCCACACCCAGCCTCTTCCTCAGAGCGCTCGGGTTTTGAAGATAACCTTCAGGCTTTTTGCCTCTCTACCATTAAGGCAATGGTCCTAAGTATCCATTTGTATAAATGTTTTGCTCTCGGGTATTACGGTGGGTGGGTAACCTATCAACAAGTTATGTTCATTTTTAGAAAGCCAAATGCTTGAAGCGCCCTGAGGGATATGAGCTTACATCCTCAGTGTGCTTTGAGAGGGCAGTCACAATGCCAGGTGGCTCTGCTATATTAGCTCTTCCAAAAAACTTAATTATAGAGTTATATTATCTAAAAGTTTTACTCCTGGCTATATATTCAAGAGAAATAGGCATTAGTAGTCCACAGAAATTGGACTATGAATATTCAGAGCACAATTTTGCAAAACAATCAAGAGGTTTAGAAGCAAATTAACTGTAAATTAACAGATAAAAAGATGAGCCAAATGTAGTCTATCTTAAAATGGAATATTACTTAGAAGAGAAAAAGAAATGAATGAGATGGCACGGACAGCCTGGACAACTCTTTGTTAAGTGACGGGATTCCTTTGCATTGTGTTATTTTTGTGTTTATATAAGATCCACCATGAGCCAATATCCAGGGACCGGAAGTACATTAAAGGACCAGGGGAACTGAGGGAAGATGGGGTGTTGGAAATTTCCTACCATGTTTTGTGTCATGGGAACCAACTGTGTGAGTGTACCAAAAATACTTCACGTACATCAACTGTGTGGTATGTTGCTTTAGTCTCAATAAAGATATTAATACAAATTATCTGAACCTAAGAACTCAAAAACAAAGCAGCCAATAGGACCCTCTCCTGGATTCCTATGCCAGCGACCCTTTATTGCTGGCTTGCATTATGACAATCTTAATTAGAAGGGTTTCTAGGCAGGTTGCATTGTTTCAAAGCTGTAAAGAGCTTAAATTTCAGAACCTCTGCAAGTGGATTCCAGACTCACGTCTTGCTGCCAGGATCCAGAGAGGCTAAACTGAGCCCGGACTGCGCATGCTTGGGAGGTGCAGCCAGAGCCGGAGTGCTTGAGACCGGTCAGAGTGACAGAGCAGAAACGGGTCAGAGTGGGGGTCTGTGGACGCTTAGATTTTATGGAGAACATGAAACATGGCAAGTGTGGCAAATTGTTTTTCTTTAATCTCCTTCACTTAACTCGAACTCGTCCATGGTAGGAAGTACTACTAGTCATTGCTACTAACCGAGTGAGTCCTGTTCCTGTGTGAAGTGGGTAAGTATTCTCTGCTTTTTATAAGCGAGCAAATACAGGCTTTGGAGGTCAGGTGGGCTGCCTGGCAGAGCCTCCTACCTGGGACCAAGCCTCCATCTTTCAGACAGGCTCTTTTGACTGTATCCTGCTTTCCTTAGATAGATGGTTATACCTAAGTTGGTTTTTCAGCAGCTTAGGTTAGTGGAGAGCAGCTAATGACTCAGTAAGTACGTCCTTAGAGTGTTCTGTAGGAGGCAGCTCCGGCCCGAACCTCTACAGGCAGTGAACCGCGTGTGCATGGGAGTTGTTCTTAGGTTTGACTAAATCTACCATGGGTAGTCCTGAGGGATATTTTTTATTTTCATTTGGAATATTGAATTTTAGGAGATATATTCTCTCCCCCTCCCACCCCTACCCCCGCCCTCATCCCCTTCTCTCTCTCCCTCTCCCCCTCCCCCCTGTGTGTGTGTGTGTGTGTGTGTTTGTGTGTGTACAGCAAACATTTTAGTGAGTTTAGGAATACTTTTTCTTATCTGCAGTTTGGATAGTTTGGATTCTTTATTCTTTTTGAGTATGTATAATATGATAAAGGCTAAATTATAATGTCAAGAAACGAGGAAGCAAAATCACTTAACTAGTTTAAAATGAAATTACTCTGGAATCAAAGTAGATCTTCTAGAGATATGATTAACTTTGGACCTGAAGAAGTAGTGTGGTGATTCTCCTAAGATTCCTAATTAGATTTGTTTGCCGATAAACCTTTGCTTTTGTGTCTGCACAGGAGTGGTAGGTCCAGAGACTGTCCATGGTGCCTGCTATGCGCTGGCCAGAGGAAAAGGGTTGGGCTGATTGCTGAGAGCGTTTGAAGTTAGTTTTTTTAGAGCATAAGCCAAGAAAGAGAAAGTCTAGAAGGGCCATCAGGTGGATGCTCGCCAGCAGTAGCTGCAGGTGCGGGAGGGCAGAAGGAGGCAGCACCCATGAGACAAACGCAGATGCTTGAGCGGATGGCAGAGCTAACATGACAGCCAGCGGGGAGGTGTGGATGTAGAAGACTGCCAAGTCCATGCTTCCTAGATGTGGGGCTGTGTCAGTGAGCGCAAGCCGCACACCTTGCTCAGCCGCTCTGTAGTCACGTGACTTTGGACCAGTTTCTTTTGTGTTCTTGAAGCTTCAGTTTTCCCGTCTATAAAACTTGGTTAATAATTCCTGCTTGGAATACCATATGGGTTTGATAAATAGTTAACATTTTAGAGTTGCTGTAAGGAAAACAAAAACCAGGGGAAATGTGTTGCTAAGGTAGCTCTCACCACACTAAATTAACTTTACGGATGTTACATCCGTAACTGTTGCGAGAACATTCTATCTTTTATTTTGTTAAAGATTTATTTTTATTTTATATTTGTGTGTGCACACACACACCTGTGTGTACGCTGGTTTGTGACTGTCTGTGCATCCCATGGTGGCCAGTGGTGGCCAGAAGAATGCATCTGGTCCCCTGCAGCTGGACTTACAGGGAGTTGTGAGCCACCCAACATGAGTGCTGGGAACTGAATTCCAACTCCTTCTCTGCAAGAGCAGCAGGTGCTCCCACTGTGACCCTCTGGCTTTTCCAGGAAATCAGGCATTAAAACATCTGGAACCCGTTGGAAAGAGTCTTAAGGTTCAGGGAGAAGCAGAATGACAGTGTTGGTCCGGCCAGCTGTGCTGATGGCACGGCAATCTGAGCCGTGTTTGCAGAGCCCACCTGTGGCTTCTTAGCTCTTACACTTTTGCCAGCTTTGGAATCTGGCCGCAGGAAGGACAGATGAACAGGGCACGGTCACGGGTGTTTTCTTCTTCCCTGTAACATCTTTGTGGTCTACCTACTTGCTTCTTTAACCCGATCACGGGTGTTCTCTTCTTTCCTGTAACATCTTTGTGGTCTACCTACTTGCTTCTTTAACCCAGGGACATTTTTTGAGTATTTTTTTAAAATTTATTTATTTTGTGTATATGAGTGTTCTATTTTCATGTACACCTGTGTGCCAGAAGAGGCCGTCAGATCCCATTACAGATGGCTATGTGGTTGCTGGGTATTGAACTCAGGACCTCTGAAGAGCAGCCAGTACTCTTAACCACTGAGCCTTCTCTCCAGCCTTTTTGTTTTTTAAGATTTATTTATTTTATGTATATGAGTACACTGCAGCTGTACAGATGGTTGTGAGCCTTCATGTGGTTGCTGGGAATTGAACTCAGGACCTCTGGAAGAGCAGCCAGTGCTCTTAACCGCTGAGCCATCTCTCCAGCTCTGGAGAGTGAATTCTTACCACAAAAATGAGTTTTGGTTGTTGGCAAAAAACCTTTTGGAGAAAAGAGATTGGACTCAAAAAGCAAATATGTATATTTCAGTTATATCTGAGGGCTGTGTGCACTGTTCCAGAGAGATGAGTGTGGCAAAGGTGTATAAAGGTGTGTATGGGTAGGTATGAATTTGAGAATCTAAAGGGGCTGGTGTGTGAGTAGCCAAATGTGTGCTGTGTGTGCATTATGTGTGTGCATATACAGGCATGTGTACATGTACAGCTGTGTGCATGTAAAGGTGTTTGTGTACAGATATGGGGGCCATGTGTGTATATGTATAGCTGGGGAGTATGTGTGTACAGGTGTATGTGTGTGTACAGGTTGGAGGAGCATGTGTGTGTGTACTGGTGTGTATGTGCATGCAAAGGTATGGGGGCATGTGTATATGTATACAGCAGTGGGGTTGTGTGTGTGCAGGTGTGTATGTTTTTATCTGTGGGAGATCTCTGTATATGGGCGTGTATGCATGTACAGATATGTGTGTACAGATGTGCGGAGACAGGTGTCTATGTGTGTACGCGCACATATGCAAGCACACACGTGTAATCATAAAACATTTGCAGGAATAGAAGCTGCTGTTCTTTTCATGCAGCCAAGGGGTAGGTTTTAGGAGCTGTGGTGTATGACATTGTGGTAGGGTGCTTGCCTAATTTATGTGAGGCTCTGGGTTTGGTCCTTAGTACCACCCCAAAGTCAGATGAAATGGAGAGAGAATGCTAGGCAGGCTGCTGAGGGCCTTCTTCACAGGGAACCTTCTGCAGTTGTCAGGCTTTATCCTCTCTTCTCCCAGGGTAACCACTGAGTAGTGAGAACTGTGGGCCAGAGGGAGAGGAATTTATCCCTGTAACTGCCCAGAGCCACGCGGGTCTCATGGTAAGCGGAGGGAGCTGCACAGGAGATAGAGGCTCCTCTCCTCTGTGGCTCTTGATCTTCTGGGTACCAAGTGGAACTCACAGGAAGCTGCAGAGGTAGCGCTTCATCTTTGATCAGTCAGCACTGCTCTCCCAGAGAAGCTTCTCTAATGGACTGATTCTCTGCGGGGATTCACTTAGGTGATGGCGCTGGTGATGGCGGCGGCGAGTTAGAGGAAACCTTGATGTTATTCCCCATGTATTGGGGGATACTGTCTGCCTCCCCCTGACCCTTTTATTTTGTGTTTGGAGACGGCATCCCCTCTTGGCCTGGGATTTGCTAAGTCTGCTCCTCTGGCTGACACAGGCATCAGCGGTCCGTTCGTTTCCGTCTCACTAGAGCAGGGCTCACAAGTGCTCACCATCACCCCTAGAATCTGTCATAGACTTGAGTTCTGAGTCTCCTGCTCAGCCAGGTCCTTGTGCTTACAAGGCACGCACCTTACCAGCTAAGCCACCACCATCCTGAGGCTTAATGTTTTTGTTTTTCTTTATTAATTTATTTTTGAGAAACCATCTCACAGTGTAACCCCAGCCAGCCTGGAGCTTGCTGTAGAATCCTAGTTGGCCCCAAACTCAAACTCGATTTACTTCCTGCTGATGATATTCTTTATTTGAAGCATAGGTCAGGAGCCTTAGGACAGAGTTGCCTCCAGGACTAGTCTTAGCTTCTGCCTGTCCCATTTCTTTCCTCATCAGTAGGAAGCAGTTAGATTGACAGTTATGAAGGAAGTGCTGCAAGGTCTTCCTCCAGCCTGTCCCTTGGGCAACACATTTATTTCTAGTTTTTTGCTCGGGTGTATTCTGAATCGTCTTCTCTGTTTCTTTGGCGTTTGCGAGAATGGAGAGTTGCTTTCATTACCTTGCTAACCTGCCTCACGCTTATTTCAGACTTTTTGACTCAGATGCCCTTTGCAGTTGGAGCAGACCTGTTGAAGCCATGTAGCCCGAGGTCTGAAGCATTCCTGCTGCCGGCTCTGACAGCTTGCTTCTGTGTCAGTATCTCTGGGAAAGGAAAATCTGTGATTAAGACCCTTCTCTTCCTCCTTAGGAGAGAGAGCGCAGGGTGAATTGGTTTAATACTTACTGACTTTGAAAAGCAGGAAATGGCCAATGAATGAACCAAAAACGATGAGGCTGAGAGGCTTCCCAGGGGTAAATCTACTCTGATATTTTGCTAAGTGGACTTAGCATCTAAAGGGGACTCTTAGCAGATATGCTGTGTGTGTGTGTGGGGGGGGGGTATGGGAGGGGTGGGGCAGTGATGGGAAGAGAGGTGAGGCCGAGAACTGACATGCGTGGTTCAGAAGGTCTGGCGCCCCTCACCCGCCAGGATGTGACTCACGCTTCTCCAGGCCTGTGATGCAAGGCCTGGTGCTGGTGGCCCATTCACTCTCTCCTGTTGTTAGGACAGGCCACTGGGCTGCTGCGCCAAAGCTTTATTTTTATCTCTGTCATTGACAGTGACAATGGCACAGTGGTCAGTCTCTCTCAGTTAAATAAAATGCCTTCTTCTCCTAAAAATACCCAGTGGCAAGTTCAATACAGTCCGTTCCAGCCGTGACTTTTGCTCTTGTGAGAAGAGAGATTGCTATTAGGAGCTTTGCCTCCTTCCTAAGATGGCTTGGTAGATTACAATCTGGTTGCCATAGCAACTCAGCAGCAGTGAAAATTACATGAACGAAACATTCGAAGAGAGGTGTGCTGGTACGATGCTTAAAAGCCATTTATCTATCATCTTTCTTCCTGGAGAAGTGAGGGAGAAGGGATTAGGCCCTGAACTCTGTAAGCGGAGGGGTGTTTGGGGGAGGACTGCACACACAGCCTTGACAAACAGACTTCAGAAGAGGCGGGCGCTTCCACATCATCCTTTGAATTGTGTCCTGGTTACAGAAATTCGTTTCAAGCAGTGTGGTAGGCAGAGTGTGACATCGGTTCAGAAATCCTTTTTCTTGCCTAGGACTTTGCATAATATTGCTGGATGATATTTTCAGGGCTGTTGTTGACAGTTGTGTGGGGACAGTGTATGAATTTGGGGTTGACAAAGAGGAGTCAGGCTTACTTCACAGGGGGAAACACATGCCTGCTACTATAAATCTGACTAAGAATGCTCAGCTGACAGCCTCCCCAGGGGAGAATTTACTTTGATATTTTGCTAAGTGGGCATAGTATCAGAATGCCCTCTAGGTTTCTATCTTTCTTGATTAGTGTTCACACCTCACCAGAGAAGTTTTCATGTGCAGTAGATGGTGGTTAGCAAACTCAAAACTGTTCAGGATGTAGAACATAAGTCTCTGTGGAGTGCTCAATTATAAATGGACATCTGTCACACTGCCTTTACCCCAGGGTCTGGGGACCATCATAGAAGTGGTGGCAAGATTCTAAGAGCCACACCAGGCATCAGTGGGAGAAGAGGCCCTTGATCCTGTGAAGGTTCGATGCCTCAGTGTAAGGGAATGCCAGGGTGGGGAGGCAGGAGTGGGTGGGTGGGTGGGTGGGGGAGCACCCTCATAGAAGCAGGAGGAGGGGAGATGAGATAGGGGGTTTCTGGGGGTAAATCGGGAAAGGGGATAACACTTGAAATGTAAATGAATAAAATATCCAATTAAAAAAAAAAGAACAATTAAAAAAAGATTCTAAGAGCCAGAGGATATGGAAAACTGGACTGAAGCAGTGTCTTCTGGTCAGGACAGAACTGCAGCAGAAAGGCAGCTGTGGGCGCCTGCACGTGGACAAGACAGTCACCGTGCCAGCCCAGAAAGAGGAGAGGCTCGCCATGCCCTCCCTCTAGTCAAGGGACTAGTGAGAGCCGGTGGCAGCTAGGGCCCGGAGACTCAGTCTTCTTCAAGGGTGTGGCCTCCGGTAGGATGAGCGAGCTCCAGTGTGTGCATGGTCCCACACCTGTGAGCATTTGGGCTGCTGCACAAAGTAAACTCAATGGGTTATTGGGGGCTAGCATGAAGTAGGTAATGGGGGACCAAATGTAACCAAATGTACACATTGTATACATGTATAGAAGTCTCAAAAGTCAAAATACTGCATTTTTTTCAAAAGAAAATTATACTTTTATTTTTTAAGCTCTTAGACAAATTCTAGCATCACTGTGACAGAATCAAAACCATCTGCTTTATGTTTAAACCACCAAGAAGGAGCTTATAATGTATAATTAGAATTAGGGCAGGGAAAAAAGTCAGTGGACTCCGTGTCCTAGATTGTCTTTGACAACCCTAAATTCATAAACTCTCTTCTCCCACGCAATTGTCAACGGTGGTCCTAAGACTACGATCTAGCAGTGTAATGGAAACAAAGTCCCAGGCAGGGAAGAGGAGAGAAAGTGTTCTGTGATCCCCGGGACATCTGGACCAGTATTGGAAACCATGGGCATGTCTGTCTAGCATGCTGGTCGTTGTCGTAGCCCGTAGGTTCATGGATGGGGAGACTGGTGGTGGGTGACCTTCCTTCAGCAGCTTCACCTTGTTGGCACCTGTGGTACCGTGAGAGTTCGCCAGCAGCGAGGAAGCGCTGGAGTCATTACCAACTTGATTTCTCTGTGTCCGGTGACCAAAGTTTGTGGTGTTTTCAGCAGCAGACTCCTCCTATCCATTAAGTTCTGGTGGGCAAATCTGGGCTTTGGCAGTAGCTTGTATTGTTCTAGGGGGTCTGACCAACAACTCCTGACGCTGAAGGCTTTGTTTGTCAACCTCTGCTTCTGGGGCAGACATTTTCCCCTGTGTACAGTAACTTCAGTTAAACTCGTGTGTGTGTGTGTGTGTGTGTGTGTGTGTGTGTGTGTGAAATAAGCTTACAAAGGAAGCTTATGAAGTACTAGATGTCCATGAGGCTTTAGCATCCTTACTTGTCTGTCCCCCGCTCCTGTCACTTAGAGTTTGTTACCCCTCCTCCCTATTCGGTTCAATTCCTTCTTTTATTGCCGTTTCACTGGATGCCATGGGATAGAGCTGTGATGTATGTTTATGTAAAAACAAAGTTGACTCCACCGCTTTGCTGGGGAAAGCAGTGGAGGCTCTAATCACTCTGGAGGGCTACAGGGATTTCCTTTGGAGCTCTTAAAACGGCACACCACTGTCACATCCCCGAGAATGGGAACGGGGAAGCCTGGAAGGTTAGCTCCACAGTTACTACAGAGAAAAGCATGTTGTCTTGAAATAATTTATCCTTAAATAATACGAAGCATCTGGGCTGGGGCTTACACTGCTTTCCTGAGAATGATCCTGGTGACTTTCCAGTTAACGTATTTCCTAATTAAAAGAAATTTATGCCTCGCCACTATCTCCTGCTGTGAATTACTATGTGAACAAAATATGCGGAAGTTAAAGATTTATATTATAAATGACCTGACTTTGATCTGAATAGTGTTACAAAGCACATAAGGAAGTTGATATTTTATGTTTACATGTATGATCCCCACACAAGTATATCGTGTTATGTGTGTCTGCAGAGGCCAGCAAAGGGTGTGGGAGCCCCTGGAACTGGAGTTTGCAGGTGGTTGTGAACCGCCGAGTGGGTGCTGGAAACCGACCTTGGGTCCTCTGCAAGAACAGTAGGCTCTCTTAAACACCGAGCCAACTCTCTTTTAATTCATGAGCTAAAAGAATCTTGTGAGATGACTTTCCTCCATCAATAAAAGTATTTTCAGGCATGGGCTTAGACAACCAGATCTTTCCCTATTACCATCTCACTTAAAGAAGGAAACATTAATCCGTTGCATTTGGAAGTTGTGGAAAGCAGAGTAGATGCTAGCTGTTAATGGAAGGAGTACTGTGTGGGAGAGAGAACGCAAGAAGAAGGGCCAGTCTGCTGGATGTTTCTGTGTGGTGGAGTAGGCCTCCTGCAGGAACTAACCCAGGAGGACAGCAGCATCTTGGCGGGGTCCACAGACGGGTGACAGTGTCAGTCTGAGCTGGAGATGGCCCTGCTGATACAGTTACACAGCGAGTTTTAAATCAGTGGGTTTTTCCCCCCTTTTGTTATCCTTTGATTAGAACTAAATCTGTGCAGCTGTTAAAGCGTGCGTGCGCGCGCGAGCCTCACCACAGCTGCCTCCCATCTTGTGTTTTGAAAGTTATCTCAGTGTTACATATGTGTGTCTGTGTGAAGAGAACACTGATTCTGGGTTGTATACCGCGACATTGGAGTGCCTGCTGGGGCTTGTTTACTTTGTGACCTTTCGTATACTTTAAGGTTTTCATGCAGATGTTCTTCTCCGACCTTTTCAGTTTTATAATCTTGTTATTCAACCCATCATATCTCCAGGAGCAGCAGGTCAAATGGTCACAGACTGCCGCTTTCCTCTGGATGGAAAGCTTTTGTGTGTTGTTTTTCTAATTTAAGTTCGTGTCTAAACTCGTGAAAGAGAAAAGAAAATTGTGTTTTCCAAAGAGAAAAGAAAATTGTGTTTTCCAAAGGAAAAAGAGCAATTTTAGAGTTATATAATATAAACAATATGGGATGGGACACTAGGCATATTCCTACATTTTGAGTGGGGTTAAGATTTATGCCCTAAATTTTTGTGTTGATACAAGAGTTGATGTCATGTGCTTCCTGCCCAGGGCACTGATTTAACTGGACTCTCTGCTCTCACAGGTCATTCTTGTCCAAGTTAACCCAGGTGAGACCTTTACAATCAGAGCCGAGGATGGGACTCTTCAGTGCATCCAAGGTAAGGACGCTTTCTGATAAACAAACCTTCTAATTAAAGGGTTTCTTCTTTATTATAATGGAAGTAGGTTTTTTTCCTGTGTGCATATGCTTTTCTAGAAGCAAACACATGTCCTTTTTATTTTTCTGTCTCAAGTGTATATATAGTGGCTCTGTTCACCCGATAATCTGAGTAGCGTTATGTATTGGATACCTGGTAGTTATCCGTTGCTGGGCGGCTTAAGACAGCACCTCCATGACCTCATTTTCTATGGGCCAGGAGTAGCTTAGCCATATACTGAGCTCTGGGATGCAGAAAGTTACAAGTCAAAGCCGTTTTGCTCTAGTCCTTTCACAGAGCTGGGCGTACACCCAGACACACTCAGAGAGGTCGTGGTGACGTTCAGTTCTGGAAAACTTCTAGTAGAATGTTACCCTTGCTTCCCAGTTAAGTGGCCTCTCTCTCTGTACACAGTTGTAGCTGTCTTCATTACAGTGACTAGCTTCAGGGTGAAAGGGAGCCGAGATCATGAATACAGGGGGCAGCTGCCAACCACCATTTATCCCGTGACCCCTGATGTCTCTTGCGTTTTCCACGTGTAAAATGCTCCTCTCAGGGTCTCCAACTGCCCACAGAACACGGAATCCTTTCCTGACAAGCCCCACGTGTGAGTGGGACTTGGCGGATGGTTTCGTAAAGCAGCACGGCTTAGCCACGCCCTGGCTCTGCCTGGCCTGGAAAGGCCGTCCGTCCAGTTGTCACTATGCAGAGGTCTGTCTCAGCTGCGCCTCGCCATGTGGAGCGATGGCGTCAGACCTGCACCTGGCCTGTAAGTCGTGCCCTGTTGGACAGGGTAGCACACCACCTCCTCACGACAGCTCTCCTTGTAGTGCTTGGTACAGTGAGGCAAAGAATAGACGGTGATGTAACTGAGGTCGGGCGGGAATCTAATCAGAAGACTTGTTCATAGAACCTGGACATGTTTACCAATGCATACCAGGTGAGAGGAAATGCATGCCCATTTTACTTTGCTGTAATGGGCTTTGTGCAAACAGCGGCCTTTTCTATTTCGTTGTTGAGAAGGCAGCAGGCTGCTCTGTCATTCATGACTTCCTTGGATCTGCAAGAACAATATTTACAACTTAAAAATGAGCATATGTTAAAGATTTAAGCCTAATGAATTTTAATTGGAGTTGGACTGAAATAATTTAATGTTTTTATAATTTTTTTTCTTTTTTTTGCTGACTATAATTCTCTAGCCATTGCTGTTGGAATTATTTTTAGTATTATAGACTTAGTCTTCATTGACAAAAAGTGAGATGAAACTCCAGGTCAAGAAAGAGTGAGAGATGCATGTGGAAGTAGTGTGGAATACACGATCTTGTCTCTGGCCCACAGTGCCACCGGGAATGGACCGAGTCTTATTTAGAAACCTGAAGTCAGTCTCTTCTGGACATGACACTAGAGGATCTAGATGAAGACTTTCTGAAAAGCGGTTCAGGATCCCTGCAGGGAGGTGGAACGGGAAAGGTCTATAGTTCAGGTCATCCCCAGCTACATAGTGAGTAAGCATTGTAGGCTAGCCTGGGCTACAGTCAAATTCTATCTCCAACAACAAAGCGGTTGAGTCTCTGGCTCCTGGTGCCGCTGGAGCCCACGAAGCCCCAGGTACTGTGTGCATCTACCTCACAACTGAGAAGGTGAGATGGACTCTCGGAGAGCAGACTGCTGGCCAGGTGAGCCTAGATCCTTGTAGTTTATGTCAAAGGACTGTGTGTGTGACTATGAACGTGTCTGAGCAGTCTTTGTGCACCCACACGTGCATTACACATTCGTGGAGCTGACTTTTCTGAAAGCGTCTGAGTGTGTGTCAGTAGTGGTGCACTCACTCCCACAGCAGGGTCACAAGTGTGTTGCTCTGTTCACAAAGGGACCTTTGTGATTACTCGTGGTAATTCTTGGCGATAAATGATGCTAACACCCTCCAGAGATGTAATATTGCCTCCGACTAAAGCAGAAGGATGAAGTCCGTGTATCTTTGTCCTTTTCTGGAGTCCTGGACTCTACCGTTAACTTTATTTGGGGCTTGGTGGTCCTTGGCCCAGTTAATCACCAGTGACACCAGACAGAGTGAGAGAGATGGAGGCCAGGAGCCACATGCTGTGCTAGGGTTTCAGAGCGGGCAGGGCAGCTGGGTGACCCTAGAGATGTGGAGGGCAGGTGTCTGGACGGTAGACCCATAAACTTTACTCTAGGTGTGTGGCTAAGGTGTGTCCAGCAGGCTCCTCCAGCCGGCATGTCAGCAGCCTTCAGCCGAGTGCCACTGCCGATCACGTGACGAGTACAGTCCTGTAAGATGTGGGGACCGGCTGTCCATTGCGACTTCTGGCACAGGGTGTTGTGGCTGCCTTCCATTGATCGTGGTTTCATCCCCGTTGCTATATCATTTGTTCCCTTCTTGGGCTGTACAGTGCGTGTTCTCCTCCAGCGAGTGTGACAGACAGGTCAGGAAGCTGAGGCCTGTGACGATTGCTTCATATCCCGGAAGCTCATGGCCTGAGAGAGGCAAAGACTGCTTCTTATCCCTGGTGAGGCTGGCTGCACAGTAGCCCGACTTCTTCATCGACATGCCCTGCGGTTTTCTGTCACACATGTTTCAAGAGCTATCTAGGAGCAGGAGGACTCGGGGCCATGATGGAGCCCAGAGGCACTGGCTGCTTTGCTGGGCTGGAGGCGCTTAGCTTGCTAGTGGAACCGCGATGCACCTGTTGACTCGGCAGCAGATATGGGAAGCAGAAAGACCGTTTAGATCTTAAATTCATTTTGCGCAGCATCATGGTTAGTCTTAGCTTACGAGTTGGGACTTCATTCTCATTAGTGGGGAAAGAAGGGTACAGGGGTGGAGTGCTGTGGCCAAGAGGGATAGGTTCCCCTTCGTGTATGTGTGTGTGTGTGTGTGTGTGTGCGCGCGCGCGCGGGTGCTTGTGGCTATCTGTGGCTGTGTGTGCAGACAGAGGTGATGGGGCAAGCTTGGGTATCATTCTGCAGTCTCTCCACCTTTTCCTGGTGCTTGCCTAGGCGAAGCTGTCTCTCCAGTGGCCCTGGGGTCTGTAGTCTCATGCCCTCCCCTCCCCCCCATCCCCTGAGCACTGGGATTACGTGTGCTTCCTACCTTGCCTCACTTTGCAATTCCGGGACTGAACTTGTTAGTGAGGAACAGCTAGAGCTGCTTGCTGGCCCTTTCGGGAAACTCTGAAATCACACTGAGGTCAGCCGTCTTGTTTACACTTCGACTGGCTGGCCACATGACTTTCTCTGTATGTCATCATGGCATAACTGAAAAAAGACACTCCATATGATGGCATTAGACAGCAGCTTGGAACCCGGGCGCCATGCTGAAGAATATGGTTGCTTTGGGGAAGAAAAAAGATTTTTATGGGAATGTCCTTGGTGATAACGAAGGAAGAAAAACACAGGAAACATACAACACGCTGTGAAAGCAGATTCAATTCTGATGGACTATTTCTCAATATTTTCCGTGAAATATGAATCATAAGTGTTGGAGGGGGCCATCAAGAGCACGGCCTTCTGTCTCTTGGAGAGCGCACTGTACCCGCTAGCTGCAGCAGAGCCCGGAGAGTCTTTCTTCTTTGGCCAGACAAAATTGTATACCAACTGTCAGAGAAAGGGTCTCGGTAATCAATGTGAATTCTGGCCTTTGCTGCCAGGCAGGAATTAACAGAGGGCAGCACGGATCTCGTTATTTTCGCGTCCCTGTGGAGCTGAGGCGCTGGCAGGGTAGCCTTCCTTCCCGTCCACACATGCCATCTCTTTATCTGGGCCACTTCTCTGCTCTCTGCAGAATCCTCCTGCCAAAACAAACACTCCACTTCCTGGAAGGCCTTAGGTCTGTCTGTTCCTAGAGCCAGCCTTCTGGGCCTCTGCCAGTCACTCCACCTTGACTGTGCTCTGGGCTAGCGAGGAGCAGGTAGGGGGAGCCCAGCATGGTTATGGAAGCAAGGCTTTCTCTAGCCTGTAGATTAGACTGGAAGTCAGCAGGGACAGGAAGCAGCCCCTACCCCACCCCCGACAGAAGGTGCAGTGTGATTACTGAGTGGACTCATGGCTCTGTGTTATGCCAAGTGTGAGTCTTTTAAATTTTACTCTTTCAGTGAGAGTTTAGTTACATTGAGTTATACGCTTTCCACACTCCCCGAGACAAATCCCACTGATCTTCAAAGCCGATTGGTTGTTTTAGAGAAACCCTCAGTCACTTCCTCCTCTTCCCTAAGTGCTCCTGTGTGCATTCATTCTCCCCTGTTCCCCCTCCTCCCTCGCCCCTCCCCTCTTCCCAGCCACTGGGGGATTGAGGCCGGAACCTAGTGTTTGACCCAAGCGCTCTGCCGATGACCAACAGTCCGGTGAAACATCTTTACATTTTGAAAGACTATCATAATGACCCTCTCTTTGTTCAGGATGAATTTTTCGTGTTTTAAGGCCTGAAAACAAAACAAAACAAAAACAACAACAACAACAAAAACAAAACAGGTGGTTATCATGACAGTTTGAGCAAAACCAGATTGAATTGCCTAGGAAGCATCCTTATTTCAGAATAATCACTGTCTCTTTTTACAGTGGCATTATTCTGCTAACTTGTGTTAAGTGGCTCAGGGCCTTAAAAATGACAGCGGCCTGTGGAAGGAAACAGGAGAAGTCACTGTAGAGCCACGTGGAGACACTGAGGCTTTGAATCCGTTACAGTGTGGGGCAGTTTGGTGCAACCTTCCGTCTCTCTTGTTCTCTTCCTCGGTGCTCCCCAGCTCCGCGTCGCTCTGCCACCACAGAGTGTGGGAATGGTGTCACTGGTGGACACTGCTCCGCTCTGCTCTGTGAATGACACCATTCATTGAGCAGGATTCACGTTGGATTTCCTCCTTTGTCCCTCCCCCAGCCTGAGGCTCAGCGTGCAGAACCTACTGTTTCTTCAGGGCGTTGTTCTTTCAGAGTATTTGTTAGGTATAGATGGAGAAACAGCGGCTGCCATCTTTAACAGCTTCCTGGCAGGTTCTGGGGACTAAGTTGCCTCTTGCTGTGACCTGGACTCCACAGGAGTCCACGGGAGTCCATGGGAGGGAGACCATGATTTCAACTTCTTTGGTGTAAACTGGGCATTAACAAGAAATTGTTCTCTGATAAACTTAAAACTAAAGAGACCCCTGCCCCCCTTTAGTGCTTCAGAAGCAAACTTTGCCTGGGCCCAAAGGAAACCAAATTTGGACAGGGGGAAAACATTAGGTGGTTTGACAGTGAAGTTACAGGAGTCTGAACTGACTTGGTATTTTTTACCTTTCTCATTGTGTTGAGTATGGTTGACTATTCGATGGTTTTCCATTATTTGTGAACTACCCATATTAGAAACGATTCTTTCTATCCAGGGCTAAGGATATGGGGGCTCATTTTTCTACATAAGAAGTTGCTTTGGGACTTTGTAAGAGATTTCTGACCAGCTGAAGGGATTCTGTGGTTTGAAAAATCTTAGCATTGAAATAGGTAATTATTTTGCCCAGGCTAGCCCCATGCCTTGACATCTTTCCGAATGACCCCCGAGCTGCTGTGAGAATTTTATTCCACCAGGGAGAGTCTAAGTGAAAAGGAATCTGGATGATACTGGGTCCCAGGCACATGCCTCCGGTGAGCCAGGTCAATACTCCCCCACCCAGCCGAAGGTTCACAGCTCACAGGACTTACATGGTAGCTTCCCAACAAACGCTTTTGTTTGTGTGCACAATTGCTCTTCTAGTTTCTTTTGAATGTCTCCCTTCTTAGATTTGTATGTTCTCGTGAAACAGAGAAGGAGGACTGAAGTACACCGCATCCCTGTGATGCTCCACGCCTTTATTTTATGGTTGATGTGACCTTTTCTCCAAACACGGACTGAACCACACACAGCTGTTTGTGTCACATCTGTCCCCCATGTGCTGACCACCTGATTGTAGAGCCATGTGCTCCCCTGCAGAGCAAGCTGCTTACTGCCTTGTAGCTCAAAATTCACTAGCAGCGTCTTTTCATATGGTCGGTGGACACCGAGACCCAGAGCCTCTAGCCCAGTGTATAGGTTGGGAGACAGGAGAGGCATGGCCATGTGCACATTGCCTTAGTCCCACAGGGGCTGAGTAGCTCTGTCAGGGCCTGATACCTTCCCCAGCAGATGCTCAGTCCCCTTCCAGGAGAGATACCCAGTACGTATTGTTTCAACCTGGGGCCAGTGACTGTAACTTTCTGATAGGATTGTGAAAGAATTCCTTGTAAATGCTCTTATCCATGTCCCGATGATAAACATATCATCATCAGCACCATCAGTATCTAGTCATGTAAACACTGTCAATTGTATTCTTAAAGTAGCCATATGATTTACTGTTGGGAGTGCCTCGCTGTTGCTGTCCCGTGGAAATCAATTGACATTGCAGCCTCCAGTTCACCACTTACAATAGGCTTGCTAATCATGGTACTTGTTGAAACCTTTGCTGGGAGCCTCGTGGGAAGGGCCCTGAGCACAGCTATAGGCTTGCACTGAGCACAAAGAGCTCACTGTGGTCCTTATTCAAAGTGAGTCTCCTTGGAGCCCAAGCCTTGGCTGTTGCTTTTTTTTGGACATAGCTGTCCAGTCTCACCCAGAGCCTGGGCAGGCATCTCCACACAGGCTTTGAGAACCTCGTGTGCTCAGGGACCATGTGTCTGCCTCATCACACTGTCCTGGGTGCCATGCCTGGCACTATCCCAGACGTCCTCCCGGATGTCTCACCTCCTGTTTCCCGTCTAAGCCACCGGCCATCAGACTTATTAGATGCCACACCCATATAGACATAAGATAGTTTGTCAACGGAAACCTTTGCATGGGGGCCTGGAGAGACGGCTCAGCAGTTCAGGTTCCTTGCTTTTTTTTTTTCCCAGCACCCATGCCAGGTGGTCCACAATTTATTTCTGGGAATCTGACATACTCATTTCATATACCTACATGTGTGCATGTGTGCACATGTATGTGCATGTGTGTGTATATGTGCATGTAGTTAAAACTAATTAACAGGAGTCTCTGCTACAGGCTGTACAGTGCGTCAGTTTGTACTCCACCCTCTGCTTCCGATCTCCAGAACTAGGATATTGTCTATCCTGAGGCCTGCTGTGTAACTAACGGAGAGGCTGCTCAGAAAGCACTAAGAATTTCCGAGTGACAGGGGAATGGCTCAGTGGGCAGTGCTTGCTGTACAAACAAGGATCTGATGTATAGATTCCCAGTGCCCATGGAAATGCTAGGCCTGTTGGTGCGCACCTGTTGTCCCAGTACCCTGGTGATGGGGTCAGGCGCTCCCTGGAGCTTGCTGGCTGCCTCTAAAACGTGATGTAAAGAGTGACAGAAGAAACGGCCAGTGTCAACCTCTGACTTCCTCACGTTGCATGGCACACATCTGTGCACACACCACATGTGCATATACATGAGAAAGAAAAGGAAAGAAGGACAGCTTCCCAGTCATGGTGGACCACAGAAATAAAGAAGGGTCAAGTCGAGATTCCTGGCAGATGTTGGACAAGCCTTCCTCTGTGTTACCCCTCACCCTCTATCACTGCAGGAGACACACTTGCGTGAGCGTGGGGTTTTAATAAATGTTTTAACATTTTAGTCCCAACACTTACAAATGATATGCCTAAACAGTATGCCACCGGAGTGCCCCTTCTGAACCCCTTGCTGTCCATGCTTGTTAACCTGTGAAGGCAACACTACTGTTGGCAGTTCTTGAAGTGTCACAGATCCTCCTTATCCGGCAGCTCCGAAGAGCAAGCAGGGTCACATCGCCCAGCTGTCTCACCTTGCACTTCATGACTTGTAGCGGTTTAGTTTTTGCTTAATTTTTTTTAAAAATATAAAATGCCTAAGTCATATATGTGGGTTGAAATACAGAAGCCAGGCTTACTGGCCCATGCCCATGTTTATAGTCCTAGCAGCAAGAGGCCAGCATTCTTGCCTTTTGGGGGGCCACCCTCCCCATCTCTCTCTCTCTCTCTCTCTCTCACACACACACACACACACACACACACACACACACACAAATAAAAACAAGAGTTAATCTTCAGCTACCATGAGGAGCCCCTGAGAAAGCACCAGTGCTGCCCTCTGGCCTCTGCATGCTCACACATGCTGGTGAGCTTGTGTGCACTGCACATACAGAAACACGTACACATGCACACACCACACTGACATACACCCAGATACACCGCCCAGATTCCTTAAGGTTCATAGAACTGTTTTCTTTCTGTGTGTCTGAAGTTTTCCTTGGTCTTATTTAGTTGTAGTGAACTGAAGTTTGAAGCAGCACTCTGGCTTGGACAGCTCAGCGGTACCATCTTTTGAGTTTGCTCTTTGTTGACTCTTTGCGGATTAACTTTTCTTCTCTGCCTCAGTTCCCACTTAATGAGAATAAATAGGATTAGAAAAGACAGTCTAGTGATATTCTAAAGCCTAGTGTTTGGAGATTTCTGCGTTAGGAATTTATAGAGATATGACACCCATTCTGAATGCTGTGAGAAGTGAGTGTGGATCTCAGTCAGCTGCTCACATGCAGGAAACCCACAGAGGGGGGACTCTTGGGAGAAGGCAGAGGAGGAGGAGGAGGAGGAGGAGGTCATTTGACAGGGAAAAATCACCTAAAGAAACAGGAAAGGGTTCAAATGTAAAAGAAGGGGAAAGGAAATGAGTCAGATTTCAGAGGAGACAGGCCCTGCATCCCAGAGCACTGGAGAGGGGAGCATCCTGGCAGGGTGGCATCAGTGGGAGGGGGCTCCATGGTAACGTGGATCACAGGCTGTAGACAGAGGGCCATTGTAGCAATTTAGAACTTTGAGCCCGCTTTTAAAGACCTGTTTCAGGCTCCAATTGTTTATTCCCAGAGCAGATGTCTACAATAGTCAAACCTCCAGATAGTGTTCCCAGAGACAGGTGAGTGAAGGGTGGGGTTGCGGGTGAGTGTGTGTGTGTGTGTGTAGGAGGAGCAAAGGGGGTGGGGAGGGGGAGCAGGAGTGTTCTGTGGCTCTTTTCTAAGCTGAGTTTATGGATCATTCTCGACTTCTTCTTGTACCTGCCGTGCTGGTATCTGCAATTAACATTCTTCAGAGGCACAGAGAACACCAGCCTGCATCTCAGACATAACTTGGGAACAACAGGTACATTCTGCCCGCTTCTTGGCGCTTCCCAGAGCAGGCAGAAGGCAAGTAATTAACCAGAGGACAGACTTTGAGGGAAATTCGAGTCTTTAGAATTTGAGCCAGAGTGTTGAAAGGCAACTCTGGAAATGGTATCAAGGAGGCAGAGGAAATGGTCCAGCCGGAAAGCAAAACAGCCAGCCCGTTTCCCTTCCCTGGTACAAATCTTGCTAACCCTGGACCTTCCGGCTTTTTTTTTAAAAGTCAGATTTACATCAAAGCTCGTTGGACTTGAACTCATGCAATAAAAATTAATTGATTAGAATTGTGATTTTTTTCTTTCCCTTTGAATAAGAAAACCCAAGAAAAACTTGTAGCTTCCCAAGAAGAGCAGTAGGGTCTCCTGGTACAGGGCTGGCTTCTGTTCTTCCAGTCTGGGCCTGGACAGTTCCCACAGTACAGTGAGGAAGGTGGCCTGTTGATCTCACAAAGTCTGCCTACCGCTCATTTATTTTTCTACTCCACATTTAAAATTTTTATATTCATAAGAATCCTACAATCTGAATAAATCCTAATGTGCGCATATTTCAGGAGCTCTGATGGGTTTTTCTATTTGAAGGTGAGGTATTCAATTATTGCTTGAGACTCCTACTTTCAGTAATATGGGAATTTCTCTGAAATGTTATTAATGTATTTAACCCAAACTAGTAACAAAAATAAAGTGACCCAGGACTTGTCTTTACTGCTTAGTTTTTAGTTAGCTTATAGATTTACAGGTTTCTTACAACAAATCACTACCTTGCCCACATCACTGCTTTATTCGGGTTACATCCATTCTAGCTGCAGGACTGATGACCCACAGTTAGGCTCACTGGCCGGCCAGCCTGCCATTCTAGCCCATTAGGGGAATTCCTGGGCACCTCGAGACTTTGTCTCAAAAGATAATGTGAATCACACCTGATGTTACACATATTCTCTCTCTCATTCTCCCTTCCTCCCTTTCCCTCTCCCCCTCCCCCTCCCCCTTCTCTTACCCCCTCCCTCCCTCCCTTCCTCCCTCCCTTCCTCCCTCTCTCCCTCCTCTCAAATATAAAGAGAATGTAAGACAAAGTACCTAATGCTTGAGGCCCACTGTCTGAGAAATTGCATGTAGTTCATACCTAGTATATCTGCATATTATATTTTAAATTTATCTTTGTTTTCTTTTCATTTTCTTTTTTCTTCGTGTCCATATGTGTATGGTGTGTACTTGGTGATGAAGCCCACCTGGTATTCTGTGGGTTATGGGATCCAAATCTACTCTTCTTGTTTGCTCTGCAGATGCCGTATCCCCTGAGCTAGCCAGCCTTCTGTCTGCTGCTGCTTACATGCACTTTCTTTCTTTCTTTCTTTCTTTCTTTCTTTCTTTCTTTCTTTCTTTCTTTCTTTCTTTCTTTCTTTCTTTCTTTCTTTCTTTCTTTCCTTCTTTCTTTCTTTCTTTCTTTCTTTCTTTCCTTCTTTCTTTCTTTCTTTCTTTCTTTCTTTCTTTCTTTCTTTCTTTCTTTCTTTCTTTCTTTCTTTCTTTCTTTCCTCCCTCCCTCCCTCCCTCCCTCCCTCTTTCTTTTCTTTTCTTTTCTTTTCTTTTCTTTTCTTTTCTTTTCTTTTCTTTTCTTTTCTTTTCTTTTCTTTCTTTTCTTTTCTTTCTTTTCTTTCTTTCCAGGGTTTCTCTGTGTAGCCCTGGCTGTCCTGGGAACTCACTCTGTAGACCAGGCTGGCCTCGAACTCAGAAATCTGCCTGCCTCTGCCGCTCAAGTGCTAGGATTACAGGCATGCGCCACCACCGCCTGGCATTCACATGTATTTTTAAAGATAATGTCACAAGTATTTAGTTTACATTGTACCTCAAAAAATAGGGGATTTCATTTTGGTATCTTTTAATAAATATGGAACTAAATTATCTCTCTTTGATCAAAATCTTTTTAAAAAGGCTCTGTCCTGGGTGCTCAAGTGAGGAGCTTGCGTCCCTGTGTTGTCTCCTTTGTCCTGAGCTGATGTCTTTGCTGTCTGGGCCTCGACTGTGGAATGGGACACACTGTTGTGCCTTTCTTGTTGGTTTTTTATGATTGTTTCCCAAATTCGCTATTCCACTGATTTGAAAACACTTTAATTTAAAAACCATCAGGGAAAGCAGGCCATCCATTGAATTGAGTAGTGGTTGATAGCAAGCTCCCTTCCCCGAAAGATGATAAACTGAGAGAAAGATACTCCCTCCCCGGCATGAAGAAAAGAAACTAAGTTGGTTTTAGTCTCTCATCTAGATTTGATTAGACTTCAAGATCACAAACTGGTGTGTGTCTTTTCTAATTTGGTATTTGCATAATCATTTTATATGTTTGTGTTTGTAAAAAACATGCCTTTGTTTGGGATTGTCTCTACATCCCAGTTGTAGAAATATAACTAGTTTGTTTAGGCATGGTCACTTTTCAGCACATGCTAGACGCTTATATTCTACGGCACCCTAGGTCAGTATTGTGGTCCTTTCCTGCTTTCGCCTTGTTTGCTGAAGTAGAGTACCTAAGCAAACCAGAGATCCTGAGGAGTATGGCACTGCCTGTGTCCCCCGCCATCCTGCTCCAGAGTTAGGCACTGCCAGGCCCAACTCTGTGAGTGCTAGGAATCTGAACACAGGTTCTTAGGCTTGTGCAGAAAGTTACCCTCACTGAGTCACTTCACCAGCCTCGGGAGGCTTCTTATTTTACAAGTCTATGAGTGGATGCAAATTGACATGTAGCCACATTTACACTTAGTGGGCATTCTGGGTGCCTGTGCGTGGTGTTGTTACGGGCCGTATCTGTCATGTTTTACTTAGCCTTCTTGTAAAATTCGTCCTGTATGTTATAAAGCTTCTAGAGACTTCTACCTTCCATCTTTGCAGTCGCTGGTCTAGCATATATTGGCCTCATTCTTGTTGGTTGCCACAGATGGGATTGATTTGGACTTTAGTGAGGCAGATTCATGAATACGGGATTGTCCTTCCTCCAGGGTGTCTGCACAGGGACACGGCCTTACTTGTTGCTTGTCGTGAATCTGTCCTGTGAGGTGTCACCTGGCCTCTGACATGGCTTCTTTGTGTACAGTATTTACTGTGTGAATTCAGAAGAAAGAAAAGAAAAGGAAAGGAAAGGAAAGGAAAGAAAAAAGAAAAGAAAAGAAAAGAAAAGAAAAGAAAAGACCCGCACTGACCACTGCTCTGTGTCTGCTCCTTAGGTCAAGTTTTCCACCCTGACTCATGCCTATCAGGGCTGCTGAGATTGGTTGGTTGGGTTTGTAGAATTTCCTCTGTCGGGCTCGGGAGCCAGAAAGCCACGATGAAGTTTGATTTGGCTGGTGGCAGTCTTTTCCAAATACAGATTTGGAAATAGGACAGTGAGTGCTCTGAGGGAAAAAAAGGGGGGGGGATTACTGTAACTACAGCTATTTGGGGAACATTTAGAAACAGGGAGACAGACCTAAGGTGTTCAGTGTCTCCCCTAAGTTCTCCTCGCTGTAGTGGTCAGAGGCCTCCTTCCTCTGGGCTGGAGAAAAGCCACAGAGGCGGCCTCTGTCTTAGGCTGCGGGCTGCTCTGCTCCAGACAGCCTTGAGTGTGACCTGGCAGCCAGTGCCGCTTCCTGCTGTGCTGACGTGGCCTCCTGCCACAGAGCAGAACAGTGCTCCTCAGTGTGCTGAGCAGGGAGCCAGGAAGGTGGGCGTTGCCCGCCCCAGAAGGAGCAAACAGGGAGGGAAAAAGGCCTAACTGCTCAGGTCTCCCTGTGGATAGATTTCAAAGACACCTTTCTTATAGGAAGGGAGGAGGGGGGAGACCTCTGGAGGAGGGTGAAGACTGCCCCAAGAATGTGTGATTTGTTTGGTTCTGGGGGCGAGGATGGGGGTGGGGAGCTTATCAGTAGGCGTGAACTTCCGAACTGGGATGATAACCAGTTTGCCCTGAAAGATGCTGGAGAAAGCTAGACCACAAGCTGTAACCTTCCCAGGCCACACACTTGCTGAGGCTGGGGGAGTCTGTCTGAGCTCTCAGACATCTTCCCCCTCTTCCCCCCTCCCCCCCCCCCCACACACACAGACAGACAATGTGCAAACAGACTGGGAGGGGGATGCAGTAGAGATACTGCAAAATTAACAAGAGGAGTTTATGACTTGGAGGAAGAAACCTGGTCAGAACTCAAGCAGAGGATTCAGGTTGGTCACTTGGAAGATGCAGAAATTGTGTAGGAGGCTCAGGTCTCTTGGTGTCTTCTTCATACAGGGCAGCGTCTACCAATTAGATTCTTCTTGTGCCCTTAGGTTTCAGCTGGCCTGCAATACCAGCATGTTTATTTGAACAAATCCAGTGATAATTCCTTGGCCTCCTCTGCTTTAAGAGAGTTAATGCTGACTGTTTCTTCCATTGCTCTCACCCTGATGCCCACAGAAGGCCGAGCAGGGAGGTTGGGGCCCTGAGGTTAACCTGCTTCTCTTGCTCCTGTGGTGACCTGTGGCTCTCTCTCCTGACCGCCTTGGGCTCACAGGCTACAATACTGAGAAACCACTGGTGCGGGCCACCTTTTTCACCTTGTGGGGAAACTGTCACCTTGGGCAGGGCTATCTTCTATAGTAGGGGCTTTTGTGGCACCTCGGACTGAAAGCTTTGTAGTTTTTTCTGGCAAAGTTTTGGGCTGGTGTTGTGGTGGCAGGCCAGAGAGAACCATCCAGGTGTTTTCAGGAGTTCAGGTGATGGTGGCAGGAAGATCAGAGATGACAAGCCAGGGGGATAGCCCAGCCATCAAAGTGCTTGCTCTGCAAACTCGAGGGCGAGTGCGTGGATGGGTTCAGAACCTGTGGGAAAAGCCAGCACAGTAAAGTGCCCATAATTCTAGCACTGGGACATTGGGGGGGGGATGCGAGGGCAAGCGGGGTGTCATCCCTGATCATCGCTCGCTGGCCAGGCTGACTGATGCAGTGAGCTAGCTCCCGGCTCCTGGAGAGACCCTGCTTTAAACATTAAGATGGAAAATGATATTGAGGGGCCACCTGCTGTCAGCCTCTGACCTCCACATGAATATGCTCACACCAACATCAGACAGACAGACAGACAGACAGACACACACACACACACACACACACACATACACACACACTCTGAAGGGGAAGGTGAACATTTGAAAGAAAGAGCCGTCAGTACTGTAAGTTATGATTACTGTTGGATGTGGAAGAACATGCCTGCAATCTCAGGACTCAAGAGGCAGAGGCAGGAGGATGTCTCCAAGTTTCAGACCAGCATAGGCTGCATAGTGAAACCCTGCCTCCAAAACAAACAAACAAACAAACAAACAAACAACAGAAATTGATTGGAATTGGACGATTTTTTAGGAAAAACGTTAACTATGTAACTATAGTCCTATGTAGTAGTTAGTCAAGAGGGGAGGGAAGTGAAAGTTCTCTCACAGGGATATTGATTGTGAAAACTTCTCTCATTTTAGCCTTCCTGGGTTTGCACAGAGCGCAGAAATGTTCATATTGACCAGGTATCCAGGGTTTCTCTCTGTCCATTTCCCTCTAACTCTCCTTACGCTACACCCGACTCTGGCTTCAGAGCCTGTATGTAGAAATCAAATTTCTCCCAGGGCTGAAGGAGGTGGGTAGGTCTCTAGTAGTTCAGGGCCAGTGGTATCTTCAGAGTGAGTTTCAGGCTAGCCTGAGTTATAGTGTGGGACCCTCTTGAGAGAGAGAGAGAGAGAGAGAGAGAGACAGAGAGAGAGAGAGAGAGACAGAGAGAGACAGACAGAGAGACAGAGACAGAGAGACAGAGAGAGACAGACAGACAGAGAGAAGGCCTGGAGAGCCAAAGGCAAACCAACCCAGTCTAGTCTCCTTGCTTAGCATTAGTCCTTCCCTCAAAGAAACACAAAGACAAAAAAAACAAAAAAAACCCCAAGGTTAGTGGCACCAGAGGGACAGCATTCAAGGTTGTCCTTGTCCCGTGTAAGCCCACACCTGTCACACACCTACAACACACACCTGCACTTCAGAGTCTCAGCAAAATCATGAAATATAGGAATGCCTGGAGAGAGAGAGATGCGGAGGGGACACAGTGTGTCAATTAGACTTCCA
The DNA here is from genome assembly GCF_947179515.1 of Apodemus sylvaticus. Taxonomy (NCBI): domain Eukaryota; kingdom Metazoa; phylum Chordata; class Mammalia; order Rodentia; family Muridae; genus Apodemus; species Apodemus sylvaticus. The sequence goes on from NC_067475.1 coordinate 142,172,048, forward strand.
GTAAGCCATTAATAATGGTCACAATGTGCCCATCGCCCAGGTCCTTGTTGTTGCTGACTTCAGTGCTGTGCTGTATGTAGATGAGGTTATCTTCTGTGGTGGGCCAAAGGGGAGAAGTAGCTTCCTTTGGGATTCCTTTCTCAGTGACAGAGGTGCTGCATTCTCCCCCCTGCTGCTTCCCTCCCTAGTGGTTCTGCTGAACCCATGCCCTGGAGAAGACTTTTTCCAAATGTTGCTAATGTTGCTGGTGAATCTTCCTTTCCAGTCCAGCTGTGAGCAGGGAGCCACGCAGTGGGGGGCGGCCATTCTTTTGTGTGATGGTAATGAGATAATTTCTGCATTATGGGATTTTTCAGGAGACTTCTTTGTTTAAATGAAACTTCAGAGCCCTTGCTAAGCCACATGACTGCATCTCTTGGCCTTATGTTTTTTAAAGAGGTTTTATTGGTTTCATATGTTTTCCCGTCATCAATTGAATAAACAAATGCAATTGTTTTGCATAAGGAACTTAAAGCATCATTTGTTTGGGGTGTTTTAAAATTGTTGTCCCCCCCACCCCCCAAATGCAATTTGACCAAAGCTGACCCAGAAGTACTGTTCCCAAAGTTAGGCACAACTCATTCCAAACACTGCCCGCCAGCTGCCAAGCAGCAGTTCCTCCTGGTGTCGGTTGAAGGCAAGCCAGAAGTTAGAGCTGAGGGCAAAATATAAAGCCATTGCCCCCAAGCCTATGTGGCCTTCTGGTGGCTGGCAAGAGTTGGACGTAGGACTTTCCACTAATATGCAAGAGGATATCAGGTAGGCCCGAGGGTGTCAGATTGCCAAGGAGACGCAATGTTCTTTGTTTTCTTTTTCCGCTTTTGGGATCTCGAAAGCCAGACTGTGGTAAAGATCTACCGAGAAGTGGCTGAGGTGGCCTTTTGAAGTTTTTCTGACATGCTCACGGCAAACTGGAATTTATTTGGTTAAAAAGCAGTTAATTGCTCTGTTTGATCTTGATGGGGAAATGAACCCTATCAAAATCCGGGTCAAAGCCCTTTCCCTGGTAGAGTGTTTGCTTAACCTTCTGAGGTGTGCTTCATCAGATTATAGACTAGAATGAGCTCCCTTGTGCTTCGTAGTCTCCCCGGTAGCTTAGCTATGGCTCTCCTAACAATGCTCTTACGTATCGATGACATTTAGCCCACAAATAAGCAAAGTCAACTTTCACGTTGCTTGTGAATAGTTGCAGAGACGGCAACTGCTTCATATCTCTGCTGTTGCGCAAGGCACCGGTGCTAAACTCCGCACGCGGCGGGCACGTAGCCCTTATTTTAAGTGTGGAGAAAGTATCAAAGCTAGCAAGATACCTCAGTGGGTATGGGCGCTTTCTGCCAAGCCTAACAACCCGAGTTTGACCCCTGGGACCCACACACAGCTGTGGCATTCAGGTTCACACACACACACACACACACACACACACACACACACTGCTTCTTAAAAGAAACTTTTTTCTTTCCATCGTCTTCTTCCCCTCCCCACACTGACCCTGAAGGCTGAACTTTTCTAAGCAGAGGCTCTACCACTGAGCTGCGTCTGCAGCCTGAAGGGCGCTGGGGAGACAGGCTGGCCTGCAGCTTTCTTCCAAGATGGCTGGAGGCCGAGGTGAGCAGCTGTGCAGCTCTCGTACTCAGTCCTGGACCTCACAGATCTACAGCTCCTCGATTCTCTTCTCTAAGACTTTGTGGCAGTAGACCCATGCTGGGGTCCCGTGGGCTGGGATCACAGGTCTGTAGCTGGCCGTCTGATGGAGAAGGGTTGTCCCTTCCCCAGGGCCTCCTCTGTATTTAAGGCTCTGTCCCTCTTCCCTACCACCAGCGGGCTCTTTGCGCTAGTGTGTCCTGTCTTCTAGACTTCAGAGCCCACCTCTAACAAATTAGACAAAATCTATAGAACAGATACCAAAAACAGAAGACACAGAAGCTGCCTTCCAAATTTACTAACATCAGTCATCTTGCCGCCCATAGCAGGAAATGGAAAGGCCAATGAGAGATCAGAACCCTGGCCGTTGTCAGATGGCCGAGGCAGCTCATGCGCCTGGATGGACTGAGGGAGCTGGATGGACCGAGGGAGCGACACGACTGCCTAAAACTATTCTCATTGCCTGTAAAGAATAAGGTTAAACTTGTGATTCTGATCATGTTTGTTCTGGGATATTTTTATTCAGTTTTAAAAGAAGCCACATAATAGTAAATTATTACTTAAACATATTTATTGATTATAACTAATATCAACCTGACGTAACTAAAGGCAGCCCTGTTTTCACATGTTTTCACATTGGGTTTACATATTCACGTATGTTCCTGCCACCTACTTATTCATTGGTTAGTTGCATGGAGGATCAATCCCTTCCTGCTAGGTGAGCTGTTGTCTTTGATTTCACCTTAACCCACTATTGTAATAACTTTTGCTAAATTTCATTTTTTTTTCCTGGTGATTTATATGATGTTTTAATAGAGAAGAACAGGCAGAGCTCTCCTCTTCGCCTTCGGTTCTGACTCAGTGGCTGGAGAGCTGCGCTGTGCGCTCTGCCTCCTGAGAATAGTCGGCGTCCATTAGAGCGTCCGGCTGGTAGCGACTGCTCGCCTTGCTCTTGGGAGTCGGGCGGTTATTGATCTCTCAGGGCCATTTACTCTTTAATTGTTGTAAGGAAATCATACCTCGGAGTGAATTCTGTGTTTGAATTATTTTCTTTTTTCAGAGGTGAGCGATTTCAAAGAAGAGTATTTCTATTGTCGATCCTGGCAATCTAAATGAGCCCACAGAATAGCTTTCCATTGTTTTGGCTTTTATATGTGAATGCTTTGCATTAAGTTATGGTTTATTTCCTTATAAAAAATAATTGCAGTGTCTTATAAACTTAATTCTAGACTGAGTTTTATTGTGTCATAATGGTGGTGTGTGGGAAAGTAAATATTTTAGTTTTGTTTTACTGAGTTCTAGTTTGGGGCCAGCAAATTCTGGCCTGCGTGCATGTGTCATGACACGTGCCCTCCCTCACTATCCCCAAGATGGATGGATGGATGGATGGATGGATGGGTGGGTGGATGGGTGGGTGGGTGGGTGGGTGGGTGGATGGATGGATGGATGGGTGGGTGGGTGGGTGGGTGGATGGGTGGGTGGGTGGATGGATGGGTGGGTGGGTGGGTGGATGGATGGATGGGTGGGTGGGTGGATGGATGGATGGGTGGGTGGATGGATGGATGGATGGGTGGGTGGGTGAACTTTCAGTTTAAGAACACACAAACCTTCCTGTGTCTTCTCCAGCTGCCATCTCATATTGATAATGATCTCTAGCAGTTGTCCATACTCAACATAGAGAAGCTTCGAGAGAAGAGACGCTTCAGTGCTGTTTCCTCATCTACATGGTTGCCATCCTAAGTTTCATTGTAGTTTTCATGAACCAGTGAGGTTCAGAAACCCAGGAGTCTCCGCCATACAAGTGCACCTGTTAGAAAGCCCTTGGCCAGCAGGAGAGGTAGCTACATTCTGCTTCTATAAGGAGGCCGGATTTGTATCCTTTTAGGGCTCTTTCTGTAAGGTAGATTTGTGAGTACCACAAGTGTCAAGAAAACTGGTTTCAGGAGAAACGGAAGCAGCTATCTTTGATTTCTCTTGATAACCGCATTGACATAGGATCCTCCAATGTATACTGGACAACTCTATTTCCTATTATAATTCCAAATGCCGTAAGATTTTTGTTCCTCTAAATTTTGAGGAACTGTTACCAGCAACATTGGAATTGCCTCTCAGAGGTCTTAGTCTCATAAAAGAAGTTCATTACAGACTCAGAAGAAAGCTCAAGGACAGTTGTATTGAAGTTTAAAAGTAAAATCCCAGGGCAGCGGAGCTGTAAATCTTGGTAGTTGCTCAGAGGAGGAAGATGGAGAGGAGGGCTTGAGGAACCCCCCCTGTCTGTGTTAAACCAGCATGTTCCTCTATAGAGGTCATCGAGTGGCAGGCAAACAGGGCGAGGGAGGCGGGGTGGGAACCTTTAGAGAAAGAGCGAGGAAGCCAGTGTCAGGAAGGCATGCTTCGGAAAGAGGAAAAAAATGAAGTTACCATGTAGTGGGCGGGCTTTGCACTGCTGCAGTGCTGGACACCTCAAGCTCTTGCACAGAGGAGAGGGCGGCTCAGGAGGAAGCCTGGAAACACCTCAAAATAAAGGGACAATTATTCTTCCTGATTATTTAGCATAACACGAGGTGAATCCATATTCCTGAGGGGTGGTACCCTGGCCAGATAATTGGCTGGGCCAACTGGATTAGTTCTTAAGGGAGAGACAATGGCAAGTTTGTACCCAGAGGTGGATGCCAGCAATGGCTGGGAGGTCATAGCTTTCTGTAATGGGTCTCCATAGCTGTCAATGTGACTGTCATATCAGGAATGACTTCATGAAGTGGCTCAGTGAGTGACCGTCCTCATGAGACTTCGGCAGCCTGTGTGACATGTGCTGGTGTTGGCCCTCTGCCAGTGACCATTGTCATTGTGTTCAGAAGTGACCCGTGTGAAATAGCATAAGCTGCCTTTATCCACCTCTCTGGAGCCTTGGTCACTGAGAACTTGTGTCCATTTTTCTTGCAAAAGTAACAACGGCTGCGTAAGGCGGTAGGTGACGTGAGAAGGGGAGGCCAGAACTCCCAGCAGTCTCACTAGATAGATGTCTGTGTGTGTTGCAGGTGACTGGCTCAGCATCAGGGCACCCGGCCTTTCTTCTTTACAAATCTGTCCGTGAATTTAAAAACAGATTGAAGATGTCACTGTCATTTGCTTTCTTACTGTGTTTTGGTGATAGCATGTTGATAGCGTGAGGTGGTTTAGGTGGAAATGTTCATACCCAGTAAACCAGGGAATGCTGCTCCCCCTCCCCCACCTTGGTCCCACCTCCTGCAGATCGTTACCTGGGCTCAGTGGGATACCTCGAGGTGGGGGAGGGTTGAACATTGAGGGCTTCTGTATTGTTTATAATGTCTGCTTATAGTGGAGGGATGCAGTAGCCAGGAGGTTGGAAGACAGCCGTGAGGGAGAGGCTTGAAGCACAGGCTTTAGTGAAGAACCAGACAGAGCGTAGTGTGTGGTGAATCCATACTGAGTTATAAGAGTTCATAGTCTACTACTTTTAGAAGATTTTTTTCAAGTTTATACAGCTTAATAAGCCAATGATTACCCAGTACCTAATTTTACTGATTTAAAAATTGATTTGTAATAGTCTGGCTTCTGTATACAGGCAGTTGTAGGATAATTTTGCAAACCTTACTATGTTTATTCTAGCATTTTTTTTTTTAATAATTTGATTGTTCAGGAAGTCAGGGTTGCTTTTGAGAGTACATCTTTGGACCCTCGCTTCTGTTCTGGTTGTTTGGTTGTCGCTTGTCCATGTATATAACTGAGGCCTTAGCATTTCATAACTTAGGCTCACTCAGAGGTACGGCTTGGTGGCTTTCACACCGGAGCAGGCCGGTTAGAGTGCCTAGCTTCCCTCTCTGGTTTAATGGTTTATGGCAACCCTATTGCATACAACGTGGAGAGGCATCAGGGTTGGTTGGCAAGCCTGTCCCAGACCAGGTTGTTCCTTCCACTGTTAGCTTACAGCCCTCACACTTTATGAGATGCTCTGCTGACGTCCCAGAGGTGTTCCTCAGGCCTTAGGGGCAGGAGCAGTGGGATGGACCGGGCACAGCTTGGCATGCGGGGTGGTGATGTGTTGCAGGGTCAGTGCTCAGACCCGGGCTGCCCATGGAGCCAAGCCGTCTGGTGGGCTTGCAGTGGCTGGACAGGGAGGTAGTTATTAAGATGACTGAGGGAGGGGTTAACCGCTTCTAAGGAGCCGTCCTCCAGCAGGCCCGTTCTGTTTACTTCAGGGACTGGGTAACTAAGTTGAGAACAACACTGAGAACAGTGGAGATGAGTCATAAGTTTCCTGGCTGCTGAGCCAATATCAAATAATTAGAAAACATTACATAGATAAGACCGCCAGCCAGAAAAGCTCTCTGTGGGGGCTGACTCTGTGATGCCTGGTCTGGGTTCCTCAGGGCTGGTGCCACCCAACAGTGGACGAGGGACACAGCGTGTGTGCAGTGGGCCACCCTGGCGCAGTCCCTCTGCTGGGTGACTTAACTGTATCAGTTACTTCTGTCATTGCTGTGCTAAAAGCCGCCTAGCTGAACCCCCACAGCTGCTGTGAGGCTGTGGCTCACAGTTGAAGAGGAACCAGTCCATCTTGGTGGGGGCAGGGTGTGGTGATGGCAGTGATGGGCTGATCCGGTGACCGCCTGCTCAGGAAGTGGACCCATTGCCCAGAGCCCTGCTTCCTCCAGCGAGGCTCCACCCCATAAGTGGCCCGTGGCTTTGCCAAGCAGCACCACCATCTGGAGACCAAGTGTTGAGCCCGTAGGGGATAGTTTACACTCAGACCTTAAAAATGACTCACCACATTCTCCCACTGAAAGGTCACTTAAAGTGAACTTAAATGGTGCAGAGTAAAAAAACATAGTTTTGTTTTTCTTACCACAAAGGAGATGATTTCTTTGCTTAACTATACTCGAAGTGGGAGGTTTTAGAACCTGAAGGCTTTGGCACTGGGCTGTAGCTTAGTGGTAGAGTATTTATCGTGAGGTTTAATCACCAGCACACGACAGAAAACAAAGCAACAACAACAAAAGAAGCATAACCAAACTAAAGTAACCTCAGAGCACAGCATTGCAGCCACTGCACCTGCCCTCACAGCACAGGGGTGTGGCTTCCTACCAGGGCTCACCATCTACCTCAGGCAGAACTTATAACATTCAAATCAAAATAATGTTGTTGTTGTTGAATTTCATTTATGTGTTAGGTAAATGATACATGAAAACATGTTGGCAAGATTTTTTTTTTTGGTTAACCCCCCACCCCACCCCAGGGTGTTAGAAATGCAAACCCCTGTGGGCAGAATGATTTCTAAGTCAGGGCAGAGTGCTGCTGTCACCTGAGGATGCTGGGTGGAGGGTGGAGGGGAGGGAGTGGGAGGGCATGAGGAGGGATGTGGGGAGGGGTGTGGGGGAAGGGTGTGGGGTATTTGTTACTTCTCCTCACCATCTAGTAGCGCCCCAGAAGAGCACGCTATGGATGCCATGAAGAACCAAGGAGGAGCTCCGTGGGCAGGGCAGGGCAGGGCAGGGCAGGGCGGGGCAGGGCAGGGCAGGCCAGGGCAGGGCAGGTATTGAAAGTTAATGGCTGGGTCACAGAATTGAGCCTGGACTGGACGGGACTCCTGCTGTGGATGAGTCATTTCTTGTTTGCTGTGGCCACTTCTCCCACTCAGTTCACAGACCCTGACCTCAGCCAGGTAAGCCTGGGGAACACGAGGCCCCGGGGAACACGAGGCCCGGAGCCACAGATAGTAGGGAGGCTTCTGCTCTGTTCTGCTCTGTTCTGCTCTGTTTACCTGCTCTCTTTTTGGTATTTCCTTAAGCTCAAACATTTTGCATGAGAGTGTGTGTGTGTTCATGTTTGTGCTCATATGTGTCATGAGGTACACATGTGTATGTAGATCAGTGGCCCCACCTGTGCCTGCCCCCCTCCAGCACTGGCCCCACCTGTGCCTGCCCCCCCTCCCCCAGCACTGGCCCCACCTGTCTGCCCCCCCCCCCCAGCACTGGCCCCATCTGTGCCTGCCCCCCCCCCCCCCCAGCACTGGCCCCACCTGTGCCTGCCTCCCCACCCCCAGCACTGGCATTTGTATAAGGATCCTGGGGATCCAAACTCAGATCCCTGTTTTTACCCACTGAATCTGTTTGGTTTTGATAAAGAGCTAGTTTTGAATTCAAACAAAGAGAGCAGGATTTTGTTATGCAAATTTGGGGGCCACTTTCTACAGCAATGCTCTAGTGTTGCTCTAATGTTAAAAGTCCTCTCTGTTTACCTCCAGAACAGCCATGCGCAGACAGGAGGTCCTCAGGGCGCAGGTGTATCTGTCACCCTGCAGAGGTCACTATGGGATGTTCCAGAAATGGACCATGGGGGTCCCTGTGTGCACAAGCTCACAATGAAGCCCCTCTTTACTAAGGAATAACCACACCACACAAGAACATAAACATTCTGGCAAGTTATATTAAGATGCCGAGAATGTGCTGATGGACACCTCAAGAACACCTGGCTGGGAATCACAGACCTATTTTCTGTGACACTGAGCGTGATCACACTTCAGCCCAAGAGAGCTTTCTCCCCCATTGTTTTTGGTTCTGGTGACATACCCTGGGAATGGAAAGTTTGGTGCCTTCCTCACCTCACTCTTTCCATTGGAGACTAAGATGGCTTTGTCACAGTCTGTTCATGCCTTGCCATGGACAAGTGGCACCATGGTGGTGGGCTAGCCTGGGGAGCCTTGCAGGGAGGTGGGCTAGCCTGGGAGCCTTACAGGAGGGACTGGCAGTTGGATTCTCTTGACATTCTAAAGTCCAGGGCATCTTCCCTGACTCCCAACTCCTGCTCTTGCAGCTCAGTAAATAGAAAGCAGCTCATTACTAATGAAAGGACTCTGAAATATAACAACAACAACAACAACAACAATAATAATATAAATATAGAAAAGAAAACTCCATGAACACCAGGTGTGTGAAGTGGCATTACCCATGTCTGCTTGGCACTGCGGTGCCCTTGGACCCGGACGTTAATGGAAGCCAGCACCTAGAGGTAGATGGACTCTAGGTCTATTTATAACACAGTAGGTATGTTGTGCTCAACAAGAAGCATTGACAGTGTATTGTTTTTAGAGAGCTTTTGTGCTCTCTTGGTCATCGCGTGCCTCTTCCTTCTCATAAAAGGAAACTTCCTGTGCTGCAGACGTGTGGCCCGCTCTCAGAGTTCAGGCCCTGGCCACCCTAGCCACTGAGGAGATCTTAGTGGCATCTCCCTTCCGTCGTCCAGGGGAGAGTTTGTTTTTCATTTTGTTGGGTATATCTATCATGACCCCAGATCACTTAGACATCAGGTTTTAGATTTTTCTTTTTATGGAGACCAAATAGACTATCTAATATTAGAAGTAGGGCTATCTGGAGATGGATCAGCTGTTAGAGTGCATGAGGACCTGAGTTCAGTTCCCAGCACCTGCATAAAAAACCAGACAGGAGGCTCCTAGCATCACTGGTCAGCCAGTTAACCGAAGAAGGTAGAGAATGATCGAGGAAGAGACACATGGATGTGTGCGAGTGCACACACATGCTCACACACATGCACATGCACACACATAGGGCACACATGCACATGCACATACACATGCACATGCACACACATATGCACATGCATACATGCTCACACACATGCACGTGCGCACACACACATAGGTACACACACATGCACACATGCACAGAGACACAACGCACACGTGCATATATGTACACACACTTAGATCTAGAGTTAGCTGTCTGCCAATTTCTGGAATATTTTTTGTTTTTAAGGCTTTCCTTTCATAGATACCAAACCAAAAATTTTGCAACTTTTTTTGTTGTTGACATTGACTAAAGCAAAAACATCCAGTAGGGGAAGGAATATTTCTGACTGATCCTGGGGAAGAAATGAGCTAGAACCTGTGTTGAGGAAAACTGAAAATTTGTTTCCAAGAACTCTGGAGAGTTCTCAGAGCCTTTGGACCTTGTGGTGAAGCAGATGGCTGTGAATGTAAGCCCTGGCTGGACGTCACGGTGCAGTCCGAGTCACATGGACGACACGGTAGCATGGTTTCCAGTTGGTCTCAGTTTAAACTTTTACCCCTTTTAACAACAAGAGACAAAGCTCAGGAGTTACTCAGGATGTTTTCTTTTCAGAATTATACCAGTTTAACTCTGAGTATATTTCTTCATTGTGTGTATGTGTAGTATGGATGGACATGGGCTGCACGTAGGTGCACACACCTGTGTATGAATGCTGCATGTATGTGTGCCCTGTACACATGTGGACATCAGAAGGTGTCCTCAAGCCGGTCCCCACATTCCACTTCATGTGAGAGGGGACACCTTTGTCGTGCCTCCCCTCCCCCAGCTTTCTACCTTCTTCTCCGCAGCTTAGTAAATGTGACCCTAGTTCCGTGTTTCTCCGTATAACACTGTATAACTGTATAACTGTTAACACGGTACTAAGCCCATTCTTTAGGCTGCTCGGGGAGAAGGCCATTAAGACCGTTTATATGTAGCAAAGGTTTTCTGTTTTTGTTTTTTTGACGGAGTTTAAGAATTTTCCATTCCCCTTTTCAGCAGTCAGAGAACAGGAAGCTGAAATTAGTGTATGATTTTAGGGGTAAATGGACAGGGGAGGGGCGCTTACTATGCTGGGGGAGGTTGAAGGGACCTTCGAGAACTCTCTTTTCTGCTTCACATGTTATCTGCTGCTGTCTAGAGACAAGCCTCGTTTCTCCTCTCACAGGAGTCCTAAATTTGACCATAATTGTTTCAAATTAAAATCCACAGAGGGCAGAAGCGTTGGGAGCTGGGCGCACTGGGGAGGCAGATGCAGGTCGAGCTCCGAGTTGAGACTGTCTCAAAAATTCCTCAGAGGTAAACATCCGTGCTGTATTCTGATGAGCTAGTTCGTGGCCTCTGGGAGAGGGTGCTGCATGGGTGTTGGAGCTTCCCTTTGGGTCATGGTAGAAAGGATCAGATCTCCTGAAGATCCTTCTAGAACAGAAGGCCCTTGCTGTGGCCGGACTGCTGAAACAGCTCTGTAGGAGCCTCCAGTGAGGCCTGTTCAGTGTTGACATAGTATGTCTCAAGAATGTGTTATTTACCAGCAAAACTTAGCACGCAGCAGTGAACTGAGGAGCCATTCATGGTGCAGTAAAAGATGCCCATTGGGGAAATGTTCCCACACGTTGGTACCTCTTCACACCAGAGGAATGTGCGGGCGCCTCTGGGTGGGAGCTGCGAGCACGGTGCCACTTCACGGCCCTGGGTGCAGAGTGGCTTCCAGTCTCCCAAGCCGCAGCACATTCATCTTCTCCCTCACGAGCATCCGAGCCCCAGCATGTCTTTGGGAGACTATACCTGTTTTCTCCTGGGAAAGCTCTCAATTTTAGAGGTTCCCGAACACTGAGCCTCATTCCAGAAATAGTCCCGTTGTAGCTTGGTTTTCTGCTGCCTGCTCAGAATCCCCACATGGCTGAGTCTTGTGAATTGAATCTTATTTATGCAGCGTGGAGTTTAATGTGCAGACTATTATTTTTAGCTTGAGAAACACAAAACCCATCTATTTAAAAACTCCCAAATCTGAACGGCAGTTTCATCTTGCTTGAAATTCCTTCTAGTATTTTTCAGGCAAAGGAAAAGAAAATCTAAACACTTTGCTAATTGCAACAGCTGTTTGCAGCATATGTGCGTACGCATGTCTGAAATCTGCGAAAAGGAAGGACTTTTAGGGAAAATGCATGGACTTATCAAGCCTTGTCCTGTTCAAGCTTCAGTCTTGAGATGTGAGCTTGGCTTCATCAGAACAAACAAACAAACAAACAAGCAAACACTCACCCAGACACCTTGGACAGATGGGGAGGGCGAAGGCATGCTGGAGTTTCTTTTGTGTTGGTGAGGAATGAAGACAGATGGGCTTGGGTGGGCTGTGGCCCAGCCCTCTCCTAAGCTGGCCATGTTTATCTAGCTGCCTTGGTGAGAGGCGAACTCTTCTGAGTTTGTAGTTAATTCCTAACCAGTCATCCTGTGCTTCAGCCAAGTTGTTGATCCTCTCTGGACCCCAGGCACCTCCCCCTGTTCCTCCCCAGCTGCCCTCTGCTCCCATAGCCTAATCTACCTCTCTACCTGCTCTTTCTCACAGAGGGAGGTGGTCGGGGTAGTGTCCAGCTGCTAAGCTGCCATTTTGGTTTTTGCTGGCTTGTCTTTTCCACCATGTTTTGTTTTCTCTCTCTACATGTTCACCGTTTTACCTAACAGCCCAGAGTTCATGTCACGCACTGCCACTTGTCACACTCTGCCATTTATTCTCACATAGCTGATGGTCCTAGCAAAGAGAGGAGGTTACCTACTGACCCTTGGGCCCCGGACTATGGCGTGCTCTTGCTCTGAAACAGTTCCAAGCTGTTCTTTTAAATCACTTCCTCAGGACTCTGCAGCCCTGTGCTTCATGGGTGGTAAGGCGAATATTACAGGGAGATGATTAATTATTTTTTTTATCTGCTGTGCCTTGATTTTGTTTGCAGCTTGGGCTCTCTTCTCTGTTGCCGAAAGGCAAATTATTAGAACAGGGCCATTGAGAGCACCTTGTATGTGAAGAAAACTCAGCCTTGGAAAGGCACTGCAGCCGCAGCAGTAGAGAGCACCTTCATTCTCTCAGGTTAACCAGTATTTAGTTTATTGAGTTTCTTCTATCAGTGAGGAAGCCTTGGTATTCTTTATTGTCCTATTTTTGTGGCTAAACATTAATACGGTACCCACCAGAGACTTGGTTTGCCTTCTAGTGGATGGGTTGACAACAAGTCTCCTCTTTGTATCACAGTCTCCTGCAGAGTTAATTAGTTCATGCAGGTGCTCCTCAGAGTCCTGCGATCAAGGCAAACAGAGAAGGTGAAGGTGCAGAAAGTACAGTAGATTGAGCCTTCCATCCGAGGGGACAGTGGCGGGGTGGCTCAGTGGGTAGTGCACCTGTCATGGTACTGGAAGGAGAGACCTAACTTCCTCAATATATCCTTGGACCTTCATGAATGCACTGTTAAATATACACAAGTGCATGCATGATGCAGACACATGAAATGAATTATAAAAACAAGGAAAGGTCTGTATTAAAAGCAAAATGTTCCTTTCAGGTTTATATTTATTTATTTTCAAGACAGGATGTCACTCTACAGCCCTGGTTGGCCTGGAACTTGCTTTGCAGACCCAGGGATGGCCTTGACCTCACAGAGATCTGCCTGCCTTTCTTTTCCAGTTCTGGGATTAAAGGTGTCCCAAATTGTTCCTTACAAAATTGCAACATAGATGGATAGAACTGGAGCACTGGGTCTCCTGTTACGTACATTTCCTGCAATACACAAGCTCGAATGCATGCGTGCACACTCTTCCTCTTCACGAACTGAAACAGGTAATTGTATTCGCTTGGCATGTGCTTGGCATTGCTGTCTGTGCACATGGCTAAGTGGGCTCTGGAGTTTGCAGTCTTCACGCACACATCTATTGTCACCCTGGCCAGACCAACTCTTACTTCTTAACAAATGGCTGTGTTTCACTCTTTTCTTATGGTTTATTTGTAGGCATTCACTCTTTGAAGTTAGTTTGGTTACAGACAGGGAAAATGGTTACTGTAGTAATAATTATCCCCCGCCCCTATCATGGTCATGTGATCTGTCCAGCTGGCCACAACCTTTGCCAGATGTGGGCTGTGGATGTCAGGTTCTCGCTGAGGGCACAGGTTCTGGGTCCTGCACATACCTTTTGAAGCAGGTGCTCTGGGAACACACTTCCGGCATCTGTGGGTCAGCGACACTTGTGTAGTCCTGGACCTTACTACAGCTGTAAAACAAGCATCTTGCCTACAAGTGATCTTTACAATGATTCCTGAAGGCAGGGGCTCCACCAAGTCAGTGTCACCAGACACCTCAAAGTAGTGCGATTACCTGCTCTACCTGCTCGTGGAACAGATATGCGTATGTTTGTCATACCCAGAGCATGGTGTCCGTCACTCTGATGGGTAGGGAGGAAGGACTATATCTGAGGAGGCAGAAAGGCGGGTCTTGGCAGGATTATGAGAGGATATGGGAGGATTCAGGGGCTGTCGAGGAGAGCTGGCACGTCTGATCTTACTGTGGTCACCGGGCCTGAGCAAGCAGTGCGGCGGAGACCCTGCGGGTGCTTAGCGCTGAGTATGCCTGACTGACTTTCCGCTTCAGTCGTGAAGCCGGCGTGCCTTTCTGCTCCATTGCTCCTCAGTAGAAGGATCTTCTAGACGTAGCTTCAGCGTCTCAAAGTGTAAGGAAACTTGGCATTTGGAGGCGGTGGTTCAGGCCAGGCAAATATAACAGAGGAGAGCATTAATGTATGTATGCATTAATGCACCTGTATGCATACAGGTGGCATCTGCACTCCAACTGGGAGGATCAACAATGTCAGCTTGATCTTGAATCTTGTCCAGCATAAGCCCTGAAAATAAGATTTGAGGTGATAGAGGTATTCTGAATAGACACATTTTTTCTTAAAAACAAACAAACAAACAAACAAACAAAGCCTTGAATTTTTCCCTGGCCCAGTGGCGTGCTGACTTATGTTCTGAAGAGAGCTGTCCAGTATTGCACAGCTCCCCGTTAGAAGGAAGAGGGCTCAAGTGGGAAAACGGGGAGCAGGGGGAGCAGAGGAGCAGGGGGAGCAGGAGGAGCAGGGGGAGGGGGAGCAGAGGGAGCAGGAGCAGCAGGAGGAACAGGGGGAGCACGGTGAGCAGGGGAGCACGGTGAGCAGGGGAGCACGGGGAGCAGGCTGTTGGTCAGTGAGTGAGTGGGTTTCCTTGAGCAGCCTGAAAGTGCTTCCCTTAGTGCGCTGTAAAGCAAGGTTGTATATGCATGTTCTTTACACAGGTGTGGGAATGCAGCCATTTGCTGACTTTTAAAGCATCTTGGGAAAGGTGTGTTGACCCAGGGATTCACAATAGAGTTGTTCTGTGTGTTTGTGTGTGTGTGTGTGTGTGTGTGTGTGTGTGTGTGTATGCTTGCACTTAAATATGTGCATACAGTGCATGAGACCTCCACTATCAGACCTCAGGTACTTTCTACATTTTTATTTGTAGCAGGGTCTTACATTGGACCAGAACTTTGTCACTTAGGCTGGCATGGTGGTTTAAATGAAATGGACCGATAGGTTTATGTATTTCAATGCTTAGGGGGTAGCACTATGTGAAAGGATTAGGAAGGGTGGCCTTGTTGGAGGACTTGCGTCTCTGGAGGTTTCAGAGGCCCGCTTCAGGACCTTTGAGTCTGTCTTCCTCCTTCCCATGGGTTCAGATGTAGAACTCTTGGCCACCGTGTCTGCCTGTGTGTCACCACACTCCCCACCATGAGGGCAACCACCTAGCCCTCTGAAACCGTAAGCCAGCCCCAATTAAATACTTTCTTTAATAAGAGTAACTATGGTCATGGTGTCTTGTCACAGTAGTACAATACTAAGACAGCCAGTGAGCCAACAGTCCCATGAATCTGCCGCCTTGTCCCCACTCTCACAGTTCTAGGGCTACAGGTTTACAGTTCCCCTCCTGGCTTGGGTGTGGGTGCTAAGGACTGAACCCTCTTTGTACTTGTGCCTTATCAGCTGAGCCAGCTCAAGACCCAGCGCGGACTTGATTTTGTGACTTGAGTGTAGACCCTTTCTGTCATCCCACCCAATCTGACAGGGACCAAAGGGAGAGATTTCCTTCCCTAGCAGGACAGGAAACAACAAGAGAAGACTGGTCCCTGAAGAGAACAGTTTCAGGAGCTGATACTGTTGTAGAGAGGACGGAGAATGCAGGAGTGAGGAAGACCACCAGGCTGGCGACTGCCATTGGCCTTCTCATAGTGGCCACTGCAGAGCCGTGGTGGAGGGTTGAGTCAGCCTGGCCAGGCATGCAGGCAGCACCCAGGATGTTTGCTAAGACACAGGAGGCCGCCCCAGTCACGGAGCTCTTGCGTCCTCTTGGGTTGGTTTGATGACAGATCTTGGCAGATGGTGCCTCATTCCTCACCCAAGGTGTCAGCCATGAAAGGGCTGCGGCTGCCACGCTCAGCACACTTCTGCTGACAGCATTGGAGGACAAATGGACTTGGCTTTGGCGGAGTGATTAGTCCAGCGGCGCTCCTCCGTTGTGGCCATGCGCAAACCTAAGAACGCCCACGGGTAGGGGAATCCAGCGTGGAGTCCGAATGGGTTTCTCCCCTCAAGATTACCAGCCATGCCTTTCCGTCAGCAGCATGTTTTTGCTGTTCTTACAGGAAGCTCTGTCTGACTTGCCCTCAGAATGTAGCGCGCTAACAGTTAGGTTAGGGCAGTCGCTCGTGGGAGAGTGCTCGGCCAGCAAACGTGGGGCTCTGAGTTCAATCCCCAATACCATCAAAATAGCAGCAGCCAAATCCTAAAGCTATTTCCAGCGAGCATCACACGCATGTGTGGAGCTGACGGAAACACGGGCTGAGTTTAAAAGACTGTGTAAGGGAGAAACGGAGATGCTGCTTTCGGTTAGGAGCTCCGCATGCATGCACAACTTCCGCCCAGAGAAGCCCACCCTTGGCCGTGGTAGCAGTGGAGGAACTAGAGAACGTTAATCTTGGTCTTCCATGGAAATACTTTAGCATTCTTCTGCTCACTTGCCTCATAAGAAAAGGCAGTCCAATGTTTTGTTATTAGTTACCAGTAGCAATTTCCTTTAATGGAGTTAGGTTTGGATATGAAAAGTCTTTTATAGGCGTTTCCTTCCCACCTGGTAGTACTTTTGGGGGAATGTTCTGGACATGAAATAGGGCCTAGATAGAAGAAATCGGTCAAGGTCTGTGTGTGTGTGTGTGTGTGTGTGTGTGTCCCCTAAGAGACATGTTACACCTGTCCACTTCCTATCTCTCTGCTCCTCTCTCTACCTCCTGTCTGCCATGATGGAGACTACTGCCTACATCCTCAAGGGCACGGATGCCAAGCAGTCACTAGGCAGTTGTGGACCACATCCTTTGAGACCCTGATCGAAGAACCTTTTAGGCTGGAGAAATGGTGGCTCAGAGGCTAAGAGCTCTTGCTGCTGTTACAGAACTTAGGCAGCTCAAGGGGATTTTGCAGCTCCCCCCCCCCCACGCCCCGCCTCCCCACCAGCATGTGCACATCTCCACACACAGACATAATTAAAAATAAATACTAACAAGCAGATCGATTATAAAAAAACAAGAGAACAGACACCCCCAAAGCCAAGACCTGTGTCATTTCATAGTACTTAAACTGATGTCTTTACTGGCAAAAGGAAGGCAGCTTGAAAGCTAGATAAACTCATTGATGGAATACCTCACAATGTGCTCAGCTGACCAGAGTGCCCCAAGATTAAAGATGGCGGGGACACCAGCACCTGGGATCCCTGAGCCACAAGCCAGTCATTCATTCAGGTAGCAGTTGGGAGGAATTTTCTTGTGGGTATTCTTCCTTCCTTCCTTCCTTCCTTCCTTCCTTCCTTCCTTCCTTCCTTCCTTCCTTCCTTCCTTCCTTCCTTCCTTCCTTCCTTCCTTCCTTCCTTCGAAAATATTTTAGTACTCAGAACTCAACCTCAGGGTCCTGGAGAGGTGGCTTGACGTGTAAGAGGGCTTTTTGTCAAGCATGAGGACCTGAGTTTGGGTCCCAGGACCCATCTTAAAAGGCCTGTGTTGCTGGGCAGTGATGGTGTGCGCACAGTGTTAGCCTCAGTGCTTGGGAGGCAGAGACAGGTGGATCCCTGAGTTGAAAGCCAGTCTGCTCTATAGACTGAATTCCAGGACAGCTAAGGCTACACAAAGAAACACTGTCTACACACACACACACACACACACACACACACACACACACACACACACACACGTATACACATATCCACAAGAGGATAGTGTGACCATGGCAAGTACCACTAAAGCTGTGAAGAACAGACGCAGGGCTTCCCTGGGGGCTGTCAGCTACCAGCCTAGTCCAGGCCTAGTAAAATTCTCTGCTCAATGGAATTGGGTGGAGAGTGGTGTAGGGGGATATGCAACTTCCTCGTCCTACATTTACCCATGCACATAGACTTGCATGTGTACACACACTGCACAAGCGTTCTCTCTCTCTCTCTCTCTCTCTCTCTCTCTCTCTCTCTCTCTCTCTCTCTCTCTCTGTGTGTGTGTGTGTGTCTCTCTGGCACGCAGGGACACATACACACACACACACACACACTTCAGACATTCAGGGCTGCCCTGTCTACTCTGTTAGTTGCTTTCTGAGTGATTTCCAGGAGGGTAGATGAGAAGGCCGTGGAGCCTTCTTTGTTCCTTAGAAGGTGTGCGATTTTGTCCCAGACAAAACTACCTCAGCTCTCTCATTCTCCATGAGGTTCTGTCAAGTTTAAAATGTTCACGCAACCCACGACTTTTTCATTTATAACAGGCTGGAGAAAGAATCTGCTAATTTTTCCTCTTCTAGGTAGACTCCAGACCACGCCTGTTAGTTGGAAGGAGAGCCTGGACATCGATTAGGGACAAGCAGTCGCATAGACATGGAAGACACCCAGAGCTGCAAAGCTTACAGACCTGTTTTTAAGTATTTAGAGGTTTAGATCTTTTGCAGGGATCTGTGTCTTTTATTCTTAATTGAGATGTGAAAAGGAATGTATTCATTTTAACAACTTATAAACAAAACCTAATTCCTGGTGCTTTATAGTACTTCCATTGCACTTTTACTTAGAATATTCTTGTCCTAGTTACGTGAAAACTCAACTATCATTATGTAATGAACCAATAGAGTCTATTGACACGACTTTAAGAATTTAGTTGTTTACAAAGACAAAGAACCCATCCTGTGTATTTACTGCTTGCTTTAATTATGAGGAAATAATCGTGCTGTGTGAATTTGGTGGGAGTTCCTTGTCTTTGCTTCTCAAAGATCCAGGGTTTTAGTGTGTGTGCTGCTGTTCTGATATGCAGGCCTTTTGTTTCACCTGGGAAGTAAGATGTAAAAAGATAAGAGAATAAGAGAGAGAGAGAAAGAGAGAGAGAGACAGACAGACAGACAGAGAGTGTGTGTGTAATAGGTAAGAAAAATGGCTGTAATTTTTATGTATCTCAGGAGAAAGACTAGAAGCAGGGGGAGGGGTACTAACAGGAGTGACATGCTTTTAGCATTCTTGAAATTACTTCACTGTGTCTGGCCCTTCTTCCCTCAGCACAAGGGCTGTGAATTCTCCTGCGGAGCAGATTCAATTTGCTCTGTTTGCTTGCTTGTTTGTTTGTTTACTGAAACTGCAAGACATAAACAGTTGAGTCTGTGTCCCTTCCTCTGGTTCATTTTAATCAAAATAAATCTGAGACCGAAGTGCTTTTCTCTTCAATAGCCTGATAATGCTTTTAAAAAACCCTCCAAATTTGGAATCTGAGCTGCTCGGTGACATCCTTGCAAAAGCATCCCAAATAGTCATCTTTTTGGTTCACTTAAGAATTTAAAGATTTATGGGTAGGATACATGCGGGGTGACCTCACAGGAAACTGTCCCCAGACGCCTTGGCCGCCCTGGTAGTCCTGGCAAAGTGAGAGGCCGGACTTGAGGGGAAGCCTTCCCCAGTTTCCTGATCTTTCTGTCTGGGAACGGGGCTGTTCTCCCCCGCTACCTCCCCCCCCCCTCCCCGTTCCGGTCCTGTACCAGCCCAGGGTCTAGAGGACCAGGGAAGAGTGGAGAGTCCAGGGTCCTCCTTCATACAGGGCTTCTTCCACAGGGAAGGGCGAGTGGGGCCGAGGTCCAAGAGTTTCCATTTCTGTGGCTTCCTCTGCCCTGTCCTCTCTTGCACTTCCTGTGAGTCACAGCGGAGATGTCATTTCTTCCCAACCAGCACCTCACTGTGGCTTCTCAGTGTCTTCCTTCTTGCCCAGAGTGGATTAAGTAACTCGATTTCTGTGACTTGAGCTTCCAAACTAAGTATGATCCCACTCACCAGCTTACCGTAACACAGCAGGGAAAAACTGTGGAACCCTGGCCTTGTGGCTGAGGGTGTTGGGTGTGACACTCACCACTCTAGGTCACCAGGAGGATCTTCCTGCCTGCTTGTGGAGCTGGTGTCAGCTGTAAGGGACACAAACACAGCAATAAAAGGAACACAGGCCTGAAATGTTGTTCCCATATTTTATGAAAAATGGCAGCTTTGAAGTTGTTGTGTTTTCCTGGATTTATACATTCATAAATTTCTCCTTTTGAAAATAATCAGTATTAGGATCTATTTTTTTCCCATCTCCCTGCCTCAGGACACCATGGTACTGGGATTACAGACGTTTACTCCAGTCCTGGCTAGAACACACTTTTTACAAAAAACATCATATCCTTTTTATATGTAAAAAATACTTTAAAAGAAGTAGAAATATGTCACATAAAAATAACGGTCTCTTTATGTGTATCCAGTGCTGATAATACGCAGACAGTAAAGTCATTGCTTTATTTACATCCACACTGGCTCTTTGAGGAGCGATGCTGTGACGTGTTTGCCGCTGGTTAAGTGGGACACAGTCATAGGTTACAGAAATGATTGAATACGTGACTAGATAGCATGACTCAGCTCTCAAGTGTGTCAGGACACAAACGACACTGATACTTAGTAAAAATTGAAGACCTTGTTATTTTTATAACTCGTAGATTAGCTCTGATGAGTTTTGACCTAAAGTTAAATCCAGACACGCTTGGTCAAAGTCTTTATGTGTGTTACCGTTAATTAGAACTCACCAGGCATGACGGCACTCACCTTTAATCCCAGCACTTGCCAGGCAACGGCAGGCAGATCTCTGTGAGTTCCAGGCCAGCCTGGTCGATAGAGTGAGTTCTAGGACAGCCAGAACTACATAGGGAGACCCTGTCTCAAAATCCAAACCAAACAAAATTAGAGCTCAACTTGAAGAATATACATCGTTATGCCTAACAGCTTATTTGTATTAATTTGTTTTCGCCACACTTTCCACTTTGTGTTTGCGCATGTGCACGGGCACGTGCATGCTGTGGTATACACACAGAGGTCAGCTCTCTCCTTCCACCAGGGGGTTCTTAGGGATTGAACCTAGGTCATCAGGCTTGGCCACAAGCACCCTTTACCCACTGAGCCATCTTAACAGCCTCCTGTTTTTATTTTGAAGCACCACTTTATGCAGAGCAGCCTGGCAAACTTTCTCTTGCTTTTTCATATATAGAGTGTGGAGGCTGAAGTTGGGGGTCGGTGGGTCCAGTCCAGGGCTCTGTACTGAGCACGCTGTAGGCGGTTTGCTCTCAGTCATTCGTTCTAGATCGCGGGCATCCGCACAGGCTTAGGGTGCCGGTCTTCGCAGGCCCCCTTCCACCAAGGCACTTCTAATACCGCGTGCTCCTTTTACGTGGCTTTATTCCGCTCACCACCGTTTCCCTGCTGGTGTTCTCCTTACCGACGGGAAGGACGCATTCAGGAAGGAGTGATCACATAGAACAGGGAAGCACGCACAACACACTTGCCACGCTTTACAACCGGGGCACTCGGCATTTTTCCGTAACACCAACATTTGCTCAGGGGAAACAGCGACCTCGCCTTAAACCATACCTTTTGATCATAACAACTTGATGCTCACAGTTGTTTCTAATTTTTAAAACATCGTTTACTGTTTTATCCTGGTTCTGTCTTAAAAGTGAGCACGCAAAAAGGTTTAATTCCAATATTGTCATAGTAACAGCATGGTTGTCAGGAGGAGGAAGAAATGCTTTGTACTTGAGATAAAGTTGTAGGGGGCTCACACCTCCTCTCCGTCCCCTGCAATGCCCTTCATAGGTAATTGGCTGCTTTCCATTCCAAATTTTCTGTGGCAGGCTGCTCTTATCTCCACCACTGATCACCATGGCAACAGGTGCTCTCTTCTATTTTTGGAGCATGAAAATAGTGCCTTCTTTTCTCTAATAATAAGTGATGGCTCCAGAAAGCCAGAGCTTTGAAGACCAGTTTTTCTTTGCTTCTTTAAAAATCTGCAATGCCCGTAACATTTGTGCCGTTGGAAGCCTTTGGTTATTCACTAACACGGGACAGTGGTATTCCGAGGCGTGTTCCCTTAGCTACACCCCTGTGTGCAGATAGGAAAATCAATGACGTTAAGTAGCTTGAACAGGTTGTTGGAGCTTGCAGCAGTGAGGACTGGAGTCTAGCTAACCCAGGCAGCCTGCCTTTTAGGTCTCCACACTAAAGCATGCCACTGTCCCTGTGGATCCCTGTTTAACATCCTCTCTCCTCTGAGGCCTGCCTGCCTCTGAGAATTCCTGACCCTTCAACTGGTGCTTGTAAGATATTTGCCTCAGGGCACATAGACTCAGAGAGCAGATGACCACCATACTGGTATGGAAAAGGGCACAAGGTAGAATGGTTCTGACATTCAACTAGCCAGATACCCCGCCACATCCTTTCCAAGAAGATAATTTTAGTATTATGTGTGCAGGCAGACTGCACACAGATGAGCAGAAGCTAGGTAGCTCTCAGAGGACAAGGAAGACTTTCTTCCCAAGAGTGGCAGTCTGCCTGCAGCAGCTCCCCCACAGTTTCCAGAGGGAACCCTCCTTTCACCATCTATTTCCAGACCTTTTGCTGGTGGATGTTGTAAACTAGACAATTTAGTTCATCTATAAGAGCTTGTTTAGCTTAACATCCTACAGGGAGGAGCTGGTGAGAAAGATTGAAAACTTTGCCCCTGTTTGATTAACCCTCCCTTCTTTAGTGTAAGGAAAAGCTGTTAAGGAAGTTATAGCATTCACCTCAGATTATCTTGAGATACCTAAGCCATCGTGCCTTAGAAGGAAATGACACCTTAGAGTAAAACCAGCTCTCTTTGCCTTCAAGATTGAGGGACTAAGGCAAGGTAAATTGTTCACGGTTATGGAGTGTGGATCTGAGGGCAACAGGAACCACTGTCAAAGAGACAGGGAGAGAGGAAAGGAGAGAGGGAGGCAGGCAGGCAGGCAGGCAGGCAGGCAGCAGGCAGGCGGCAGGCAGCAGGCAGGCAGGCAGGCAGGCAGGCATACAGGCAGGCAGGCAGGCAGCAGGCAGGCAGGCAGGCAGGCAGACAGGCGGGCAGGCAGGCAGGCAGGAGAGTCACACACAGAGACCTTGTCTTTAGCTTGCCTGATATCACTGCTTATTTAACATTTGTTCTATCAGTGTGAGGTCTTTCTTTGTTTTCATTAGTCATCGCCATCCTCATCCTTGTCCCCATGACATCAGCAGGGGAGCCTCATTTTGTTAGGTAAGCCATCCAAACCGAGGGTTGAGCTTGAAAATTCAGTCATGGGTTTATTTTTAATTAGCATATAAATAATGAATTTCATCATGGCATCAGACTTTTGTAGCCTGTGTAGCCCCTTTGTAGTCCGTTCTACTGGAAAAATGAGGTGTGTTCAGTCCCGCCACCTCCCAGGCAGCACACTGAGGCAGGCTAGAGTCTGTGGAGGGTGCAGAGCAGGCTCAAGCCTCCGGTGGGGCGGGGTGTGTGTGGGAGGGCAGTGTGTGTTAGGACCCGCTCACTGCTCAGTCCTGGAATGGGGTCAGAGTGGCCCAGGGGACATGGATGTCACCATTTCTTCCCTCTTACTTGCTCATACTTTGAGAGACTAAATACCTCAGTTGTAAGTTTACATGGAGGATGAGGTGGGGTGGCGGAAAGCTAGCCCTGTTAACCCAAATCCGAATGAGCAAGCTCCCAGTTTAGGTTGACTTTTATAATGCCAGTGGCAAGGCGGGGCAGTTTCTGGTCCATTTTGAAGATTCTCCCATGAAGTCTCTGGAAGCTCTAGGGCTGACTTCAGTAACAAGGATTGCATCACAGAGTGCTGGGACTCTGTTTCGTATCCAATGCAGACCATCCAGAGCAGAAAGAACATAATCTTCAAAACCCAAACTGACATTGTCTGGGGTTTTGGTCTCCTAACGAATGCTGTTCATCTGCAGACGACGAGCTGTCTAAGCGTCTGCGTGTGGTGGCCTGTGCTCCTCTTATTTCTGCCTTCCTAAGCTGTTGTTTCTTGATCTACACTTGGGATTACTCATGTTCAGTCTTAGGCCTCAGCCTTCCTCCTCTGTTTCCTTTCTGCCACCTAACTGCTTGGATACTCTTAGAAGTTTCCAAAGATGCTTGCTTTGCTGGCCTCAAGTGTAAGAGGTATTCGATACCACCTGGGTACACTACCTTGGTACAGCAGATGACTCCTTATGTGGTTCTTAGGAGGCCACCTCTGTGGAAGGACGTCTTGACTTGGAACCTTCTGCTTAGGGTCGTTTCCTGTTCCACAGGCCCCATAACAACCTAGACTGCTAGGCAAGGTTGCCTGTCCTCAGCCAAGGGAAGCCCGTGACTTGGACTTGGCAGGCCTGATTTGTCCTCCTTGCATGTGGGATTTTTGCTTCTCCTGTTCTTGTACTCTGTTGGGGAAGATGTTTTTGATTTCTAAAAACATCATCCAAGGAGGAAGGTGTGGTCAGGGTGGTGATACACCAGATGAAGATGATCATGCTCACATAGAATCTTCAGTCCTGTCTGTCCGTAGGAATATTATTTAGAGTGGGGAAGGAGACTGAGAAGCTCCCCATGTGAGACAATAACATTTGTGGAAAACTGCTTTTATGAATTAAAGATCCCAGGATATTTATCCACTTCCTCGGTTTCCTTTTAGCGGTGGGATGGTGAGCGCTCTGTCTGCCCTGGAGTTACATCTAGGCCCCTAGCTCAGGGAATTCTTGATTGAAATTCAAAATAGATGTTTTTCAGCTCACACAATGTGTGCTGTTTATTTTGGACACTATTGAGCATATAAATTCTGGGTTTGTGTCTTTATTTCAAGACATTTATTAGTCTTGTGTAACATGCAAGCAAATGGATATACAGATTTGCCCTCATAACAAATCACTATTCCTTTGTTTCTCCGGTGTTTGGAATGCATTAGAAACCATTGCAACTTTGTTTTTGTTTTTGTTTTTTTAAATTGGCTTGTGAAAAGGAAAACACTTCAGGAGTTTAGTTTTGTTATTAGTATCTGAATGCTGCCACATAGCTTCTGTAACATTATCTTGTCTGAACAATCTGTGGTACTTGTAACTGTGTAGGAAGAAACACCCTATTGGAAAGATAATTTGGGGCCATAAGCCTGGCTTCATGTTAAGAGAAAGGTAACAGGAACTTTTTGGGGGAGTTAGAACTGTTTATAAATATTTATCTAATCTTCACATCAACGAATCAGAGAATAGCATAAACATGGGCCACTGCCAGTTTGGGGGTTACCTTGAGCTCACCCATAGATTTAATGCATTTAATATATTGCTCTGTCTCAACCTAATTCTTACACCATGGTGAATGGTTCCTGTGACTACCCTGTTGCTAAGAAACCTGCTATGCTATCAGGTTGCCTTGGGGAAGTAACGGTTTCTTTAGACTCCTTTGCCGGGTGCTTGTTAATCAGAGCTATGAAGAGCCGCACAGAATTTTTTCCCAGGCCAGAAATAAATTTTCATCAGGAAGAAAAACCAACCTTACTTTGTGAAAACTGACATAAAGTAAAGTTCAAGTTATTTTAAGTCAAATTCTGACTCATAGCGATAGAAAAATGTTATGCTATAAGATAAAAAGCCATTCTTGCTAGAAGGACGTTCCAACAACTGTGTGCTCAGTAGTCCGTTCCCTGCTCCCACAGCCTGTTTGTGTTACTGGTTCTTGGGAGCATGTCTGGGGTGCACAGAGGAATGTTTAGATGGAGGAGGTAAGAAAGAAACTCCAAAATTATTTTTCTCAGCTGGTATTAGTTTATATGAGGTGATCCAACAATTTATAGGGAAACAAAAGTTGTAGTGTTTTCATTTTATATTTATGCCAAACTTGATTTTAGTCAAGAAGTCTGCTGTGAAGGGGCCTGGCTTTTCCTAGATCAGTGCATGACAGGAGGTTTCTAAGAAAGGCACCTGCTGCCATTGTAGGTTTCTGGGGCCCTGTAACCATATTAAAAGGCCTGAGATTGCTGCAGACACCTTCTAATGGCCTTAGAGCTCTACTGGTTTCTTCTTAGTGACCATACATGTATTGAAGTGACTGTGTTCATTGAGTTATATGTTGAGGAAGTGTTCTTTAAAAAAGGAATTCCTGCATGTATTTCTTTTATTGGGGATGCATGGCGTCTGGAGGTCAGAGGGCAGCATGCCAGAGTCACTTCTTCCTTCCGTCGTGGAGGTCCTGGGGGTCAGACTCGGGGTGCCAGGCAGGCTTGAAGGCACCCTTGCCCGCTGAGCCACCTCTCTATTTATTTTCAGTTCCTCATCCTGCATTTCCATTTGTCTGTCCTCCTGTCCTCACTGTGCTTTCAGATCTGGGCAGGTGGCTGTGAGCTGGGGGGCAGGGGTAGTGGGACGGGGATAGGGCTCTCTTGGTTTCTGTTCCAATGTTAGATCTTCGCGAGTGTTTTAGGCTCTTCTTGTCCTTTGTGTGTAGTCCTGTCCCAGGTTAGCCACTTTTCCAAGCGGTCCTGGCATCCAGTATCTGCTGTGTCCGTGTGGCTGGGTACTTAGTGGGTTGGACCTCTCTAAGAGTAGGTAGAGTTGAATACTTTTTAAAAATCAACTCTGTGTGGTGTGTGTGTGTCTGTGTGTCTGTGTCTCTCTGTGTGTGTCTTTATCCATGGGTGTGTGAGTCTGTGTATATTGTATAGTTTACTTTTAAATATTTTTCACTTCCTTTTCCTCTCTGAAACTGTTCCTACTACTCTCTTTCAAGTTCATGGATTCTTTTTTTATCTATTATTACTGTACGTATATAAGCATTCTTATATACTTACACATTTCCAAATGAAGCTCGTTGAATCCATATGTTACTTGTATGTTTGTTGTCAGATCATTTGGTGCCAGATAACCAGTCGAGTGTGAATGTCCTTAATATGTTCACTCACTCACACACGCGCACACACACACACACACACACACGTATGTATGTATGTATGTATGTATGTATGTATGTATGTATGTAAATTCACATTTTAGACAGCTGAGTTGGCACAGTCCTGTAATCCCAACACTTGTCAGATACAGGCAGGAGGATTAGAAGGTTAAGATCATCCTTGGCTCTGTAGCAAGTTCAAGGCCAGCCTGAGCTTCCTGGGCTGGTGCCTGAAGCCAACACACACCTGTAACCCCTCATATCTCACGCTCGCTTCTGCAGCTCACTGTGTATATTGAAATCTTTTAACTCCAGCATAACATAGAATCTGTTCTAATCTCCCTGTTTTAAATCCCCCACCATATTTTTGAAAGGGGTATGTGCGGCCCCTTGTGCCTGTGACCAACCTCTTAGTGCAGCCTCTGCGTCTCCCTTGGTTCTAATGTCCCATGTGTCCTCTGCACAGACCTCTTCCCCTTGTAGATTAGCACCGGCCAACCTGCAGTCATGATGCTGTGTTCCTGCGCCCAGCTGTTGTGCACTGCCCACTCCATTAACATCTTCTGGTCCCCACATCGACATGTCTGCTTACCCCACCCCACCCCACCCCAAATTACCCATGTTAGGATTCTCCAGGTGGGGAGAAGGACCAGGAAGAAGAGGAAGAAAGAGAAAAGTTGTTTTGTGTTTTTAACTGGCCAAGTGTGTGTAGGGGGTCTGGGGGCGCAGTGCCAAGTTATGTCATCACACTGGGCTCACTGCGGGAAATACTGCCTTCGTTTCAGTTATGGGAACCAGAGTGCTGATAGCCGACCGCCACGGTACATGTTCCCTCCGTCTGCGGCTGAGCTTGGAAAGTAAAACTAAGCCCGGCCAGGTGGCTCGGTGGGTCTAGGCACCTGCCATCAACCCAGATGGCCTTAGTTTGATTCTTGGAATCCAGGGTAGAAAAAGAGAACAGATTCCCGAAAGTTGCCTTCTGATGTCCCCATGCCTTCCATGACACCTGCACCCCACCCCCCACCCCCTGAATAATAACAATTTAAAAATAGAAAAGTAAAGCTGTAGAAGTGGCTGCTGGGAGGGGCCGGCGGACTCACTTTTTCCCTATCTCATTCCTGGTGTTAATCAAAGGTTCTCGTCGTGATAGTGTTCCCACCACAGTGTCTACACTGTGCACACGTGGGCAGAGTCAGAGCTGGAAGAGTCCTTGTTGGCCAAGCCCAACGTCTTTGTGGGTTTATGTGAACAGAACCTCACAAATTTTACACTTTTGCTCACATCCCTGAGTGACTAGTCACCCTTGGTTGTATTTTTAGAGCCCTTCTATTCTGCCAGTCCCAGATAGCTGCTACAGGGAAGAGCTGTTGGTACCCTCTGTTGGAAACCTGGCCCTGACCCTGTGTCCTGGCCAGGCATCTCTCCAGGAAGGCTCCAGGGGGAGCACAGGGTAGAGTGTCCTATCCCATCTAAGCTGCTCTCCATGCCCCCGGAATGCTGTGTGTGTGTGTGTGTGTGTGTACACGCGTGTGCACGTGCATGTATCTGGAGACCAGAAGTCAACAGTCAGTCTTCTTCAGATTTCAGTTACTTCTTTTTAACCTTGGGTGTCTTAATGGCCTGTGGCCCACTAATTCAGCTAGGCAGACTGGCCTGTGAGCCCCAGCGATTCCCTGTCTCTGTCTTCTGATCTCTGGGATTACAAGCATATATCACAAATGGCTTTTGCATAATTTCTGGAGGTTCAATCCAGAGCCACTTGGTTGCAAGGCAAGGACATCACTGACTGAAGCATCTCCTCAGACCCCCCCCTTTTTTTTTTCTCTGAAAAGCACACCTACTGACACCCGCACTTAGCTGCATTAGGGATAATGTCTGCTTCTAAGGTGTGCAGTGGGGTGGACCACTTGCTTAGCTCTCAGCAGCGGCGTCACCTTGGAAGTGACCTTAGGGGAAGGAGCAGCAATCCTCCAGTGAATCTTCACCTCCCCAGGATTCCCCTGCCCTGCTTCTTCCTTCCCTGTGATTGGGCCATAGCAACCTCCAGCCGGGCCCTGAACCTCAACCTGTACCATTCTTTGCACAATGTTCTGATGAAATGAACTCTCTCTTCCTCCGAGGTTTCTCAACCTCCTGTCTAGACAGTGCTATCTATCGGCTGGCTGATGTTTAGCAGATATTGAGGTCTTCTTTGTGTCAGTGGTAAGGGGACCCGATTGAGCCATCAAATTCATGAAATGCCCAGATAAAGTTTGCTTTCAAATATATAAAAAATACTGATTTTAGTGTATTTCCTATGCAGTGCCTTGTACATCCTAGTGTGAATTTGTTGCAGTGTTTTGACGGCTTGATGCTAACTCTGTGGCACTCACCTTTTGTCTGGTAGGTCTTTTCATGGTTCAGCATCTTAGCTAGAAGTTACAGTTAGAATTTCATATACATGCATGCATATATATATGTACATATGTGTAAATATGATTGTAATATGATATATATCTTACATGTCATATATATACATACATGCATACATATACATGTAAATATATGATTAGCTTCTAAACATTGCCTGTTGGAGATGGGGAGGTGCTTCAGTGGGCAATAGTGCTTAACTGCAATCCTCAGGGTCAGAGTTTGAAACCCCAAGTTTCCCACAAAAGCAGCATCTCGGGGCTGCTACAGGGAGATGGGAGGCAGAGACGGGAATCCCCAGAAGGTAACAGGTCAGGTAGTGTACTGTCCTCAGCAAAACAGCAGCAGGGCTCCATCTCAGGCCATCTGGAAGGTGAAGTCAGACCCCCAAGGCTATCTGCTGTCTTCTACACGGGCATTCCATGTCTGCCTCCACATACATGGATGTTCGAACCTGCACACATACAGAGAAAGGAAAATATGTCACATTCAAGATAAATAAATAGAATTTTGGCTCTCCACACTAGTAAATTGCTTTGCACTTTTCTGTGGCAACTGTACCCAGTTGGTCGTGCAGACAGAATTACTCCTCTCTCCTCCTCTTTGCTGACGCTGTAGTTGAACAGGGATAAATCTGCGTGGAGCAGTCTTGCCATAAAGCCGCTAACCTTTATTCAATAAAAGCAGAGGCATCTCTAGTTTTTCCCAGCGCAGACTGGGGTGTCTGAGGATGCGTGTGTGCTGATAGGAGGGAAAGCACGTCTTACAGAGCAGCCTGCTCTGATGCCTCCCTGCTTGGTCTGTTTCTACAAGAGACCCCGTGCACTCCAGACGACACAGTGAAGCTCGCCCCCCAACCCCCCCAGTCGTGGTAAGCACACTCACTCTTCATCAGTGTTACCTCAGCCTGACCGGCTCACACCCTCCTAGAAAGGCAAGCAGTCATTATTCTGAGCCTTAGAAGTTAGGCATTCTGCAATATGTACAGTTTATCAGGTATCTTCCCAAAGGATGAAGGGTTTTTCTTACTATAAAATCTTAGCATCGTTTTACTAAGCGCTTGTTGGGTGAGTGGATTCCTGCCTGGGCCGTCCTGTTCTAACCCTTCCATTTCACCCTCCCCAGGTCTCTGGCTTCTGACCCTTACAGATGTTAATTGAAAATGTGTTCTTCATTGGTCTCTAGAAGAACCAGGGTTTATTACTTAACCCTCTGTAGTGGCAAAGCGCAGGGATTGCCAAGCTCATTCTGGGAAGGGCAAGAAAATACCTTGTTTTGGAGACATACAGTCTCCGATGCACATTCTACTTACTTTTCCTTTATAGTTCTTTTAAAATACGGAAACTCTTTGCTTGTGAGCTGCACAGAGCCAGGCCGCTGGACGGCACTAGTTTTCCTACATTAGAACATTCTCTTTAAAGTACATTCGTGGAGAGTTGTCTAGGTTCCGACATTGGCCCTTTAGACCCTGTACTGATGGAGAATCCGCATCTATGAATAGGGGGAATATACTGAAGACTGTGGGCACTCAGCCCGTAAGACGCATCCTTTCTTTCTGCTCTGCCCTGACATTGCCTTTGTTTTCAGTGCTGATGACTGAACCCAGAGCCTGAGAGAGCGCTCAGCAAATGCTCACCCACTGAGTGAGGTCCCTAGTTTGTCCCAAGTTTAGCTCTTGCATTTGTGACAGCCTTCTGTCACTGTGTACATGGGTCATGGCGGCAAGGTATGCCCAGAAAGGTGTGCAGGCCAATGCAAGCATGTTCGTTCCGTGTTCCTTCACTGGTGCCACGGAGAGTTTGGTAACAGTTTGACTTAAGAAGAGTCTTACTCAGTGTTGGTGTTTTTCAAAACCGACTGTTTTAATGCAACCCTGTATGCATTTTCTTCTGAGATCCTATAGGGAGCGAGGAATTGCATCCATAGAGGAAATAGCCTGACCGGATGCGCTTGGTTTCTCTTGCTCCTGTTTCCCTCCAATTTCTTTGTGGGATGTCTGTGGATGTTCTTCAGATGCAGCACTTCCGGCCCCCACCCCCTCTCTTAAAAGTAACTGACAAGGGCAGGACAGGCCTTGAGAAGCTGCAGGCAGGCTCCGTCTTCTCTAGCCGCCATCCTAGCTGTCGTCCCAGCCGACATGTCTGTTGGCATACAGATGGAGATGGGGTGTCTCCCATCGCTTCCTTGCCCTTTCAGGCTTTATAAATGAGCTTTTGGCTCGAATGCAGTTGTGAATAGATGTACATAGTTTCTAGGAAAGCAGTTGGGACTCACTGAATTGTGCCTTCGGGAACAAAGGCACTGTGTTTAGAGAGATTGTCCCAAGTTGGAGCTGGAGTCGGAAAAGGGGCCCACGTCGTCGTCGTCATCGACTCCCGCTTTCTCCTGCCGGCGAAGTCTTCCGAAAGCTGGTGTTTGCTAAGTGCACGGCTGCACTCCCTGTCCAAACAGCCCTCTGTTTGCCAACCGGGAACATCTTGCCGCCTCTGTGAGGCACTCCATCATGCCTTGAATGGATCCTCTTGTGTTCAGATTTTCTGACTCAAAGAGGGCGAGAGAAATATTTCTTTCAGGCCTCGACATTCACTGTAGCATCCAGGGTCTCATCAGGCCCTTAGAAGCCAAACATGCCACAGAAGCACTTCTCAAGGGGAGCGAGAAAGCAGAGAGAAGGGAAGAAAGAAGAGACAGCGCCATTGGAAAGGCTTTCTTCCAGCTCCCGGGAACCAGCTTTTGTAAATAAACAGGCTCTTTTGGCAAGGAGAGTTGTGAGAATACTCCCCATTTCTCTTAAGCAGAAATAAAACTTCCTGCAGGGACCTTCCAAGGGATGGTAGGATTCTGCTCACAATTATCAGGCACACCCTAAGGTTCAGTGGTACCTCACCTCAGCATGGGATACACTCATCGTGGCCTACCAAGTAGGGGACAGGTTTTCATCACACCTGAATTTCTCAAGCTGTGAAGGTTAGCGGACAGGAAGGAGTGCCTGTTGCTGTGTAAACTCACCCTTACATTTTAGAGTTCCAGACGTAAAGTATACAAAACAGGGAAGATAAAATTTCTGTTGTTACATTCTGTACTGAAGTCTATGATAATTGCATGTTCTGGTAAAGTCTAGTGTTTGCTTATATAAACTGAGATCTTGGTTTCTGGGAAAATGTAGCCTCCCCTCATGGTTAGCCATTGTTCTGGGCTTTAAAGTTTGAGAAATCTTCGTCGAGTGCGGAGGGGGCAACCGTCCCATTTATAGACTATCTCTGGAAGCTTACAAGAAGATGCTTTGCTTGCTTTGATCTGAATAGGCTACTAAGTATTTGTTATATGCCAGGCAAGCCTTGCTTGGTATTGTGGAGAAAACACAGAGGGCTCCCTGACGTTGACTGCCAGATACAAATGGTTTTACGAGTGGAAGGGGAGATTCTCATTCAGCAATAAAACATACTGCATGGTCTTCATCAGTGACTCCTCACTGTTGCTGAGCCCAGCTGCTATAAACACGTTCTTGGCTCACTCTGTAGATACAGTATTTACTGCTTTGCTTGTCTGTGTCTAGCTCCTTATCTAGTACTACCTGTGCCTGGAAATGGGCAGTTCCAGAACCTTAACGGCTTGCATCTGGACTACACTAGTTAGAAGAGGACAGGAAAGGTCAGCTCTGCCTCTAGCGCTGTGATGATGACAGCCAGATAGCTGGTCCAGCAAACTGAGCATCTGCGAGGCCCTCTTGCGAGCATTGGATGCATGCCAACCCTTTCTCTTAACCAATATCAGCCTTGTGAGATTGGTACTAAAGGTGGGATATTCCTCATCCGAAATGCTAGGAACCAGAAGCGTTTTTGGAATATCTTAGTGTTAAATGTCTATATGCATGGACACACAAATTTTTAAATTTGGAGCATTTTAGATTTCAGAACTCTTTAGAATAGATATATCAGTTCCTTCATTTTAGGGGGAAACTGAGGCATAGAAAGAAGACTAGTAACATGCCCAGGACCACATAATTTATAATTGGTGGAGTTTGAGGCTAAATCTGTAGGGGTATGGTCTTGTTGTCTCTGCTGTGGCTGTGCAATGGGGGCTGCCCTGTGAAAGACTGGACGTTTCTGTCCCACGACCTAGTTCATCTTCTCCTAATTTTTGGAGTGTGTATTACATCAGATGTGTGTATTAATACTGAAAAATCCAACACTTATGAAGCTAAGATAACTTTAAATACTGTATTTAGTCGGTGAAACAATCTGTTTTTATTATGGAATAACTTTAGTGCTTAACTCATTTCTTGTCTTTTGTTATAAATTGATTGAATTGTGTTATGGTCTGATAGGTAAAGCTGGCCTATCAGTTCTTTTGCTCAGAACTAATTGGGACTTTGATTTTGAACCTGAAATACATTAATCATTATAATTGTAGTAAGAGAAGCCGTTGTGTGTATTTTCCGGATTATGAAAAAGCTATTCAGAGATTCAGCTTTCAATTGTAAGAGTAATGAGACTGCTTGTTTAGGGACACAGTGCCTGGCTTTCATAAATTCTAGATGTTCCAAGGAAAGTAAAAAACTTAGTTTCAGAACACTCTATATTAAAGTTAACTGAAGTGAAACCCATGACGGGATATGGCAACACTGAATCCAAAGTATCTGAGCTTGAAGTTCAGTAAGGAAAGGTGTAGGGAGGGTATCCCTGTCTAATTGCTTCTGGTTGCCTTGACATTTGTAATACAAAGTGAACATAGTTTACTACTATGTGTTAGTTCTAATGATGGACTTGAAGACAGCTCCTCACTGGTTTGTTAAGTCACTCTGTCTGTCTGTCTGTCTAATGTGTATGAATGTTTTGTCTGTCTATCTACATGTTCTCCATGTGCATGCTTGGTGCCTATGGGAATCAGAAGAGGGTATGGGATCTCCTGAACTGTAGTTAAGAGGTTATGAGCCAACATGGGAGTATTGGGATCTGAAGCCAGGTCCTCTACATGGTCTTCATCAAGAAGGCCCTCTACAAGGTCCTCTACAAGAGCAGCAAATGCCCTTAACTGCTGAACCATCCCTCTAGCCCCTATCAATGAGCATTTTGTGACTGTCTACAGAACCTTTGGATGCTACCAGTCTGCATTGGCCCCGTGGGTGTTATGTACAGATAGGGAGTCTGTCCTTCCCAGGTTTTTTTTTTTTCCCTAAAAAATATGTACTGTATTTCAAGAATTCTAAATGACACACTTCTAATCCTAGTCTGGTATCTTTCAGATTGGTGTGCACAACATAATTATGCACTTAGGCAGCATCTGTTCTTTTAATTTTAAATGGGATTTTTTTTTTTTTTCTGATTGAGTGTACTGGAGGAGGGCAAATGGACTGGGCTGCAGGTTAAGTCAGTGGGCCACGTAGGTCAAAAATGACTTCCTATATTCAAATAGCGAGTTCTTTCTTTGTTTCTTTTCTTGCTTTTCTTTTCTTTTCTTTTCTTTTCTATTCTTCCTCTCTTCCTCTCTTTCTTCCTCTCTCTCTCTCTCTTTCTCTCCCTCCCTCCCTCCCTCCCTCCCTCCCTCCCTCCCTCCCTCCCTCCCTCCCTCCCTCCCTCCCTTCCTTCCTTCCTTCCTTCCTTCCTTTCGTGTGTGTCTTTCTTATGTAATTCATGTTATGGGGAAGGAGGAGAATCCAGATTCGCTGGTATACAACCCTAGGATGTTACCTTAGTAGGAGCCGTATGAATGTAACTTTTAGTCCTGCAGCGTTTCATGAACCCAGATCTAGAAACTGCAGTATTTATTCTCAGTGGTCAGTTGATCACTGTGTGGCAATGATGCGGGTGGGTTTGTTTCTGTTCCACCTTAAGTATGAGATACCAAGGCGATAATGATTTCCCATATATTGAACAAACAGGGATTGACAGCATGTGATATTTTTAGAACCCAATTTCAAAAGTGGTGCAGACTATTAGAAATGCCCCTGGGGATGCTTGCAGTTCCAGCCACATCATAGACTGAGGGAAGAAAGATGTCCTAAGTAGTTTGTTGCTCGCTGCTGGTAGAATCTAACTGTCCAGGTAGCTAAAGGCTTGCTTTATGTAATTGAAGTTCCCTGTAATTTGCGTGCCTGTTAGAAAGAGTTTCAGATTGCTGCTTGTTAAAAAGGAATACTCTATCTAATTTGGGTTCTTAAACAGCGGGACTTGCTGAGTTTTGAGAAAGTGAACTTTATATTACCTGAAATATCTGAATGTTGACTGGAGAGCCTGTCCAACAGTTCACACCTTTAAATGGGAATTGTCTGGATGACCATATGTTCCCCAAGAGAAATCTGATGCTGTGTTCTTGGCTATTAACAACAACAAAAAATATTTACGATATTATTAACATAGCCAAGATGTTCAAAGCCAAGTAAAGTCCCTGCCACACAAACATGGAAGACTGTTTAAATCCCCAGAATCCAGTAACAGTCAGATGTGGTGACAAATGCCTGTGGATTGGCTGCAGGTGGCACTCTTTGGCTAGCTGGACTAGCCAGTTGGAGAGCATCAGGTTCGATGATGCCCTTTGTCAGAAAACCAGGTAGAAAGCTATGAACAAAGACTTCGAATTGATTTACTGGCCTCTGCATGTGTATATACACACACACACACACACACACACACACACACACACACACACACGCTTGTATACCATATACATTTATACATTCTACACACACACACACACACACACATACATACACACATATGCTTGTATATGCACAAATACCTTTCTAAAATATTTTATTACCTGTCTGTTTTGTACTAAGACACATAGATGCTACTAATGATAGAAAGAAATGCAATAATTGCACAAACCACTGCTTAATATAGTGCTTGTTATTATTCTATATTATATAAAGCCCCGCTTTCATTGTGTTGCTATGGAAGTGCAGTCATTGATTTATTAAGAGGAAGGTGGAGAACTGGTTTTAGACAAATTATATTCATCTCTGTTAGTTGAAGTATATTCAATTAAATACCCATTACCAGGATAAAATTTATGGCACTCTGCTAATATCTTGTTATTTTTTCTCTCTGTTTTAAAATATTATACTGAAATATAGACTCCGCTTACTGTTCTTAAAGGAGCTACAAGTAAATATACTTAAAGGATCTTTGAATGTGCTTCTTTTTTCCTAGGATGAATGTGGTTTGTTGGTCTTTGTGTGTACATTGTTATATATGTGATGTGTGTCGGTGAGTGGGTGTGTATGCTAAGAGGTATGT
Organism: Apodemus sylvaticus; assembly: GCF_947179515.1. Lineage (NCBI taxonomy): Eukaryota > Metazoa > Chordata > Mammalia > Rodentia > Muridae > Apodemus > Apodemus sylvaticus. The sequence goes on from NC_067475.1 coordinate 142,208,309, forward strand.
GTGGAGACTTGAGGACATCCTTCAGGTGACAGCCCTCACCTTTCCACTTTGTTTGGAGACTAGGTCTTTCAGCCATCACCTCAGCCCCGTTGTCTAGCTTCAAAGCTCTGGAGACCCTCCTGTCTCTGCCTTGCACTTCCCTTCAGAGCTCCGGGGTCACAGATGCTATTCTTGCTGGCTCCTGCTTTTCTGTGGGCTCCAGGCAATCGGGAGGCATGTCGTCAGGGAAGTGCTGTGCCCAGCAGGCTGTCTCCCTACCCTTAGTTTACTGCTTTGTTCCCCCTCATTGCCTGTCCTTCTGAGTTGGTACAGGAGCATCTACATCAAAACTAGCAGATCATTTGTTCACGGTGCGTGGAAGGATTGATGGGTAATTTATGAAAAAAGAAGCAGACCCAGAGGTCTGATAGTCAACATTTCCTAAAGGCCTCAAAATCTGATATAGCAGGCACCCTAGCATGGCAGCAAGAAGGAATTTAGTGAGCACCCATCCACCCCTTTTGTAGACTCTGTAATCACAGAGGTGAGTGAGATCGGTGATTTCATCCGGAGGGAAGCATAGAAACCACTGGGTTCCTTTTCTCCAGGCAGAGCTCAGTGTCAGTCGTGCCACAGCCTCCCAAGTGCTGGTACTGCAGGCGTCAGACTCCATGCCTGGCCAGTGTGAAAGCAAAGCTTTAGCTGATGGGGAAGAACTGCACCTTTCTGAGCGTCTAGGGCTCGGTGTGTGGGATGAGGACGTACCTTTACAAAGCCACAGAGCACCTCCAGTGACCTGTTACGGAGAAGGTGGCTGGCTCCGCGTGGCTCAGCCTTTCCACCCTTCCCAACTTTCCTGAAGGGATGGACCTTCCTTCAAGCGCTGAGAGATGGTAAAGGCTAGGCCTGCTTGCAATGTTGCTCCTTATCCTGTCCTCGGAGGGAAAGCCCTGGCCGTGGAATCCTGGCCTGACTGTAGGAACTCCTGTTAGAAAGCTTAGAAACTATTTGTTAGTAAGCAAAACACCTTTGTAAAACCTACGTTCGCTTTAGAAAACCATAGGGCCTTGAAGGACTCCTTCACTAGTGACACCTTCACTCGTGGGTGCGTGCATGCAAGCACGGGGCCTTCTCCATAGGAGGGGGATGCAGCGCGATGCTGTTGTGTGGAACATTGGGTTTCTCGCCCTTTCTCTGGCTGTTATTCCGTAACAACTCGGGATTTTTTTTTTTTTTTTTTTTTTTTTTTTGAGTAGTTCTAGTCTGTGGGTCATGGGCTTGTCTGCTGTGCTTTTGAATTTGAACCAAGCTAGTAAACTGTAGGTTGTTGTCAATACCATATCTTTAGAATGTTGTCAGGGCACTCTATTGGTACAAGTTTGGGTATAAAGGTGACTGCAGACGTGACCTTGGGAGCCGTTGTAAGGGGACTGTGGGGTTTGCTTCATAGCCTCATGAGCGCAGGGCTGCCAGCGAGCGCTGTCTTGGTAAAGCTCTACTACGTTCTAAGAATTTGCTTTCAGCTTTCTGGCGGGCAGTGGCTTTAGAGTGACTTGATTTGTCACGGATGTGTGATGTGAAACAGCTCTCGAGGAATGCGATCCTGTGATGCTCTCTGGTTAATAATTGCAGCGCCGTTTTCAAACTGGCCAACTAGATCATGGCCACGGACGAAGAAGCACAGTTTGCACTCACCCCTAAGGCTCCCAAGAGCCCCAGCTTTTCCTCATGGCCCTGCTAATCTTGGAAGAAGAGGGTTTTGTGAGGAAGCACGTGGGGTGGGCCCCGGTGTCTGACAAGGAAGAACAGACATGGTTTTGAGATTGTATTCATCCTTTATCCCCTTTGCCTTCCTTGCTCCCTCTCCCCTCCTCTCCTTTCCTCTCTTCCTCTTTCCCTCTCATTTGATACAAGGTTTCATATAAACTTGCTGGCCTGGGACTTACTATGCGCTCAAGGATAACCTTGAACTTCTGAGCTTCTTGTCTGTACTTCATGAGTTCTGAGATTAAAGGTCTGGCTGCCCTCCCTTGTTTACGCAATACTGGAGTACTTGCCTGCTAGGCAAGGAAGCCACACAAGAGTGGAGACAGCTGCTGAAAGCAATGGGCTGCTAACTCCAGTGAGAGCCCCCAGCACCCAGAGCCATGCTGAGCCCTGCTGAACCCCTCTGAACCCCGCTGAACCCCGCTGAACCCCGCTGCCACGATGGTTTATCATTGCTCTCCTGAGTTGTGCTACAGTGAACAGTCTGTCCTTTTGATGCTTTGCTGCACATACTATAACTGTGAAGAGTATTCTTTAACAACACGGCTTGCATTTCCTCTCAAGATGCGATTCAGATGTAATTGAAATACCTTTATTCATCGGGCGCAATGTTGGGAAGTTTTTACATGGTGTAAGATCGCTTGAGGTTTCCACTGGGAATTCTGAGCACCAGTTTCTTCCCACTTTTCCCAGAAACCTCCCGTGTGTGTTTGCTACCTACTGAACAGTGAATGGTCCTCCATGCCACAGGACGCATTGAGAGTCTGCCTGATTGCCCAATGGGTAGCAGACAAAACACCTTGGGAAGGGTTGGCTTTGAAAACAGGGCTTGTGAGATATCCACCGTTAAGATCAGATCTTCTCTATTATTCATATAGACGAAGGGTGGGCGTGGTGACCCACTGATAATTCCATCATTTGGACCGTAGAGCTAGAGAATTCCCCTGGCCAGCTAGACTAGCTGAAGCAGCCACCAGAGACCACAGTCAGTCAGTATGTAAGGTAGAGAGTGGCGAGGGAATATAACGGGCTCTGGCCTCATGTGTGTGTGCCCCCAGGTAAAGCAGTTGGACAGACGGACACTCCTGCACTGATGCCCTTTCGATGCTTTTGTCTCGGGTGTGGTTATCTTGGGATATCTTGTGGTTATCAGGGACTGTGGGTGGGAAGTATCCATCAGGACCCATTTCTCAGTAGTACTGAGTTGTGTATGTGCCATTCATTAGAGGGTTGAAGCCTACGGGGTCCTGGCTCATGTATATCCATGGACATAGGCCATCCCCAATCTAATGAGGAAGCCCAACCCAAGAAGTCTGAATTTGAGTAATTGTTGACAGCCACAACTGACCGGGTGGTGTCAGATGTTTTTCAATCATGCAGGTAAATCTTGTTCCTAACCTGGAGTCAGACAGCATGAAGGGCAGGGCCCCAAGAGCTCAGAAACCAACCTGAGCTTCAGATTGGAAGTGAGTGTGAACTCCATGTCTCCCCACTCCTTTCTGTGGCCTAGAAACACCAAGAGCCTGTGCTGCTTGTGACATCTAGACTGTAAGGCTGAGGGCATGCTGAGACACTTTCTGTCACAAACTTCAAGGCAAAAGCAGGGTCCCAAACTGGCCCCTTGCACCATTGCTCATTTTGTAAGTCCTCTCTCTCCAAACTTAGGAATGGAAGCGCTCGTCTCTTTAATGTCATTGGACCCTTGCCTTCCAGCACAGTCTGACTGGGTGTAGCACGGATATGTTGAGTTCAACAAAACAGCAACAAGAGTTTTAAAACTAGAGTTCAAGATTGACTTATAGGCCCCTGCCTGGGCCTGATCCTTTGATGGTCTTAAAGCTTTGTATCCATAGTTCTGAAATAAACCCAGTTCTTTCAAACCGGTGTGAGCATGGTGTGCGTGCAGCCAATGTCTTGCCAATCCCTTACTGTTCACTGCCAGGGTGAAGGTTTAAAATATTCCTCAAGTATCCTAAGAGTAATTGCTACATGTAGCCGCAAAGCCCTTTGCCTCTAAAAGGAAAATCCTGAGCCCTGTGTGGTAGTTGGTTGTTTTTATGGATGGGTTGTGGAACCCTGGTGACTTTTCATTTTTTTACCACATCTTGCATAATAAATGTTTATTGAATTGAAATCAATAAAATATTAGCCAATGTATTAGAGCACTATGAATTCACACAGTAACCACATAGCTTGTTCTAAAACACTGAAGCCTAAGGCCAATTGTTAGTAAGATTATTTAGGTAAATGTCTTGAGTTTATTTAAACTAAAGAAAGGAAGCTGAGATTTCAGCTTTAAACCCTGGTCTTTTGTTGCCTTTCAGCTTGTTTTGCAAACTCAGTTATTGCAGGCGTGCTTTGAAAGAACACTTACATTTTAAGCTGACAGGGCAGAAAGAGTCTTGTCTTTGAAATGAGAAGATGGCAGCGGCGGCCTGGGGTTGAATTCTCCCCAGCTCAGCTCTGGTTCTCAGTAGCAGTTTACTTCAGGACTGGGCCTCAGCCGCTATTATGGTCATTTGCTTTTAAGGACAGTGATCAGGCCAACTGGAAATTCTGGTCCTAAAGCCAGTGACTAGTACAGAAGATCTACTTCTGGAAAGCAAGGGCTGGTCCTTTGACCATCTGTCCCAGCCCACTGAGAAAGTTAGGCATACCCAACTATCGGTTTCCTAGAGACTAGAGCAAGAAAAAGAAGAAAAAGAAAGTGGGGGGGGGGGAGGGGGAGGATTGGGGATATAGGGGTAGATAGTAAATGGAAGATAAACAACTTCATTTTCCATTTCTTACTGTCTAAGTTGTATTTACATGCTTGTCATGGAAAAACAGGCTATAATTTTGCAGCGAAAAGATAGACCTATTGGGAGAAAAAACCTGTGAAGGACAAAAGTTCCTTGCTGTCTTGGGTCTTTCTCCCAATGATTCTGCAGGAATCTGGCTGTGCAGTCCTCCTACCTCTCTTGTAGTGTTAAAGTTGCTGAGTGGCCAGTTTCTGGTGGTGCTCCTGGAAATCCCCCATCTGTGCCCCACTGACCCTTGCTCAGAGCAGCCCTTGAAATTAGCAGGTGCTCCTCTCTTCAGGTAATTGTAGTAACCTAGGCCAGATCCAAACCCAGGCTTCTGTAAGGATAGGGCCGTCTTCTTCAAGTCAACTTCTAATTTTGGAAAGAAATTATAGGTTGGAGAAACATCGCCATGTGCCTTCCTCGTTTTGCTGGGACCAAAGGATGCCCAGTGCCTAGCATCTGAAGTGACTCCGTCAAGCTTTCTCCCTTCTTTCTCCCAGTCCCATGCTCCCAGAATAACGCTCATATACAAAATATCTTTACAGATACTTTGGCCATATGGCTGCTGGGCCTTGGAAGGCACTCCACTGTGGTTGGATTAGGATGCCCTCCTGACTGAGCGCTGCTTATAACTCTCTTGATCTTCTGAGAAATACCTATTCGATTCCTTTACCTATATTTAAATTAGGTGTTTTTTTTTCTTCTTGTTGAAGTATAAGCATTCTTCGTGTTCTAGATAGAAGTCTCTTATCAGATGGCATCTGCATGTTGTCCATCCTACAGTTTTTATTTTCTTAGTAATGACTTTAACGCGCAAAGGTTTTGATTTTGGTAGAGTGCAGGTTTTCTTCAATTCCTTGTACTTGTGGATCATGTCTGACTCTTACCGAATAAGAGTGTCACAAAGACGAAATACACTTTCTTCCATGAATATTAGGCAGCCTAATATTCAATGACTATATTTAGGTTCTTGCCTAGTTTTGAGTTAATGATTGTATATGATCTCACACAGAAGCCCAAGTTTATTCTTTTTGCCTCGTTGGGGCCTTAGATTGTTTTCTTTTGAGACAGTCGTGCTGGGTAGCTCTGCTTGGCTGGTACCTTCCTGTGGAAACCAGGCTAGTCTCAAGGTTTGCGCTACCTCTGTCGCTATACAAGTGCTGGGTTGCAGGCATTACCGTGCCTGGATCAAGCCAGGACAGGAACTCAAACAGCGGAAACCTGGGGGCAGGAGCTGATGCAGAGGCCATGGAGGGATGCTGCTTACTGGCTTGCTCATCATGGCTTGCTCAGCCTGTTTGCTTGTAGAACCCAGAAGCACCTGCCCAGGGGTGGTCCCACCCTCAGTCTGGGCCCTCCCTCCGCCATCAATCACTAAGAAAATGCCCTACAGGCTTACCTACAGCCCAATCTTAGGGAGGCATTTTTTTTTTCCAGTTAAGGCTCCCTCCTCTCCAGTGACTGTTTTAGTTACTTCCAGAGATTGACAACCAAGAATGACCATCACACTTAGTGTCCCTCCTTCACTTGCTCCCCTCCTGCCCCCAGTATCCCTGCTTCTGCTTCTCCATCTTGCTTCTGTTATGTCTACATTGCCCATCCTTGAGGCCTTTCCCCCTTTTGTGGTTTTCTTTCTAGTTTTATTACTTACACCCACACTCATTTCAGAAAGATATGTGTATGTATGTGTATGGATGGATGAGTAGAAAGATGATAGATAGATAGATAGATAGATAGATAGATAGATAGATAGATAGATGTTAGAATATAGGAGCCATGCAATGTTTGCCTATTTGAAGCTAAGTTGTGTCACATAATATAATATTTTCTAGTTCCACCCATTTTCCTGAGCATTTCATTTTTTTTTCTGCACAACTGAATAAAATTCCTTGTGTGTTTGTATTCGATGGTTCCTGAACTGTTAAAAGGAATTGAGTCCATTCTGCAGATCACTTGAGCTATAATAGCCATGTAAATAGCAGTGTGTATTCCGTTGTGTGTCTTAATGCCGACCTGTCTTTCATTAGGCCAGCACCGTTTGTGGTTTCAGTGTCTTTCACTTCCGTGCTTAACTTCCTCCCCAGGGACCTTCCTCTTTTAGATACTCTCACACGTGGGATTGTCTTCCATCGTGGGGTTATTGCTGAGTGCTTTTTTTTAACAATCAGGAATTGCCAGAGTGCCTACCTAGTCTCTTGGTTTTGTTTCTGTAAAAGTCTTCAGTCACCATGAATAGTGTTGGTCTCCTCTTCAGACATCCCTGGGAGTCTTCAGAGTTCCACATTTTATGTGTAGTCTTTCTTGGTTGGGCTGCTGCTTTTAATTTGATCATTTGTTGTGCTAATTATTATTCCCAGGATTATCTCTTAGCCAGGTGGCTGTGGCCATACCTGAGCGCTCCCTCCCTTCAGGAAGAAATAGTTTTCCTTTAGCTGTCCAGAAAGACTCAAGGGTAACTCTCTGAGGATGTGTTGGGTCTTTCAGTTTTCACCCTGGTTGTCCTTCCTTGTCAGCTTCTTTGACCTCACTAAGTCGGGGTCTCCACCTTCTTAAATACCTCTATGAATGAAACAGTGCTTAAGTTCATCAAGGAGGATATGATCTGTGGCACTAGGCACAACCATTAGTAAATTGTCATGTGGAAATCTTAAGTGCTGACTTGGAGAAAAGTACAACAATTAATGGTTTACTGTTTGTTTTTGGTGACTGCTCAACATAAAATGGCCAAATCTTATACAGTACAAGTAACTTATTTCTAACTGTTTTCCCCCCTGAGGCTGATTTGAAAGGCCTAGCATTCACTTTCAGGCTTCCGAGCGTCAGTAGACAGACACTCTCTTCCAGTCAGCAGAGCTGTGTTTACTCCATTAGAGCGGAGCCTTCTGAACACAGTGTCAAGCAGGCATCTTCTAGTCTCCTGTGACCTGGAGATGCCGAGTCACAAGAAAGAAGCAGAGGGTAAGGCAGACTGTTGTAGGGTATTCACCGGGAAAGACTGATTAGACATGGGTGCAACCCAAAAGTCTTTATTAGCTGGCTGGCCTATACTAGGTCTTTGATCCTTTCTCAAGGTGAGCTTTTTAAGCACAAAACGTCATGTCTTGGGTGGATATTCTTCAGTTAACAAGAACAGTTAGCCAGAAGCACAACTATGGAAGCCAAAAAGCAAGGTTAATAAGTCCATTGAGAGACTTTCCCAGAACTATGTATGGCCTTTGATGGACCAGGCCCTTATTTTGGCTTAGCAGGTGGTGGGTGCCGTCTACATGCTGAGTTTTACAGCATGAATGCTACTTCCATCATGGAGTCAATTCTTCTAAGGTTTGGGGGCCTGTTACAGACTAGGCTTCAGCCCTGGAGAGGAGCTCTGGAGCTCACCATGACTGTCTGGCTCCTAAAGAGCTAGGGTCTTCCTCAGCCTCTGATATCATTGGATAATTGAGCTGTTTACTCCTTTTCTGGATCAAGGTTTGCTACCAGCAAGTGAACATTGATTAGCAGATGATAGCTGATGTTGGCACTCCCAGATTACGTAGTTCTTTGGTGCAGTTAGATGCTATAGTGCTTAAAAACCCATCTCAGAGCTCATGGTATTCAGTGAGAACACGGGGTTCTTGAATTGGCGTCACAGCCTAAGCCTGAAATCTGTCAGATTTCCTAAAGGTTTTGTTTTTAACGTAGCTACTTGGCTCCATGAACTTCCTCATTCTGGTTCTACAAGCTGCACCTGTGGCAGCTCTCATTTGACTTCATAATAGTTTCTCTCTCTCTAGCTGGACTTGGTAGTTCCTACAAACAAAAGCCTCACTGCATCGTGTAAGTGTCTGTCCTAATTTATGTATACACCTCTATATTTCTGTGTAGATGCACCTGTGTATAACCAGTGTATTTAAGCAAGACTTTGGACAGTTTACAAGATTGTTTCAAAATGTTTGAAAGGTCTTGTAGGTTAATGATTTCCCAGTATAGGCAAGAAACAAAACTATTTTTGTTGTTGTTGTTTTGTTTTGTTTTTTTTTCCCCGAGATAGGGTGTCTCTGTGTAGCCCTGGCTGTCCTGGAACTCATTCTGTAGACCAGGCTGGCCTGAACTCAGAAATCCACCTGCCTCTGCCTCCCAAGTGCTGGAACTAAAGGCGTGTGCCGTTACTGCCCAGTGGAACAAAACTATTTTAGAGACATTTTCCCCTGAATTTAGACAATATTGGTGGCTTGAACAGCTCCCTCCCCACCCCACCCCACCCCACCCCAGTGTTCTTTTTGTTTTTAACTCAACATTTTGGCTCAATAAACACTATGTCTCCCGTTCTACAAGCAGTAGATCCTTTGGTGAGAATGTATGAGAATCGTGGAGGCAGCTGCATCTTTAAATGGTGGGAAGGGAAGCTGAACTGCTCAACATTGTCACACACGGTCAGGCCGATGGCAAAGCCATCCAGTCACTGTGAGACTAGCTCAGGAAGGCAAGCAGTGGCTCGCTTCACAGTCACTGGATCTGGAGCAACCTCCAGCACAGTTGACTTTCAGAAGCCATCAGAGTGTGTCCGAAATGGCTGTGATGATGGTGCTAGAGGAGGAGACCTAGCACGTGCAAGCCGTTTAGCGACTCCTGTAATCAAGGCCAGGAAGAAAGCATTCCTAGCTGTCAATCACTTGCTTACCCTGTACTCCCGCCAACATTTCACACAAATGGCTTTAGCAGTTTTAGAGCCATACTTGGGATTAAGAGACTATTTGCTTGGTATACAATTTGATAATTAAAAAGCCATATTTCATTGACCCTCTGTCCTATGAAATACTTGATATTTGTGTGTTAAGGAAAAGTTGCCCAGTAAGTATGGTTATAAGTATCTGTTGTACACACTTGTTGACTTTACACATTATAAGAGCACATGATATTTTTAAAACTTATCCCTTATAGTGTAATTGTAACAAAAAAGAGAATGCAGCAAATAGCAGTCAAGGATAGTACTGGGGCTGGAGAGGTGGCCTACTGGTTAAGAGCACTGGCTGCTCTTTCAGAGGACCTGGGTTCAAGCCTGATTATCTACATGGTAGCTAACAACCACCTGTAACATCAGTCCTAGGAGATCAGATTCTCTTCTGGCCTCCTTGGGTACACGTAATACACAGACGTAATATACATAAAATACAGACACATAATACACAGGCAAAACATCTATACACATGAAATAAAAATAAAGGCATTAAATTATCAAAAGCATTGGTGAATAATGACGAGATGTGTGCTCTTTAGTCACATGCTACTTTTGCAGGTGTTAGCGAACTTAATGTTGCACCTGACCCTACGAAGGCATTTTTATTCCCACTTACAGCTGTTGAGAAGTGAGGCTCAGAGAGGCTAAATGAGTTCGTTGTTCAAGGGCACACAGAGGTTCGAGGCCAGGGGGAGAACATGCTCCTAGCACCTGTTCTGTGAAGCCGCCAAGTACATTGATTTTTGGATTTCAAAGCTAGTGCGATTCTTTTTAAGCGAATCAATTCAAATATAAAGGAAATGCCTGCATGCTTTGGTGGTTGTATGAGAGATGCTGAAGGTGATGTGGGACATGAACCTGGAAAGGAACCCCTTTATCAGTAGGCATTAGCTTCAGTTCTACTTAAAAATAGACACCATGCAACCCTCCATTGCGGTCAGAGGAGCACGGTAAAAATCAAGCTCCGGGTCTGGAAGATACAAAGCCCGGTGGCGCTCCACCACTGAGCAGTGCCGCACGTCATACTCTGTGGCTTTCGATTACAGACACACAGGAGACGTCTGGGTTCGTGAGAGTAGAGATGCTCAGAGAGTCAGTGATGGGATGTGCTCTCCTCGAACGTGCAGTGACCTCTCATCCGGGCCCTTCCTTGATGCCCTTGCACCCTTCCTGCCCTCTGCTCTTCCTCTGTAGACTTGGAGACCTGCTCACGCCAGTCCTTCCCACCGTACTATGTCCTCTCCTATCACTGTCACAGCACCGTGATGGGAGGGCGGTATCAGGCTTACCTGTGACCGCAGTGACTAGGTGACAATCTGTCTTCTTTTGCCAAATAAAGTGGTGCCACCGTTTCCCCTGGGTTTTGTTCCAGCTGGGCAGTTTCCTCTAATGGCAGGCACAATACCCACCAGGAGAAAGCAAATAAGCCACACAGTGCCTGGGCCAGGAAGCTGACCTCACCAGGAAAGCCTTCCCTTTGGGTTGACATTCGGGGGTGGGTTGCTAACTGCACGTGAGAGCTAGCCAGGGGAAAAAAGTTCTAAGGTCCCATCACTTGTAGGGAAATTGTTGGACTGTAGGATCCTTGGAAGGATGTCAACTTGTTTTTGGTGTATGACAGTTAGTTCGTGATGAAATATTAACCCAAACTACATCTTAGGTAACTGGGAACCTTACCACGCATTAACCTGCCTGATTCCTGTGGTTAGCATTCATTCACAGGATGCTTAAATAGCATGCACAAAGCCCTTATAGGATCCCCATAATTGCATAAAACTGGCCATCATGGGAGTTCTAGACCAGCCTGGGCTACGAGAGACCCTGTCTCCAAAAGGGATAGGGGTGGACAGATACAACAAGGAAACATCCCTTGAATGAACTCCTGTTAGTTTAATGTTTTATTTTGAAAAGTAGAAATTAATTCATCATGAATTCTTGTCATGATGCCTAATTTCAGAAGATGATCTGTTTTTCTCTCTGCTTAATGAGAGACAAACCAAACAGCTGGTGGACTTTGTTATTGTTTATTTATGATATTGGGGATTAAACATAGGATCGTACATGTATTAAACAAGTATTCCACCACTGAGCTATACTCAAGCCTTTTAGAAACACCCCAACTTTTTATTTTGAAGTAGGGTTTTATAAAGATGCCCTGGCAGGCCTTGAGCTTTTGTCTTTCCAGCCTTAGCTGCTCAGCTAACTGGGATTACAGGACTGCTAGGATAAGTGGGTCCAGCTAGTTTGGGACATTTAAAAGATTTTATACCTCTCATTAACAGTAGGTTATAATAAATTATTGAAAATAAAAATCACATAAACCCTAAATCCAAAGCCTATGGGGACTTTTTGAACCTGAAGAATGTTCACCTCAAAATTTATTCGTGTATATTAATTATAATCCCTTTTTTAAAAAAATAAAAAGTAGAATTGGAGTTGTTGGGAAGAGATTTGAGCGATTCTAACATGTGTTTTACGGTCAAGAGGGGAAAAGCTTTTGTTCCATTGTCAGGTTGGCTTTAGAAGAATAGTTTTGGCTCATGGAACTTGTGGCCTTAGGGAGTTGTTAAATATTAATAGAGATGGTTATAGCCTTGTTGTTACTGCTTTTGTATATGTTTTGTTTGCTTCCTTGAGTTGTATAGCCAGGAAATTACACCAGGCGTGGTTTAGGCCAGTATGACATGTCAATTATTGAAGAGAAACTAGGCATGTTAAAAACCCTAGTAATTACATTGACTGATATGTGTAGGTGTCCTATCTGCTGATATTTTGCTCTTCTATCTTCCAGGACCTGCTGAAGTCCCCATGATGTCACCCAATGGGTCCATCCCTCCCATCCATGTGCCTCCAGGTTATATCTCACAGGTATGACATTTAACTGGCATTGCCACTCACAGTGTCATTGTTTGAGCAAAATATATGTCAAGGCTTAGCAAACATCCTTTATGAGTTCCTTTAGTTATACTAACACGAATTGTTTCCTTGTTTGCTTTCTGTTGCCTCGATATAAATGCCAAGCAAAACAACTGGGTAAAGGTTTATTTAAGCCTAAAAGCTGTAGTCCATCATGGAGGGGAGCCATGGTGGGAACTCAAGGAAAGGACTGGAGCGGAACCATGCTAGTGACTGGCCTGCTCTCCTCTTACAGTACAGCTACCTTCTTATTTATCAGGCCTGCCTGCGTAGGGCGTGGCACCTCCCTCAGGGAGCTGGACCTCCTCTATCAGTCCGGAAGCTCACATAGGCTCTAGGCCTTGTGGTGGAGGCATTTTGTCAACTGAAGTTCTCTTCTCGCAGTGTGCCAAGTCGTCAGGAGAGGTTGCTTTTCTTTTTATGGGACTGCGTGCCACTTGGCAGGTCTTCCAACCTGAAGTGCCAGAGTCAGAGAGAGGCAGATAGAAGGGCCCGTAGGCTGCCTCCCTGTTTACTGTGTGTGTGAAATGCCTCTGTGGAACCATCCGCTTTAGAATTCTCCTCCCATCTGCCCTGTGACTCACAGACCTCAGGTCGGCACTGTCCTTCTACCCCAGAGATTCTCACTAGTTACACAGCTCTCTTCGTTCCTCATCTGCTGCTGTAAGAACATTATATATACACTGGAAAATCTAGAGACGACTTCAGAAGAGGCGGGAAAGAGAACAGTCTCGCCTTTACTCAGAGATGAGAATTGCTGTTACTGTTTCTTCCGTTCTACCTCACATAACCCCCTCATTTAAATTTTTTTCTTGGCACCTCTACCTATACGTTAAAAATGCTAACAAATCAGTAATTTTCCATTATTAATATTTTTTGGGGGGAGATGGTGTGGGTTTTTCTGTTTTTCTGTTTTTTTTTTTTTTTTTAAAGTAAAAAAAATTGGCACCTACTTAGGAAAATAGTTGAAGCCCAGGCAAGAACCAACGAAGATTTATCTTCCTTTGATGTGAAAAACAGAGCAATTTCTTCACCATGCAAAGCACACTACTACAAACACTATAATTTCATCTTTTTTCCACTCTTATTATCAGGGGAGCCAACTTAACATTTTTGAGTTGCCAGATTGTTGGCCAGTTTTCCAGCTATTGTAAATAAATGACTTGTTTTACACAAGTGTTTGTACAAGAATCACTAGAGGCAAAAAAGGGTGGGGACAGGGGGATGGGAGGAAGGGTCATGGACAGCATTCATGTCACGAGTCAGTTAATAGAGGGCAACAAGGAATGTCGGCTTTCTATTCTGTCGCCACTCAGTTTGTTCGAGAAAGTGTTTCGTTCCATTGAACACAGTATGGTTCTCACCATTATGACAGCAAAAATAACACCTTGCTTTATGCTGAAGGCCATTAAGGAATAGTAGTTAAAGTTGGACACTCTAATGGGGAGAAGCTGGGTTTAAATGTGTACCTTTTCTTGCTGGTGTTGTTCCAGTCGTTACATTAAATGCAGAGCATTTATTGTGAATCCCAGGATGAAAAAAAAAATAAAAGGATTTTCTTCCTTACACTATTTCTGGTTCTGAAAAACTTTCATTAAAATTAAAGCAGAAAGGGTAAGAGGGGAGCTGTAAACACACGATTGAAGCATCGTCAGTCCTTTGTAGCTGACAGTCCTGCTAGAAAGTGCTAGAAGGTCTGAAGGTCCACAGTAAAAATGGAAGAGTGATGGTGTTGTCGCATTGAAAAGGAAGAGGAGTAAGCGGCCTGTGGAGCTCGTGGCTACCTGGGTTTGGTAAACAGCTTTGCAGGGCCAAGAGGGTACACCAGCACGGGCGGGAGTTTGACCCTGAGCTGTTCCTTTGCTTGAAGCTCTGTTGCAGGTGGGCTTTAGGGCCCAGGACAGCCTGGGTGTTTATAGACCTTCAGCAATAGGTTGTATCGTTAGCAAAATGTCATGGCGAAGTGTCTGAGAAAAGCAAGTTGTTAATATAAAAAAAAACACTGAACTTAGGCAGTAGAATGCAGGTGCGTCTTCTGGGGCTGAGCGAAGTCCACACTTCAAAGGAACAAGAGTGGAGTCCAGTGAAAAGCATCTGGGGAAACCTGTCATAACCAAGGGATCTAAGAAGCAAGAAATGTAGTTGCCAGAAAGTTGTGGGAAGAAAGTGCCTTTATAGAGTTCGATTGCTGTAGTAAAACACCATGACGCAAAACAAAGGGGGAGGGAAGGGTTTAGCTGGTTTATACTTCCATATCGGTGTTATCACTGAAGGAAGTCAGGACAGGAACTCAAACAGAGCTGGATCCCAGAGGCAGGAGCTGATGTGGAGGCCACGGAGGGGTGCTGCTTACCGGCCTGCTCCTCGTGGCTTGCTCAGCCCGCTTTCTTCTAGAACCCAGGACCACCAGCCCAAGGACAGCACCACCTACCATGGTGTGAGCACCCGTGATCACTAATTAAGAAAATGCCTTACAGCTGGATCTTGTGGAGGCGGAATTTCCTTCATTGAGGCTTCCTCCTTGCAGATAACTCTAGTTTGTGTGTCAAGGCAACATAAAAAAGCAGGCTTCTACTCACAGAAAGGAACAATGACATTTAAAACCAAGCGACATCCCACTTCACCAGGATTGGTTTGTCAGGAATGCTTAGAACCGGGCAGTTATGTTTTCTTCCCCATGTCCACTCCTGAAGCCCACATGGACATCTATCTCATCATGCCCTGAGGCCACTGTCACTCAGCCTCCTTGGTCATCTTTACCGTGCTCTGTCAACCACATGTGAACGTGGTAAACATTTGCTTCTAGATGACAACTTTTAATGGCGTGTATTTGTGCGCCTTGTTTTGCCGGCTGAAATAATACCCAGAGCTCTTGCTTGTCCAGCAGTTCAGCCTCCTTTCTGGTCCAGTGGCCCTCCTGGTAGAGGTAATCCTTTAAGAACTGCCAACCAGAATAGCCATTCTGTTCTCTCAGTACAAAAGAGCACTTTGTCCTCTCTCTGTCGTAGAATGTAATACATTTCGTATGTCCCCAAGAGCTGCCATTATTCCATGTGGATTTGTATATTCACACATAGGATATTGGCTGGCATAGAACAGGTTTTTAATGAATGTATAAATAGAATTTGGGACTGGAGAGGAAGCTTGGTAAGGTGGCACACCACATAATGTTTTAGTCAGTGATAGACTTCCCGTGTGGTGATATTGTCCTAGAGAGTGGATACAACAGTGATTTTGTAGTTGTCTCAGTTTTTGTAAGTACCTTCAGTGGTGTGCATATGGTAGAACTACCTACTGATGCATTTCTCAGAGCACATCTCATCTGTTATGTGATATATAATGATATGAGAGAGGTTCAGGTAGTCATCGAATATGTCATACCTGGAAAAGAGCGAGATCAGAGTGGTCTATATTTGCAAGAATTGAAACATTATAGTATATATTTAAGAAAGAAGAAGGGAGCCCTAAGATAATCCAGCCAAGGGAAAAAGTCATTTTGCCCTTGGAGCTGGGATCATTAGATCTTCACACCTTTAAAATGAATGACATTGAGTCTTCACCTCACATCCTGTACAAACATCTACTCACAGTGGGTTCAGAGCAAAAATGAAGACTAAAATTGTAAGATTTGGGGGGTAGACTTTCCTGAACTTACTGTGTAAGATGGAGTCTTAGCTATGACAGCCTGAACAGTGAAGTGAAAAGAGCAAAAGTAATTTTAGCTGTTCACAAATGGAACTTGTATATAGACGCCATAATGAAAAGGACTGCTCTGGTAAACCTGGAGCACCTGGCAGGGTCTGCCTGGCTCAGTCTGCATCACACAGACTGAAGCAGTTTTCATTGTGTGTTGGCTGTGGTTCTGTGGTCCCTTCCCCTCCATCATTAGCTTTCCAGATCGTTTATGTGTAAAAATGTCTTAAGCAGATGCCCTGAGCCTTAGTTTCCACATTTCAAACTAATTTATAATGGCTTGTTCGAGTGTTTTAGGAACACTTCATATTGACCCAAAGATCTGAAAAGCATATGGATCGAGTTGACTGTGCAGGTAGGAGTTTGTCATTTGGGAGACCAATGTCTTCTTTCTCCAAGTTGACTGATGTAATAAAGAAACTGGTCAAGAAGAATATCTTATTTCATACCTCTAGCCATCCTTTGATGGCATTAGCACTAAATCAGTACTGATTGAAATTATATATCCTTTGGCATGGAGAAAGGAAAAAAAATAGATTGACAAATGCATTTAAGTTTGACTTGTGGTCTAGCAAAGATGGCTGGTGGGTAACGTGTTTGCCACCAAGCCTGACAGCCTGGACTTGATCCCTAAAGCCCTCATGATAGAAGGAGGCTGTTAAGTCCTCCATTACTGTTCATCTGTGAGTTGGTATCTAGTTCTCAGAATGGTACCTGACATATCACAAGCGCTTACCAACACTTGATTAATGGCGGGAGTCATTTCTGTCTTAAAGAGGGAGGAAAGAATTTGAGGGCCCTTTGAGTCCATTCTAACCTGGAACCAGACAGTTTTCTATTTATTTTTTTCTTCACCATGTCGATTAACCAAGAGCATAGTTATGTCTCCAAAACCATCCTAGGCACGACACGGCACAGTCCTTGGGCACTTTCTATTTTCTCCGTTACAGTGCTTTTCTTTACTTAGTTCATGATAGTATTGAAACTGTCACATCCAGAGACTGAGTCATAGTCTTCACGTCACATTTAATTTTATTACAGTCATCACAGTACTTCTCTCCAAATTAATAATTTTTATCATATCTTATATTTTTAAAAAATTTTATTTATTTTTAGTTATGTGTACTAGTGTGTCTCTGCTTTTCTGTTTGTTTACCATGTGCATGAAGTACCCACAGAAGCCTTAAGAGAACGCCAAGTCTCCTGGAACTAGAATTACAGATGATTGTCAGACACTGTGTGCTGTGTGTGCTGAGGATAGAACCCTAGTCCTCCGCAAGTGCTCTTAACCACCAAGCCATCTCCCCAGCCCTCTGATAATTTAAGACTATGTGACGTCTGAAAGAATTGTTCTGTTTTAGGAGTGACTGGAAATTTAGGCTATCATTTTATCAACCCGTCCCCAGTGTTTTCATGTGCCACACCTGTATAGTTTGGTTTGATTTTTTTTTTCCACATAGAAATGGAATAATGTTTCTAGTCAGTCTTGGATATGAACTTTATCCAACTCTGTTCATCTTGGTTTGTCAGGTAGAATTTCGGACTGTGGTCATCTGATTATTAGTGTGAGTTGGGTTCTATTTCAAGCACTCTATAAATTATAAATTGATACACATCTTGTAAAAGACATTGCCATTACCTTTGGTGGATTCACCATCTTTTCCCCACTTCGTCCCAGGCATCTGTGTCTAAGCCATGCAGTGTTCCTCGCTACTTCAGTGTGGCTTTTGGCAAACATGCTGTTTCCATATTTGTGCTGTATCCACTGTCTGAATCATGGCGGACCATGACAGCAGGCTTTGGTTTTCTCTCTGCCTCTTGCCCTTTGAGCTGTTCCTTATTCTTGTACCTTTGCAGGCTGGTAGGAGTAGAAGGAAAGTATTTTGGGAACAAAGGAGTTTATTCAAATTTCAAGGGAGCATTCCATCTATGCATTCTTTTTTAAGAGAAAAGACACTTAAACTATGCGTGTGTACCTGTTCTAACTCTGGGTTTCAGTGAACTCTCTTGGCTTCCCTCAACATCTTTGTACAGTGGGCTTGCTGTCACTGTATGCCTCAGGATTGCTGGAGCAGCGACGTCATGGACATGGGAAAAGGTGGTTGGCAACAAGGTTTTCCTAATCATGTTGCGTT